>NC_050069.1:31690342-32033964 GCF_009764565.3 Dermochelys coriacea | reverse complement strand
ACCACTTCTGACTACAATTGTGCTCTTCAGAATCCAGGGGCACTAATTTCACATCAAAGCAGTATAAATCTAACAGAGTATATTTGGTTTCTGGTGTTTCAGATGCCTTTTCCCTGCTTTCAGGAAAATGTGTCATGAAATTAATCTGTGTTAATATTTTGAAGTTTCAAGATCAAGGTGAAGCCTTAAAAATCCTTCAATAACAATAAGATTTCTTTATGTATTGCTACATCAGTGAGTGCTAGGAGATGCAATTCAACATTTTCAAGATCCATCCTGTCTGGAATCCAACACAAAGACAATGTTGCTAAGGTGTTAGTCCCTTGGGTATCAAAGTGTCAGTGCTAAGAAGATGTCCTAATTCAAGTCTCTCCTAAACACCCATTTATTTCAGAAACAAAAAATTTGAAACAATAATATTTCTTATAGGGGAGTTAGTATAGTGACCAGTATATTTAGGTTTCCTAACATTTTTCATGATAAAGATTATCTATGTATTTATTTTGAGAAAATCTTAGCACCTCCATTATTTACAGAAGACTTCTGAAATTCAGCAGAAAGAAACCCCTCGAGCTAGAGAGACTTTTGTTTTATCCCATGAAATTCTATTTAAAAAATCACCATTTATCTTTTCTCCCTGGCACTTCCTAGAAGAATTTTGGGAGTATCACGGAGCATGATGGTTCTAAGAAGCGGGGCTCACACTGCCACCAAAGCAGTAGCAGCAGCATATGCTAAACTGGGAATGCTGTCAGAGCACCCCCAGAAAGAAGGGGATGGAAGACAGGCAAGCGAGGCCCTATCTCCCCCTGTGGAGACATCATATGGAACAGTAGCTAGAGCCTCAAGGGGAGGGAGAGTCAACTGTACAAGGCTTCCCCGACCACCCCTTCACCCAGAACATGGTACTAATAGCTCCTTCACCATTTTGGGATCTGCACGTTTCTCATGTACTGCCTTATGTAGCCAAGTATCAGTAAGATATGCAGCAGTGATGATAATTTAGGGTTCAAAACCTGATGATGATCTGCAATTGGAGGTTGTTGCAGATACACATAATAATATAACTTGTTATTGTTTTCCAATAAATAAGTTTCAAGAATATTATTTATGTTTCAAAGACAAGCACTTGAAAGTTGGAAATGCCAGATTTAGGGTTGTCTGTTCAATTTCTTCCCTTTGTGCATATTCATTCTGATATAGCATTTAATAACATAAACAACTCTTTCCCCACAGGACATTGCTTTATTCAGTGGACAAGATCGACACACATTGGTGGAGAATAAAGGCTGCTTGGGCAACCATTAACCTGGTACCTCCTAAATTTGAGGACTTGACATGCCAACAAAAATGACATTCTTTTAACTGAGCTTTTTTGTATGTAATACATAAAATGACCAGACAAAACAACTGATCTCATTGTTGTAACCCTTGTCCTTCCTGGGCTCGTTTTCTATCTATTTTGTTACTACCACTTGTTTTGTTGTATCAAAAATTAGAAAATAAGCTCTTCACTGTAGCAACTGTTTCTATCTGTGCTGTAATATCTACAACTTTTGGATGCAACACGGCTACTACTAATAAAGGGCTCAATCCTGGACTCTGCCAATTTACACATGCTGAAGATCACTCCCAATAATTGCATTTGCTCAACAGACACCACATATATCTATAACTTAATCTGTAGCAAATCTAAATATAAATGTTATATTAAACATGAATTAGCAAACAGAAGAATAGCTCAAGCTATTTGTATAGATGCTAATTTCAGAAGTTTCTTTTGCTTCCTCATTCATGTGAATTAAAGGGACCTGCTACCTCTTCTTCTTCTTCTTCAGTTATCCCTCAATATGAGGATGATGTCTGCCAAGGGGGTTCACCAGTGAGTTTTTAAGTGGCTGAGGAGCCCAATTCTTGCCCTGCAGATTTTCCCATAGAAGTGACAGGTGTAATCATGGAAGAGACATAGTTGTGGACTGGAGTGTTGAGCTCCGTATTTCCTCCTTTGTTACTTCTCTGTCTCATGAGAATGTCTGTTCTCCTCAAAGTGAGCTATGGCTTGGTGTATGGTGTGGAGCCACTGTCTTCTGTTATGTGCCAAGTCCTCCCGTTTGTTGGGTTGATACTTCCATTTTTAAGATGTACTTTCATTATGTCTTTGAAGTGCTTCCACTGTCCTTCTTCCCTGACTTAACTGACAGAAGAGTAATTGCTTCAGGAGGTGAGTGTCAGGCATATGTATACAGTGGCCAGCCCAGCGGAGTTGGTGTTTCATGACCTGCACTTCTATACTGCTGACATTGGCTGCAAAAGAATGCTGTTAACGCGTCGGTCTTCCCAGCTGATCCTGAGAATCCTCTTGAGGCAGCGCTGCTGGAACCACTCCAGCTGTTTTGAGATGACATCTGTAGGGTACTCAGGTCTCACACCCATAGAGAAGGGTGGGGATGACAACTGCTTTGTAAACCAGGATTTTGGTACCTGTTTGTAGGTCCCTATCATTGAAGACTCGTTTGAGTAGTCTTCCAACAGATGTGCTGGCACAGCGGATCCTGTATTCATTTTCTGTGTCAATGCTGGCTGTTTGGGAAAGGTGGCTGTCAATGTACAGAAAATGGTCCAAATTTTCCAGGGGTTCTCTGCTGATGATTTGTGGAGTACGAAGAGTAGTTTGTGCAGGCAAGGGCTGGTAGAGAACCTTGGTTTTCCCAATGTTGAGAGAGAGATCCAGGCTGTGATAGGCATCTGCAAAAAGATTTAGGGTGCTTTGCAGGTTGGCCTCTGTGTGTGCAAGAATGACACAGTCGTCTTCATACTGAAGGTCAGTGATGCTAATTCTCATGATCTTAGATTTTGTTTGGAGATGTTGAAGACTGAGGAATTGGCCATCCATACAATACTGAATCTCAATTCTGTCAGGAAGGCGGTCATGGATGAGAATCAGGATCACAGCAAAGTAAATGGAGAAGAGTATTGGAGCAATGACACAGCCCTGCTTGACACTGGTGTGAATGGTGAATGGTTCAGTCTCTGAGCCATTGCACAAAATGGTGGCAGTCATCCCATCATGGACTAGTCTGATGATGGAAATGAATTTCTGTGGATAGCCAAACCTACACAGCACCATCCATAGGGCATCACAATTGATAGAGTCAAAGGCCTTGGTTGGGCTGATGAATGCAATGAACATTTACTGGTATGGCTCTCTGCACTTCCCCTGAATCTGTCTTGAAACAAAGATCATGTCAGTTGTGCCTCAGGATGTCCTGAAACGACAATGTGATTTAGGGTGGAGTTTCTTGGCAAGGGGGAGGAGAAGGTTTAGTAGGATCTGGGCAAGAATCTTCCCTGCGATGGAGAGGAGAGCAGTACCTCTATAGTTCCCGCATAAAGATTTGTCCCCTTTCTTGAATATTGTAACAATGTTAGGTTTCAGGAGTAGCAGCCGTGTTAGTCTGTATTCGCAAAAAGAAAAGGAGTACTTGTGGCACCTTAGAGACTAACAAATTTATTAGACCATAAGCTTTCGTGAGCTACAGCTCACTTCATTGGATGCAGTGAGCTGTAGCTCACGAAAGCTTATGCTCTAATAAATTTTTTAGTCTCTAAGGTGCCACAAGTACTCCTTTTCTTGTAACAATGTTGGCATTCTTAAAGTCAGATGGAATTTCTTCACAGATCTAGATTTTGTCGAGGAGTTAGCAAAGTTTGAGCTGGAGCATTGTTCTACCAGCCTTAAAAACCTGAGCTGGGATGCCATCTGGGCCTGGTACCTTGTGATTTTTTTGTCTGATTGATAGCATGCTTGACTTCCTCAAAAGATGGGGGATCAGCAAGGTGTTCCATTGCTGAGAGTTGTGGAATAAACTCAATGGTGTCTTCAGAGATTGTGGATTCATGGTTTAGTAAGCTCTCAAAGTGCTCCTTCCAGAGTTGTTTAATGGCTGCATTGTACTTGAGGAGGGTGGATCCATCTTGATAATGTAAGGGGATTGGGCCTTTGGAGCTTGGCCCATGTATAGCTTTTGTTGCTTGAAAAAAACTTCTCATGTCATTCTGGTCTACCAAACCCTGGATCTCAGAGGTCTTCTCTTGCCACCACTTGTTTTTGATGTCATGTAGCCTCCTTTGGACTTTGGCTTTAAGCAGGTGATAGGCCTCATGGTTTTGTTTGTTAGAGGAATCATTTTGCCAGTGACAAAAAGCATTTCTTTTCTCTTGAATTAAAGCTTGGATTTCCTCATTGTTTTTGTCAAACCAGTCTTGATGCCAATGAGTGGAATATCCTATGGTTTCAGCATATGCATTGTGAATAGTGTTTTTTAAGTTGATCCCAGTACTCTTGAATGTCAATAATGTTGTCAGACAGGTTAGAAAGTTTCTTAGACAGATGTTGCTGGAATGTCTCACAGCTGGCTTGGTCTTGAAGTGCTTTGGTGTTGTACTACTTTCACTTAGTCTTTGGGTGTTTGGGGTGTGGTGGAGCAAGCTGCAGGTACGACTGATCTTATTAATCGATGATCGGTATTTCTCATAGCTCATGTTATATGGATGTTGGTATAGTCTCTGGCTCCGACTATAATATAGTCGAGGAGGTTCCAGTGTTTGGACCAAGGATGTCTCCAGATGGTCTTAAATTTGTTACTCTGCCTAAAGATTGTATTTGTGATGAGCAGGTCATGCTCCACACATTTTCTGAGGAGGAGAATACTATTGGGGTTTACATTTCCCACTCCTTCTTTGCCTATTGTGCCTCTCCAGAGGTGGAAATTCCATCTGACTCTGGCATTGAAATTTCCCAGGAAGATGAGTTTGTCTCCCTTAGATGTGGTTGTGAGAACTGCATCAAGAGTTCTATAAAACTGCTCCTTACTGTCTTCCTCCTCATCAAGTGTTGGGGCGTATGTGCTGATGACCATGGCATATTGGTTGTTGCTAAGCTTGAGCTGAAGACTCATGAGAGGCTTGTTGATCCCCATGGGAAGTTCCAAAATCCAACCAGTGAACTTATTTTTGATGGCATGAATGCATCTCTCTTCAGGTGTCTTTCCTTTCCAAAATAAGGTGTTGTCACCTCCATCCTCTTTTAATTGGCCCGCATCGGCCCATCGAGTCTTACTAAGAGCTGCATTGTCAATGTTGAGTCTTGCCAGTTCTCTAGCAATTATGGCAGTTCTTCTTTCTGGGCATTCACTGTGCTGAGAGTCCATAAGGGTGCGGACATTCCAGGCAGCAAAATTCATTGTCTTATATCTCTTGTTTCGTCCGCGGATTTGAGTGATCCCACTGGATATGGCCATCCAGTTGGAAGAGTGTGAGACAGCCTATGTTGGGGCACATTTTCTAGCCCCCTCCCCATTTGGGGTGAGGAAAGGGGATCATGAAAAGGCCTGCTCAGTCACAGCCACTGTTGCCAAACTGCACTTCTGTCTCAAACGTGCACAAAATGACTATCACGTGGCTGCCGCCTGCATGCAGATTTGTGACTAAAGACTCCCAGAGATCACTGCACCTGTCTTCCCTGCCACTTCTCCATCACCACAGGACTTTGTGTGGGTGTGAACCTTTTGGCAGAGGCATGCACATGAAATCTTTTAACATGGGGAAACCAGTGCACAGGCAGTAAGCACGCAAAACTTGACAGGAGGAAAACCCTGACCCAGCAGCAAGGAGATCCGAAACAACCAGAGGCCTCCCTCCTTCTGCAGCCCTCATCCGCCTTCACAGCCACAGAGTACGAGAAGATCCTCTATATGCGCCCAATCCACCGTTCGAGTCTTTTCAAGTTTCGACCATGGTTAGTCAAAAGCCTCATCTCAGACCTGCTCACCAAGGGGGACCCTACCAGGAGTATCAAATCTCCGGACGAGATAGCTCTGAGGGTGTATAGCCCATGCAAGCCTCTCCACCATGACAGGTTTTCGGTCCATCAGAGAGGGGTCCTGAGACCACAATCACCACTGGGTCAGGGCACCTCCTTCACTTCGCCATGCTCAGCATTTCTCCCTCTGGTGGCGGGAGGGGGCCTGGAATAAATCATTCCCACTCCAGAGAGCTTTTTTTCCCCCTCACTTGGATTTTATGTTTGACTATTTACAAGTTGGGCCTCAGGTTTGCTCAAGCAATATTCTCCAGGCAAACCAAAAGAAACAAGTTCAAAACACAAAAAGGAAATAGCTCTTCCTGCCCCCTCTCTGGGGGGTTACCCTCTGGGTGCCAGTCTTTCCACAAAGAAAGTTGGCTTGGTTGCTTCCTCTGTAAGGGGGGGGGGGGCTTCTACCCAGGAGAAACTTTTTCTCCCTACTGCCACTAGCCAGGCCATAGCTTATCTCTCCTCCTCGCTTTCACCAGAAGAGGAAGGTTTTTAAAGGTCACATGCTGCCCTTAATTGGACTTAATTGGTGACCCTAGCTGACCTGATGTAACCTATTTTCAGCTCCTGGGGGAAAAGAGCCTTTACCATTCTCGGCCTGATATAGCTGCCTTCACCACACTTTTGTGAGCGTGGAGCTTCTGTTGCTGGGCCCAGAACACCATCTTCAGCTTTCACCTGGGCCAGGCCCTCCTACCCCTACTACCTCATTGACCGGGGGCCTGCCTGGTGCTGCTGCTTCCCAGGGGGAGTGCTTGCAGGCCTGCTCTACAGAGGGGGAATGAGGGACCCTGCGGGGTCTCTCTTGGCTGGCTGCTTCTGCTGAGGAACTTGCTATTGGTGCGAGGAAGAGGGAGAGGAGCTGCACAAGTTGGACCGTCTGGACCTACTGCAGAACATTGTAGAGGACACTGGAGGACAGTGCTTTGCATTTTGTATGGCTTCAAAGCTGAAAGAGTGTTTTAATGTTTTCCCTTCTACTGGTTTTCAGTGTTTATGATGGTTTCTCATTTTTAATAACCTGGAAACAAAACTCTATAATACCACATTACTACTTTTTCAAACAGGTGTTTAATATGTGTGCTTCCTATTTATTGTAACACTGCTTTTACTTAAAAGTGCTGGGCTGTTTATATTTTTGAAGGACACATTGCTCTGAAAAATTGGTTTTGAAAAAAGAGAGCAAAAAGATCCATTTACGTGGACTCATTTACATGGATTTGGCAAGAAGATATAAAGAGAGGAAAAGACAATCATACATGGGGCTTTTCAATATTAAAATACTTCTTTATAAGTAACACATTGAAAGTTATGTTAGGAGACCGCAGTTTTATTTTATTTTTTTGCTGCCCAGTTTGCATTACTCCCAACTAATACTGATATCTATCCCCTTTGCTATGTACAATGAAAATCCACAATTCGTTTCATACTCTATATATGAAGTTTCTGAAAGCAAGAATCCCCTTTTTTGTAGTAAAATAAAAGTATTTTATTCTATGTTTAATGGGGTTGGTATTAGAATATGAAAATATCACCATGTCACTATTGGCTCAAACAAGCCTAGATAGCGCTTGAAAGTTCATTACTTTAATTGTTGGGACTAGATGACGTGGTGGTCCTTTCTGGCCTTAAAATCAATGACTGCATGACCAGTCTATAGAACATAGCTGTCTACATCACAGCTGCACTAACTAACTTTGTTTGGGGTAGACTCAGATGAGGCCGCCTCTCAAGGATTTCATGATCATGACTGAACTAACTTCTCACTCTAGAGATAGTCTCTCTATTACTGTGTGGAGGCTTATTTGTGGGATAATGAAGGTTTCTTCAAACTCTCTCTGTTCACACCATGCCTGTTCTGTAAACTGAAAGTTTCCTAATTATTAAGCTGCCAAATTTCATGAGTGCCGTCTACATATCAAAATTAGAAATAATTATATCAAATATTAGAAATAACAGTGTTAGAAATCACAAATTTATCAAAAGAAAAGCTGACATGAATGTACCCTCTTGAAATATGTGGCAAACTTTTACATTTCTCTTCCCACTATATTTTCCTCTTTCCATGATGAAATAACATTCCTAATCATTTTAAAGTGTATGACCTCATGACCTGTGACTAAATCTTTCTATTCTGGAATACTGGCACCTCCAGCTTATTTGAAGCAGCAAATCTGTAGATAACCTGCTTTTCCATATATTGTATTGGCTCTTATTTTGCTTATTAAAGACCAACCTCATTTTTATCAATGGGTTTACTCTTATGAGTCAGGTGATCAGAATTTGGCCCTGAAAGCCAATAGAATAGAGGGGAAAGAGAAGAAGAGGGAAGAAAACTTGACTTTGAAGTACCTTGTCTTTGTTTATATTACTGAAGCCAATAAGAGTTGAGGTATTCAGGACCTTGCAGGAAGAACTCAGCATCTCTCTGGGTCAGGCCTTTGATTAGATTTAAAACTGACTATTACTTCTCTGGAGCTAATCCAATCTTCCTTAGTCTAGATCAACTTTTAAAGCTTTCCCATAAGGTACAGTGTCACTCAAATTCACTTCAGGAGAAACAAAATTTGCCAGTTCTATTTTAAAAGCACACCATCTGTGACAGTTCTGTTGTGAACATCAGCAGTATGCTGACACTGCATTACTAAAATGAATGAGACCTGACACATGGAGAAGTCCCAGGTTGCTACTCCACATAAAATTGGCTCTTATTCAGGTTTCTTTTTTTTTCCTTTGGGAAAATAACTGCCATTATTAATAGCAACATTGTAATCTGCCCTGGGATTTTAATACCTGCTTCAACCCGTCTGATTTTGTCAGAAATTAATGGAAGACATCTTGCTGAGCAACGACTCTTGGCATTGTGCTGGTAAGGGTTATATTCCTTTTTTACCTTAGTGATGTTAGTGGTTTTAAAACAAAACAACCTATAGCATCAGATTGGGGTCAATTGTCTTATTATAAGAAATTGTTCATGTTCTACCATATATATCTGAAGGAGGCAATCTGTGTAATTACAATCTCTTTAGTAATTTTCATCAACTAATCTATAAATTGCCATTAGAATGTTCTTTATTTCTATTAATTAATACAGTTCAGAGCTGAATGGACTTCTGTCTTTCACAGCATGATAACCTTTTTCAGGATAAAAGAAAAGAGAACTGAGAAACTATCTTTGCATTTAGTGACATTTCACCAATTCATAGAACATTTGCGATTTTACGGGTTCTTCCAAAATTGTTGCATGGCTAATGGATTCTTAAAGAGTTTGCTTTTTTTCAGAAACAGTGTCCTTTCTTCTTGCTTAGTAATGCCAGTGGGAGAGGAATCTACTCCGCAATTTTGGATGTCAAGCCAAACTTATTTAGGAGCCTAAATCTAGATTTAGTGGCCTATTTTTAAGCATTCATTTTTGCACATTAACCATGAAATACTGCATGTAATCAGTATTAGAGTCCATCACAGCAGTCCCCTGTGTTTGCTGAAAAAGAACCGTACCTGAGCACTACAGATCATTTTAGACAGTATCTACTCTTTTAAACTAAAAAAAAATCCCCTTGCCACATGCTTTTTTATGGGGCAATACATTATTTTTTCTGCCCAATGAGTTTCCTAAGAAGCAATTTGTGACTCAGTCACAATCTGATTCCTAGTTTCTCCCCCTGCTCTGGAGGGTGGACATGAAATATATACTGAGCCAGCCCTATAGGCGATGCAGCACAAATCCCTAGACACAGCTGTGCTGTGAGATGTGTTGGGGAAGAGGGAGGAGTCAAGACTCTAACCATTTCCTGCTCCCATCTTCCCACCCACTTACACAGAGGTGGGGGTAGTGGCTCTGCTAAGGCTGCTTCCTTTCCCCCATCAGCCACATTGCTATCTGCAATGCAGGTAGTCAGGAGAGCAGATTATGGGATTGCTTTACATCTCTTTACTCTCCTGGGTGGGCCCTAATCAGGCCCTAATCACCTGCAAATTCAAAATATCTCATCTCCTTTGTGTTTTTACTTGATGACTTTTATTGAAATTGATTTTTTTTTATATTGTCAATAGAAGCTTGATTCAGTTTCTGACATATTGGGTTGACTGAAGTGAAAAAAAACTAAGGTCCATATTTGTTTATATTTTTCTAATAAAATCAGACATCATAGACATCATGATTGCAACTTTGCCTCAATTTAAATGTTTTACTATTTCTTTTCCTAAGCACCTTTGGGCTACTGCATATGTTATTTCTTGATAAGTTACTGGTTTTTAGAGAAAAGGAGTACTTGTGGCACCTTAGAGTCTCTAAGGTGCCACAAGTACTCCTTTTCTTTTTGCGAATACAGACTAACACGGCTGCTACTCTGAAACCTGGTTTTTAGAGGTTTCCCAATATATTTACATAGCAATGCAGAAACAACAACAACAAAAACCTATTAAAGCACACTTTTAAGCTGCACCTTCCTCAGATTTCACAATTCCCTGTTCAGTGCCTGCAATTGTCACCAGTCTTAAAAGTTTTGTTATATATAGCGTATCAAAATGTTAAGCAAATTGCCAAGAAAGTAAACAGTGACACTGAAATGTAGTGGCCAATAGAACACATGAATCTTACAGAAAGAATATAATTTTGTTTGAGTGATAAAATGTGCTAAATTGGTAGATCTCTAAGCACATGTAAACTATTTAATATTTACATTAATCTCAAGGAAATGTCCTATATCATTCAATGGAAAATTATAAGTTTTGCATATTTTTTTAACAATTCTATAGAATATAATAGAAAATTGTATCTGTGTGGTAGAATTCTATAGGGTGTTTATAAAAAAAACATAAAAACCATATAGTTCTCTCTGTTAAATGTCATCAAATCTAAGTGTAATTTCCATAGAATGCTCATGGTTTAATATATGGTTTCAGAGTAGCAGCCGTGTTAGTCTGTATTCGCAAAAAGAAAAGGAGTACTTGTGGCACCTTAGAGACTAACAAATTTATTAGAGCATAAGCTTTCGTGAGCTACAGCTCACTTCATCGGATGCATTTGGTGGAAAAAACAGAGGAGAGATTTATATACACACACACAGAGAACATGAAACAATGGGTTTATCATACACACTGTAAGGAGAGTGATCACTTAAGATAAGCCATCACCAACAGCAGGGGGGGGAAAGGAGGAAAACCTTTCATGGTGACAAGCAGGTAGGCTAATTCCAGCAGTTAACAAGAATATCAGAGGAACAGTGGGGGGTGGGGTGGGAGGGAGAAATACCATGGGGAAATAGTTTTACTTTGTGTAATGACTCATCCATTCCCAGTCTCTATTCAAGCCTAAGTTAATTGTATCCAGTTTGCAAATTAATTCCAATTCAGCAGTCTCTAGTTGGAGTCTGTTTTTGAAGCTTTTTTGTTGAAGTATAGCCACTCTTAGGTCTGTGATCGAGTGACCAGAGAGATTGAAGTGTTCTCCAACTGGTTTTTGAATGTTATAATTCTTGACGTCTGATTTGTGTCCATTCATTCTTTTACGTAGAGACTGTCCAGTTTGGCCAATGTACATGGCAGAGGGGCATTGCTGGCACATGATGGCATATATCACATTGGTAGATGCGCAGGTGAACGAGCCTCTGATAGTGTGGCTGATGTGATTAGGCCCTATGATGGTATCCCCTGAATAGATATGTGGACAGAGTTGGCAACGGGCTTTGTTGCAAGGATAGGTTCCTGGGTTAGTGGTTCTGTTGTGTGGTGTGTGCTTGCTGGTGAGTATTTGCTTCAGATTGGGGGGCTGTCTGTAAGCAAGGACTGGTCTGTCTCCCAAGATCTGAGAGAGCGATGGCTCGTCCTTCAGGATAGGTTGTAGATCCTTGATGATGCGTTGGAGAGGTTTTAGTTGGGGGCTGAAGGTGATGGCTAGTGGCGTTCTGTTGTTTTCTTTGTTGGGCCTGTCCTGTAGTAGGTGACTTCTGGGTACTCTTCTGGCTCTGTCAATCTGTTTCTTCACTTCAGCAGGTGGGTATTGTAGTTGTAGGAATGCATGATAGAGATCTTGTAGGTGTTTGTCTCTATCTGAGGGGTTGGAGCAAATGCGGTTATATCGTAGCGCTTGGACCGCTACTGACCACTATTCCTACCTACATGCCTCTAGCTTTCATCCAGATCATACCACTCGATCCATTGTCTACAGCCAAGCGCTGTAGGTTGCTTGGGGTGGCAAAAATCCTGGAGCCGGCCCTGCCTCTGGGACTGCTAGTTTGAGCACCATTGATAAGTGCCATGGTGTACATGAGGAGAGAGGCAGTCTCCAAGAGGATCTAAAATGTATAGATGTTTAAGATCAATGCCACACCTTGGATTGCATCCAGAAATGAAATATAAGCCAATCGCAGACTAACACAATTGTCCTATACTCCCTGTGAGAATCACCACTAGGTAGCAGGCAGCCACATCTGTCAGTGGGTGAAATTTCCCCATGGTCTCCAGGAGCGTCTGCTTATGGGGAAGTTTTATACAATTTCGTAGAAAAACAATCTTTATATTGAGTTTTAGTCATCCTCTAGAACTTTATAATGAAGAATTTTATCCCTGTTATACAGTGTTACAGGATGATTCCAAAAACCTAAAGAGAAAGTATAATTACCCATTAAGTTCTATAGGATGTTAGTGTAATTTCTATGCAACCATATTATTCTAATCACTATTACATTCTATGGACTTTTCCACACGAGCACCTAGTGCACATTGCAGCAATTCTGCTGAGGTGACAAATGTAAAGTTAACTGTCTAAAGGTCTTCTTCTAACCAGATGAAGATGAAAAAGTATTCTTGGCTATCTATTTGCTTGTAATTATAAAAGCTTCCAGAGATCTGACGGGATCCACAGTTTGTGCACTTTCCTAACAAAGGATGAAATTCACCCCATACAGAGGCCCAGCACCTACATGGTTAATGAGCCTTGTTCTGGCTCTCTAAACAGGGGTGAATTATATCCCCAAAGCAGGCAGACTCTCCTATTACATCAAGTTGTTTCCAACAATTGATCAACATCACTTCTATCTTCTCTAAACCTAAGGGTTTTTTTTAAAGTCAATATTCTACCAAGGGCTATAGTGTAGGGGAAATTCTGAATGCATCTTGTTTGTGTTGATTGTATAGAAGTTGCTTCACTTTAGGTGATTATAATGTGGAAAGGATAAGCAAGAGGACTCAGTGCTCTATGACTCAACTCAGCACAAATTAATTGAATAATCATTTTATTTCCCCTTAGTAATGGTTGAGGAAGGGCATATAAATTCTCATAGGCTTTAATTTATATTTCATGCGATAGGCATTTTATCTGAACCCCAAGCTGCACACTCCTGAGGGGAAGAAGGTGGAAAGCAGATTTTAGAAGTTTCAGTGTGAACCTTGTGGAGTTTCTCTTAAGGGTTGTAACTTGCTTAAGGTGCAGAAGATATAACCTAATTCTCACCTGCCTTGCACCTGTAGTTGTCAGTGACAGCAGCACAAAGTGGGTGCATAACTCTATGCCAGAGCAGAATGGTGGCATTTTACACCCACTTTACACAGGTGTAAATTACTACAGGGCAGTGGGAAATCAGATCCATGGCTTCCGAAACTTGAGGAGCCTCTGGATCTGTGAGGAAATGGAAAGGGTAGGTTGTATACATTTTTCAACATACTATAGACACTATGGCCTCCCTGTGAAGAGTTTGCCTCTCCCTTCTACATTTTTGCCCAGATCTTCCTCCCATTTCACTAGGGCTTCATTGGGAGCCCTGTCTGTCATCTGTTGCCCCACTGTGCTAGTACCCTACTTCCAAGCCCACAGTAGAAGTCATTTTAGAGTGGAAGTTAACTCTTCTGTCTGCATTTACTTCATCTGTAGGCATTTCCTTGTCCTATGGTGATTGTGCTGCATGGAATGAGTGCTCCCTGGCCCCGTGCACCTCCAGTCATATCTTGCATCTATTCCTCACCCACCAGCACTGAAGCCCTGCTCACATGGCATAGCCACAGAGTGGCTTCCATAGACTCTAGGCTTCCTCTCTTCTTGTGTCCTTTTGACCCATTATATTCCAATTTGGTGTCCTCTGGCCCTAGACAAATAGAGCTAATTAGGGGGATACTAAAGTTCAGTTTGACAAATTGTATATATGAGTCTGTTGAAAGGAAAAAATCAGGCAGCATGGTCAGGCTGAGAAATGAAAGAAGAAATGCTGACAGACCAATCAGGCATCAGTCAAGTAGCGGGATCTGGGAATGGCTTGTGTGGCAATGAATGACAAACCTAACATTGAGGCAGTGAAAGCACAATACCAGCAGGGAATTGGGGAGGCAAAGTGAGAGAAATAAGAGTTGACAGGGCAAAGTGTTATCAGCTGCTGTCTGTTGCTGAACTTCTTACCCATATGTGATATTCCTAGTTCACCCAGAGTGCTTGAAATCTAAGAAATATGAACTGTTAATAGGGCAACTAAACTCAACTGCTCCCCACATCAACATAAGATGTGTGACTTGTGCCTGAGAAATGTATCTGAAAAATAACTGTTTAGGATAAAAGTTTTTGTTTCATCATTATTCAGCACCATTGCCATAGTACAGCAGAAAAACAAACACACAGAGAAAAGACAATGTTTGGAATAAAAGATAAAAGGAGGGCAATGGAAAGAAAAAAACATGGTGCTTAATAGACCTGGGGAAAGGTTGAGGGCAAGGATACAACCTGCAGCTCCATGTTCATAGGATCATCCTTGCATGGCTGTGTCTGCTATAGCTGTAAATTGCAGGGTATGTACTGTAGAGATAATTTTTTTATTGGTGGTGGATAAGAATATAGAACCTAAGAGGTCTTTCTTCTCACTCTGATATCCAAGGTGCCTGAGCAGTATGCTATACTATTCAAAGCAAGTGATGAACTAATAGTGATACGAACTAGGTTTCATATCAGTAAAAGTGCATGTTTGTTCATTTTTAAAAATGTTTGTACAAATTATTATTAATTGATCACTCAGGAGAGTGGTAGGCACTTCATGTAACATATATAAAAGACCATAAACCACATCCTCAGCTGCTGTAAATCAGTATAGCCCCATTGACTTCTCTTGTGAGATTTCTTATTTTTCTTGCTTTTGATTAGGCTGGAAATATTATAGGCCTGTCATCTTGTGTAACAATTTCTACCTGGTAAATGTGAGTGCAAAGTTGGAGTAAACATAATTCTAATTTAGCAGCATTTTATATCAACTTTCCATGCACTCTGCACAAGTGTGAATGACTATGCAAGGGGTGAAATCTTGTTCCCATTAAAGTCAAACTTCCGTTGACTTCAACAGGAATAGGATTTTTGGATTTTTAGGATTCTGTATACAGAAAGGTGGTTACCCTTCCCTTTATATTTATGACAGAGGCCCATTGTGGGGGTATGAGTGAGTAGTGTTTGGGTCAGCAGTTCTCAAACTGTTGGTTGGGACTTCAAAGTGGGTCACAACCTCATTTTAATGGGGTCGCTTGGGCTGGCTTAGACTTGCTGGGGCCTAGGGCCAGAGCTGAAGCCTGAGCCCCACTACCCAGGGCCAAAACCCGAGGGCTTTAGCCTTGGTCGGCGGGGTTCAGGTTACAGGCCCCCTGTTGGGGCTGAAGCCCTTGGGCATTGCCTTGGGCTCCCCACCTGGACCGGCGGGGCTCGGGCTTTGCCTCAGGCTTCAGTTCTCCCTCCTGGGGTCACGTAGTAATTTTTGCTGTCACAAGGGAGTTGTGGTGTAATGAAGTTTGAGAACCCCTCGCCTGGATCATTGTTGCTAAGCAGATTTAATTCTCAACAACCAGAAGCTTCTGGAATTGGGTGTGGTAATTTTGGGTATGCTCCAATAGGTTCCTTGTTACCGAGGTCAAGCTCCATGAGGGGAAGCAGTCAGGGCAGCTGCTTTACAAAGGGCCATGTGCCCTGATGCGAGTTGGAAGAAGCTGAGCCCAGCAGCAGAAAGCAGGCTGTTGTCCCAACTCTGAAGCCTTTTGCAGCAGGTTAGTGATATTGTTAATCCTCTTAAAAGGAAGCAAGGGCAATGTTAATTACAGAAAGGGAAAATTAGGAGGGAAAAATAATTTCTTCTATTTTAATTGCACACTTTGCATGTTTTAATTTTAGCCAAACTGTTTCAACTAAATTGTCTCAACTAGTATGATTCACCAACATTTCTTTAAATGTAGTAATGGGAAAAGAGTCATTTATATTTTGCTACTCTCAGTTTTGTATTTACTTGTAATAGGGCTTTTTAAAAAAAAAAATCTGTACACTTAACTGAGTGATTGGTTAATCAGTTAGCTGTCTGGCTAGCGGTGTTTTCAGCAGAAGAAGAGGAAGAGTCTGCATGGATTCCAACCGCAGATTCCTACAGGGAAGATGTTGTTTTCGACTCAGACTGTATAGATTTGGTGATCAAAGACTCTGAGACTCAAGTGAACTCAACCTAAGCTTTTGGGAACTCTGTTTCTTCTCGCTGTGTTTCTGTGGGGACTGAACTGTTTAGATTTTAATTTGTTTCCTTTATTTATATATAACTGAAAATAATGTATGTGCATTATAAAATTGCCATGTTATGTTGTAAAAATTATTTTTTTCTTAAAATTATTATAAAGTTATTTAATTAAATTCATTCTTTAGATCCTTTTGGGACTTGAATGTGGGGAAGCTGACCCTGTATAATCCTTGCTGAAAATCCTTAGAAACTTAATTCTGGATTTCCAGCTATTTTTCTATGGGAGCTGTTTTTTTTAGGCACTGGAAAAGGGCAATGAATTGAACTTAAGCACAACTGCTGCTACTTCCCTCTCTGTTGCCAGCTTCCTGCCTTTATAAATCTGGTCCAGGCCCTTCCCCAGCTGGACTTCATCAGCAAGTTAGGCCTTAGCACTCCCTGCTTTACCTCCAGGTGCAACCTTTAGGTTAATTGGCCTAATTTACCCTGTCAGGCCTTGTGTGGGGGGACACCCCCATCACATTTACATAAATAAATTATGTTCAAATAATGTTTAGGTTGAAAAGTCAAGCACTTGAAAATTAGGACATGCCAGATTTATGATTGTCTGTGAATACTTAATTTGGCACCTTCTGCATCCCACCTGTGCATTGACTGAGGCAGGGATCCTGTGGAAAATATACTGTTTGATCACATAATTAATGATGATCTCAGAATGCATACACATAGGGAACTGAATTAAGGTCAGACTAACAACGTTAATTCTGGCATTTCCTAACTTTTGAGTACTTGAATTTTTAACCTTAAGGTTCTTTAACATATAGTTTCCTAGGTTTTAAAATAAAGCAAATTGAAAAAAAAATATTCTGTAGTATGGAATCATAGTGACACCCCCATGGTTCATCATCAGGGTTAGAAGCTCTAGAACCACTGCTCAGACCTCTGCCAATAAGCTAATGATAGCAACTTACTAGGTTTCCACCTTTGCATGAAATAGCTCTAGAGGAGAAAGAGGCACATCCATTGCCAGTGGGTTTCACAGATATTTAGTAACAGCAGAGGGATGGTGTCACCGTGTCTCAGTGGGGCACAGCTGAGAATGCCATATTCAGGACAAGCTGCTGAGAAATAGGGCAAACTCACTCCAAACTGGTAGTGAATTTCTCATTAGATTATACTAAACCAGTAACAAAAGTAAACTTCTGTCTCACCACACTGGTTAAAAGGAAGTAAAAAATGCAGTCTCACAAGTCATTCCAACCCTTGTCTCACCACCACTGGACTCTCTGATGAGTGGTTACTGAACACGAGTTTAATCAAAAATAGGGTATTTCTAATCCCAAAAGATCAACACACACTTAGCCAGGTCAAGATATAATTCTCATCTTACCCAATAATCATGCTGATGCCAATCTTTCAGAAACTCAAAACTAAATTTTTAATAATAAAAGAATGAAAAAGAGTTTATAATGATTAATAGATCCATATACATACAAATAATTGCAAAGTTCTTAGATCAGGTTTGTAGCACTGATGGAATAGACTTCTAGCTTGTAAAGTCTCTGGTAAATTCCAAAAAGCATTCCAGAGGCAAAATGGAGATATGTCAGGGATCTTTTATATCCTCTGCCATGTGCTTGGAAATTTACTGTCCCAAAACAAAGCTCGCAGCCCAGTTTGTGGAAAGTTACTGGATCAGGATGGAGTCCAGGTTC
This sequence comes from Dermochelys coriacea, assembly GCF_009764565.3. Taxonomy (NCBI): domain Eukaryota; kingdom Metazoa; phylum Chordata; order Testudines; family Dermochelyidae; genus Dermochelys; species Dermochelys coriacea. The sequence continues at coordinate 32,015,917 of NC_050069.1, read as the reverse complement.
ACATGAGCATATCACATGTGCTTACTTGGTTTGATGCCTCTCAGTGGGTAGACATTGCCCATATTCTTATGGAGGTGTCCAGAGGAAGAGCTATCTGGCTGAATGGGTTTCTTCTTATGGTCCATTCTGAGAGCTAAGTGTCTTTGATGGACCATCAATACATAGCTGTGTGGCCTCAATATAAATTTTATCTGGTGGGTGTTACCCAGGAATACTGCACATATGTACAATGCCAGTACATGGCCAATATTTACAATTTCATATAAAAGATACATATATATAAACAGGATAATCATACTTAGCAAATCATAACTTTTCCATTGACACCTTACACTTTCTACAACAGTTGTTGCAATTGTAAAACAGTGGCAATGTCAATGATATAAATGTCATACTCAATCATACAGCATCACAGATGCGGAGACAAGGGAATATTGGGTTCCATTTCAGGCTCTGGAAGGGTGTGTTCTCTAGTGCACACATACTCCTCTGCCTGTTTTCCTTCAAACTTGACACCTTCTGTCCCTCCCTCTCCAGTTTGTGTCTGTCCTTACCCCGATCCTATCTCTGCCACACCCCTTGCTCCTTATCTGAGCCCCATTCTCCTGGTCAAACTAGTCTCAATTAGGGTTTCCAACCCTCCTGGTTTCACTGGAAGTCTCCTGGAATCAGGTCCTAATTTTTCAGAGGCTATGATGCCAAACTGGAAGATTTTAGGTGCTAAAAGTCCTGCGGCGCAGCAGGGCTAAGGCAGGCTCCCTGCTTCCTTCGCCGCTCCTGGAAGTGGTCTGCACATCACTGGGGGAAGCAGGGGGTCTCCCTGCACTGTCCCCGCCTCGAGCACCAAATCCTCAGCTCCCATTAGCTGGGAACTGCGGCCAATGGGAGCTATGGGGGCAGCACACAGAGACCCAACCCCTCAGGAGCTGCTGCTAGAGGGATGTGCCAGTCCCAGAGCCTGAACCCCACACCCAAACTCCCTCCAAGAGCCTGAACCCCCTCCTACACCCCAACCCCCGCCCCAGCCTGGTGAAAGTGAGTGAGGGTGGGAAGAGTGAGTGACTGAAAGAGGAATGGGGGCTGGAGTGAGTGGGGGGGGGCGCCTTGGATCGGGGTAGGGATGTTGCCTTGGGGAAGGGGTGGGCCAGGGGCAGGGCAATGGGGTTTGGGTTTGTGCAATTAGACAGTTGGCAACCCTAGTCTCAATCTCTAATCATCCCAGTCCCAGTCTCCCACCTCCCCTAGCTCTTAATCCAATCTTAGTGACTCTCCCAATCAACTGGTTCACAGTTACACCCATTTCCCTCACTATTGCTGGATTGCTGTCTCCGTCGGAAAAAAAAGACAAGCTAAAATTAGAGTATAACCAGATTTTGTGGCACTGATTTCTCCTCCACTGGGAAGTGGACCTATAAATCCCCATAATTACGTTACTGCTTGGCAAAGGGGAACACTGGTGTAAGTGATAGGATGCTGGTGTCATAAGATAGCATTTTGCTTCCATATTGTGTAATAGCTCTGTCTAATCTAGTCTTGGTAATGTATCAATATTTATAGGTAGTGAATATCTGTCTATGTAGGTACAGAGGCAATCACAGAAATTAAAAACTTGCCATTTTTCTTAAAAAACTGTAACAGACCATACCTATTAAGACAGGCTCCAGATCCATGATGGTCCTATTCCTCAATGGCCCTATTCCTCAATACAGCCCAGAATAGAGGCATTCTGGGAGTTGTAGGCCTGACAGCAAGGAATTCTGGGAAGGCAAACTAAGAGTAAATGTCTCCTTTTCCTCAGAGGGATGAATTCTCTCTGCTGAATTATAAGGAAATGTAAAACAGCTCTGGGACTCTCTAATCAAAGGGCCTGGGAAAGAGCCTGGGAGTGAGTTTAGGAGAAGCCATTAAAGAGCATAGGAAGAGATTTAAAGAGGCTGCCAGATAAATGGGTATGTTATTCCAAGTAGGGGGTGTCATTTGGCTAAAGAGCCAGGCAGGAATATTCTAAAATGAAAGCTAAAGGACAACAGTGAAGGAAGTAGGCCTGGGAAAAGAGAAACAGGAAGAGTCAATGGTCAGACCTGAAGCCTGCTTCATTGTATAGGAATTAAGGATGGAGTGCCCCAGTGGCTTTGACTATGGTTCTGGAGATGGCTATTAGATTCTGAAGGAGGAGGAACAGTTGGAAGATTCATTCAGCCCACAACCCAGAGAAACAGAAATTAGGTAAGACTAGCTAGTTGGACTTCTGGTTATTGTGACTTTAGTTTGGATTTATTTACTTGGACCTGAAGTTTGTAGTTCAGACAGAGAGATAAACCAACTTACCCAGGGGATTCTATTTAGGGATGTTGGGGTTTTTTTGGTGGTGTTCTACATGTATTTTCATGTTCTCTTCAGCGCTTTGTAAAGAAAGGCCAATTGAGAATAAAGCATTCTTCTTCGAAAAGAGGAGGGATACAAGACATCAAGAAAGTGTTATGTTAATAAAACCCAAACACCTCACCAAAACCATTTTATTTATTTAATTAACTTGCACAATGTTTTTCTGGAGAGGAAAAAAAAAGAGGTATACCTTCTCTGAAAACCTACAGTACAATCCACACTGACATATAATCATTCACCTTATGCACAGAAGACCAGATTTTTTTTTAATAGCAGTTTCTGCCAAGATCACACATGTGCTCCATTCTTCTTCATGCTTCCGAGCAAGGTCATAAAGTGTGGAGTGGCTGTGATAGTCTCTCAGTTCCCTTTTAGCCCCCGCTGGGCTGCAAGAGAGAATCCAGCAAGTGTCTGGCCTGCTAGTCCTACTGAGCTTCAAACTCATTCTTTTCTTGGACTGCTTGGTGAAGATAATCTATCCCCATCCTTCTTACTCTCCATTTTCTTTAATTTGGACCAAAAAACAAAGTTTTGTACAGTGGGCCGAGGCGCCTCAGGATAATTGTCATGTTGACCTCTAAACCTCAGGGTTTAAACCCTGTGTAAGGCTCTGGCTTGTCCCCCCAGCTCATGAAGGACTAACTGCCATGCCAAGTCTTTCTCTAGGCACAACTTAATTTCCCAAATGTAGACAAACACAAAAATAGATCCTCATCCTGCGCTACAGCCTTGTCTTTGCCTTTCTCAGTCCCTCCTGCTTCAGGGCCTATTGCAGAAATATTTTGTGCTCTTTTCACTAAGCACTGCCTCTCATGGTTTTCTCCCTGGAGCCATTTTCTGCAGCAACTTCCCACTGCCTCCTCTCCCAGGGGATTCTGGCAGCCTCTCCCAGGGAACTTGCTCCTGCTTCCTTATTGATAGTCTGGCTCTTACAGCCCCAGGTGCTGCCCTACCTTCTTAATTGGCCAAACAGGAAACACCTGTTCCAGCACAGGAGACTTGGACATGCTTCATTTAAAGGAGCCAGCTGCCCTTTAATACCCTGCTCAATCTGAAATGGACTCATCCCTCTGTCAATGGGCATACTCACTCCCTGCTTTTAATGTAGAAAAGAAGCACATCCCTCCTAAGTGTTGCGTGCACAAATTGTTCTCCTCAAGGACTTGTGAGCTGAATAATGTGTGGCTGAAGCTACATGCCCTCAAGAAACTGATGTGCATCAGCTCAGATCCAGAGGAGGTGACCACTTCCAAATAACTGAAAGGGTCATCAGCTTGTGCTTTCTCAAGGAGGCCCCAGGGTTCAGCAGTGACAGGAAGGCAGGGAAGAGAGCACTGTCAAAATTAATACCAGCCATGTCAACAACTACTATCTCAGCACTGGGGCTTTTGGCATCAGTCACTGTTACACTGACGCCAGTGCCAACAAACACAGCAGCAGCAGCAACAGTTTTGGCCTCAGTGCCTCCAGCACCAACAATATCATCACCTGAGCCAACACCAGTGCCTCAACACAAGGGCAAGACTGAAAGGCACATCTGAGAGGAGCTAAAACACGGGTCCATACATTGGGAGAGACTGCCCTATAAGGAAGAGAAGAAGCACCATTCCTCCATGGTCAGGGCATCTAAGTTCTCTGCTAAGACAGGAATGACACACAAGAAGCTAGCTAGACTTCACCTGCCGCCCATTCATTTCTGGCTTAGTCAGTCTATTCCTCAATGAGACATTAGATAGACAGGAAGGTCTCAGGGCCATATCATGTCACTACAGTTTTTGCTTGTAGGTTGGACCCCACAAATACACACACACACACACACACACACACAGAGAAAGGGGTAGACAACTCATCGCTGCAGCACCTCCTGCTGGTTGTCCAGGGAATTAGCTCTTTTCAGCCAGAAGCGCCCTCTGCCAGTCGGTGTCTCGCCTGCCGCTGGTCCCAGGCCCCTCCCAGGTCCCAGAGCCTTCTAGATTAGGGTTCTTCCCCCTGGCCCCTCAGTCTGGGTCTCCTCTCTCAGGGGAACCCCCAACCCCCTATCCCTCCCTTGCCTCAGTGGCTACTGTCAGTCATCATCTAGCCCCCACTCCCTGGGGCAGACTGCAGTCTGTACCACTCACCATCGGTAAGGGAGGGGTTGGACCAGCTGCCTCTGTCTAGGTCTGGGCTGCTCCTCTGCAGCCTTAGTACCCTTTCATGGGCCTTTACCTCAGCCTGCGGCTCTGCTAGGCTGGAGCCCCCTAGCTCCCTCTGCCCTTCCCCAGCATGGCTCTGCCCTAGATACCCTCCTCAGCTTCCCAGGCAGCCAGGTCCTCCTGTCTCTATGTAGCTAGAGAAAGTGTCTCTCTCCTTCTGGCCCACTGCCCTCTTATAAGGGCCAGCTGGGCCCTAATTACACATTCTGTAGCTGTGGCTGTTTTCCGAAATAGCCCAGCTTTTTCCCTCCCAGCCCTCTTCCAGGGCTGTTTTAAGCCCTTCAAGGCATGGCTGGGGGAGGGGGGAGCCGGGGACGACCCCGCCGCACCTTCTCAGTCCCATTCACAACACTGACACTGATCATGGGTGCATCAGGGACAGGATGGGGAAAGCATTTGGAGCACCTACAAATTCAAGGAACTTGGTTCCCAGACAACATGCGATTATCTATGAATGTCCTAGGGCCCAGAGAAACCAGGATATCCTCCAAAATATGGTTGTGCAAATCTTGTGCAGCAGATACACACAATACAAACAAAGGGGAGCTACTTTTGCCCCTCTGCCTGTAGGTCATCAAATTTTGGACCAGTGCCATCAGAATGGGGTACTCCCATGTCCCTTCATCTTCCAGGAACAAGCAACAGGCTTAGATTTCTTGAACAGACAATCCAGCACCAATCACGAATGGTCTTTACATAGATCCATGAGAAAAATAATATTCAGAATTAGTGGTCTCCCATAATAGATTTGTTTGCCACCCAGGAAAACAAGTGTTGGAATGTTTGTTCCAGAAGTAGTATGAATCTAGGATCTAGACTCAAGAATAGTTGCTGGATGCCTTCCTTCTGCAGTGGAACAGGCCTGCTCCACACCTTTCCCCTAATACCCCTGATTCCTGGGGTGATTTCCAAGATCAAAAGAAACAAAGCCACGGTCATTCTTGTAGCTCCTTACTGGATAAACTTTGCTGATAGAGCAATTACAGATGTCCGTTCAGTCTCTGATCCAGCTCCCAGATTACTTGGACCTGATTTACCACCCCATGGCCAAATCCTGCATCCAGACTCAGTCACTGCATCTGATGGCATAGCTGTTGGCTGACTGAGGATATGTCTACACTGCAATTCAAAATCCATGGTTGGGCCATGCCAGCTGACTCGGGATAATGGGCTTAGGCTAAGGAGCTGTTTATTTGCAGTGTAGATGTTCAGGCTTGTTGGGGTTCTCGTGCGAGCCGGACAAAGCACATCAGCCAATATGGTTGGTAGCAAAGCCGTTTATCTATTATTTCCTCATTGCTTTTATACACTCCTCTTACATAACATTTTCAACCCCCTCCCAAGTCCATCATCCGGTCACGGAGACATTTTGTTGGTCGAGCAGCCTTAGCACGGGCTGTACACGTGCATTCTTCCTCTTGATTGGAGCACAGCTGTCCGCTATCTGTTGTCAACAGGATCTGGTGTTGCCAGTCTGTCTGGGTCACGTTCCAGCCTGTAACTCTTTCTCAAGGTTCATTAAAGGGTCATCAAAGGTTCACCGCGACCTTCACTAGCTCATAAACATTCTTAACTAGCTCACAAACACACCATGTTCCCACACAGGTTCAGGCTGGAGCCTGGGCTCCAGAGCCCTGCAGGGTAGGAGGGTCCCAGAACTCTGGCTGCAACATCTATACTGCAATTAAAGAGTCCCTTAGCTGGAGACCTGTGAGCCCAGGTCACCTGGCATGGGCCAGCTGGGGGTGTCTAATTACAGTGTAGATCGGGGTTCTCAGGACAAATTATTTGGTGGCCTCAGAGTGTAGCCACCAACTCCTGCTGGTGGCTGCTCTCATACTTTTTCTTAAAATACTTAATTAGCTTTAGGAAAAAACAAATATGCACATATACATGTCCAAATCATTGTAATTTATTTATTGCTAACTAGGAAGTCTGCTGTGAAAAGTGATACTTGTATGTTTGTTAATACCACTTTTCACAGCAGACTACTCAGCCCTGGGAAGTCTGGGGACAAATTAAGCCCTGGATGGGTGATCGGCGAGGAAGCAGGGGCCAGGGGCAATGGGGAGGGGTGGAGCCTGAAGCCTTGCAGTTGGAGCTCGGGGCTGGAGCCCAAAGCCTCACAACCAGAGTCTGTCTCCCCACCACCACCGGGCTGAAGCCCAAATCCTGAGCCCCCCAGCCCCTGGAAAAATGGGGAACTCATCAGCTACCCCACCCTTGCTGGAAGCCCGAGAAACCAATACCAGGACTGTGCATCCAGGAGCACCAGGGAGGGGGAGGGGCCGCTTCTCCCCCCCACCCTCCTCCAATTACACCCCAGGAGACTGTGGCCACAAGAAAAGCTCCTGGTGTCCGCATGCAGCCACGGTGACTGCATTTGAGAAATGCTGGTGTAGATATACACTGAATCCCATGGACAGAGACTGCTCCCTACAAGTCCAGGAAATCCTGGAATAAAGCATGGAAACTTCTTCTAAATTGAAGAGGTTCTTGACACAGACTGCCCAACACCCTCTGGACCCCATGCTGGCCCTGATATCAAAGATCATTGGCTCCTTTTTGCACTTAAAGGAGACTGGCTGTTTGCTCATTTTGATTATCTTTAGAATATGACTTTGATGGGATATGGCTGCAACCAAACAATTCATTTTGTGTTTTAATTAGCCTGGCTGTATAAGTATTTTAATTGTATCTCAACTTCAGAATCATAGCTGGCATTCATTTGCCCACAGCACAAGTTGCAGATGACTTGCAAATTTAGAATTTAATCTAATCACAATAATCTAAAAGTCCCTCGATAACGAGATAAGGTAAAGTGAATGATGATGTTCTTATCCAGCATAAATATATGCTGGATCCTTGTTTAAGTCATCTACCAGACTGACAAAATAGTGCCAAAATATCAGCCAGGCTAATGATGTATAACTTCCAGACTCAAGAGGGAGGAAATAGCTCTGCTTCACTGTTCCTGTGATTGAATTTTCTGGTTTGAAATGTCTAAAGAGTAAACCATTTCCCTTATTTAGAATGTACATCACTTAATTACATTTGTTCTACATTGTAGGATCAGAACCCATCACTGTTCCATAGCTAGAAATTGTATTTGGGGTATGAGTGAGATTGAAAAGAAAATATTGCAACTGTCTGACAAGTTTATAAAACCTAATGTCTGTCTGGCTTAATGAACTGTCTCCTTGAAAGCTTCAGTCTCACTTTTCACTGAGAAATAGCAAACGCAGTGCTATACAGAAACTGCTGGCAAAGAATAAGCATAGACCCATGAGACACCTAAGTTCTGTTGTTGTTGAATGTTTTGAAAAAAATAACCAATTGATTTCACAGGAAGGGAGTTGAAAATTATGATAACAGTTTCAGAGTAGCAGCCGTGTTAGTCTGTATTTGCAAAAAAGAAAAGGAGTACTTGTGGTACCTTAGAGACTAACAAATTTATTTGAGCATAAGCTTTCGTGAGCTACACCTCACTTCATCGGATGCATTCGATGGAAAATACAGTGGGGAGGTTTATATACACACACAGAACATGAAACAATGGGTTTTATCATACACACTGTAAGGAGAGTGATCACTTAAGATGAGCTATTACCAGCAGGAAGGAGGGGGGGAAAGGAGGAAAACTTTTTTGGTGATAATCAAGGTGGGCCATTTCCAGCAGTTAACAAGAATGTCTGAGGAACAGTAGGGGGTGGGGTGGGGGGAGAAATAACGTGGGGAAATAGTTTTACTTTGTGTAATGACTCATCCATTCCCAGTCTCTATTCAAGCCTAAGTTAATTGTATCCAGTTTGCAAATTAATTCCATTTCGCAGTCTCTCCTTGGAGTCCATTTTTGAAGTTTTTTTGTTGAAGGATAGCTACTTTCAGGTCTGTAATCGTGTGACCGGAGAGATTGAAGTGTTCTCTGACTGGTTTTTGAATGTTATAATTCTTGACGTCTGATTTGTGTCCATTTATTCTTTTACGTAGAAACTGTCCAGTTTGACCAATGTACATGGCAGAGGGGCATTGCTTGCACATGATGGCATATATCACATTATGATACAAATTGTCAGTTCAGTAACTTGAATCCATTCCACAACCAAAAGCAATATGTGTTGAAAGCATAATGTACAATAAATATGTCATGCTATATGAATTTAATGTGAGTAGTTATCCAATTCACAGGGAAACATCAACATCTGCTCTTGATTCATCTGACAGTGATATTTTATTTCAGTTATAATACTGTCATGTACGTGACATCAATATGCAGCATTTTGTCATGTAATTTATAATAAAATGGTAGACCAATGTGATGGAATATAATAGTTCATGATGCACAATAAATAACAATTGCTTGTATGCAGTCAATATGACACAGTATGTCATGTCAAAACATCTTGGGAAAGATGAAATCACATTTTCATTTACAACATGCACATATTTACTGCTTTTTGTATGATAGATTATTTTTAAATAATGGGCAACATAATTTGTTACAGTGATGCTTATGTTTTGAATTGAGTATTGAAAGAATTGTTTCCAGTATATTTGTTTTGAAGTTAGCAGCATCTAATGTTGGTGTCTACTCTAACTTTTTGAACAGCACAAGGTTTTTTTGAGTTCAGATACCTATAATGACAATCCTTCATTCATTGCACACCTAAAACTCCTATAGATTGCTGTTTGGATCCTGAGACAGAATCGTTCCATTACAATAAAATAGTGAGATGTTCTTTTATACTGACTAGTTTTAGTGCTTTTATAAAGGTCCATATTTCTCCAAGAAATAAATATAAGTTCAAAATTCCTTCTGCAATATTCCTGCAGATAAAGGGCTTGGTTGTCTTCCTACTTACACTTGTGAAATTCAGGAATAATTCCATTTTAATCGATGGAGTTACACCAGTTTTGCACCAGGGTAGGAGGAGAACCCTGCTCAAATACCTTCATTGTAATTTAAAAAGTTGTTGGCAACTTCTGTTTCATATGCTTTCTCCCTTATCTTGCTGTGCTAAATGATCTGAAAACAACTAAGTATTATGAAAACACTCAGTTTGAATTAAAACGTCTTACTTTTTAGATTAAATATTAATTTGCCATAAATCACTAACTTGAATCTACTAAGTTCATAAGAGAGAACTCTAAATCTGAAAACATTTATTTAAAAGTTCTTGAGCCATATGTTTGTAACTGACCTCTTATATGTTATATTGATAAATAATGTTTTAATCAGCAACCCAGCATTTAGAGTGATTTAGATTGTGTATATTCAGGGCTGGTTTTGCAGTCCCTAGTCAAACTGATGAACTTACTCAAACTACTAGTTTCACTGAGTCCAACTGGATAAACTGGGTCAGCTATCATTCCTTATACTGCACTAAGAAAAGGGATTGCTTGAAATATCTTGAGGCATTTTCTTTTAGGCAGCAGTACACAAATGCAGTGCAAAAAAATCATTCTTTTGGAATTAGATGAAGAAAAATAAATTGAAGATACCGTCTTCAATTTTGAGAAATCTTTTCAGCATAACGGAATTGCTGCAAGACTCAGAAAGTAATGGCAAGAAAGTAGTGCAGAATTTGCTATTTTCCCTGTTGAATATAGATAGATAGAATTTGTTTCTACTTCCTAATAGATTTGACTTGCATGAGTAACTAGACTGAATGAACCCCAGTAGATAAAAATCAATGATTTTTAAAAAATCTAATTTTTAATTGGACTTTTTTAAAATTTAAAATGTTTTTAAATTTGAATTACAGGTTTTTTTTCCTTGTAAAAAAATAAAACTGCTTAAATTAAATTAAATTTGAATGTGAAGGCCTAAACTTGCTATTATCTATTACATTCTTTTAAATATCTGAAGAGATCAATAAACTCTCTTCATAAACTTCAGCTAATCTAAAGGATGCATTTTTATGTATAGAATAAGGGCAAAAACATCTTTAACTTTTGAGCTTGAGTTTTATAAATCTTACACAATACGCCATGTAGTCCTTGAGTATCTATATCATTTTCTGGCTTTATAATGGAGTCAATTTTATTTACTTTTCTCCCAAAGTAATTATTTTCTATTTTTGCCATGCACAAAAGCTTTTGCCTCAATTACATTTGTTTTCTGTTTCACAGAAATACTTTTTGTCTCACTTTTGCAGTCTAATCATCAGAGACATCTAGCATTCTTAAGAGTAGGTCTTCTAGTGTAGATTTCAACAATTAGAAAGTGAGTGAAAAAACCTGACTAATGTTTGTTCAGCTAACAGAAAGCAATTTAAAATTCTATGGTGTGCATTTTTTATTGACTTCCAATTTCCATCTAAATGCAGTTTGACATAACTCATTAGTAGAAAGTTGATTACCTAATAAATAAAAATACATAATCCACTATTTTAATATAATGACAAAATGTAGAAATTAAGAATCTGTATATTTTTGTTATGATATAGAATTGCTTAAGTAAACGAGTAGAAGTCAACACTATTCTATATAGGTTCTTATACCATGCTCATCAGTGTAGTATCTGAACACCCTCCAGTAGGGCAACAAGCAAAATGACTAACATCTGTCAGAGTTTGTTCCCTCAATCACAGACACACATGCTATATATTTGCTAGAGAATGCAAGATCGAAGAAATGCACCTTGCACTTAGAGCACAAAATAATATAAGTAATGTGTGTCATCCTGATTAAAAAAAAGAAGTATAAAATCTAGTGAAAAGACAAAATTTAGTTGTAAATAATCAAATCAACTTATTTAAATGGTTATACCAGCCAGTCAGAATGAACCTTTTTTGGGGGAAATAACTACAAATAAGAAAAATGGAATGCATACTTAAAATTGATTATTTAAATCAAGAGTTTACGCTTGCTGATTTAAGTCATGATTAACGTTAGTGATTCAGGTTGACTCACCCTGGAATGATCATATTATGTGTTCAAAATATAGAATTACCCATCAGAAACTATGTTAAAAAACATTGAAGTTGCAAAATCAAACATTCAAAAGTTAGGATTTTTTTTTTTAGCAAGACAATTTGGTGAAATTGACATGAATTAATGAAAATTTTGGTGCCTGCATTTTTTTGCACAAAATAATTGTGGCTGAACATTGGGGATCTTCCTGAAAACACCATCCTGGCCACTATGGATGTAGGAGCCCTCTACACCAACATTCCACACAAAAATGGACTACAAGCCATCAGGAACAGTATCCCCGATAATGTCACGGCAAACCTGGTGGCTGAACTTTGTGACTTTGTCCTCACCCATAACTATTTCACATTTGGGGACAATGTATGCCTTCAAATCAGCGGCACTGCGATGGGTACCCTCATGGCTGCACAGTATGCCAATATTTTTATGGCTGACTTAGAACAACGCTTCCTCAGCTCCCGTCCCCTAATGCCCCTACTCTATTTGCACTACATTGATGACATTTTCATCATCTGGACCCATGGAAAAGAAGCCCTTGAGGAATTCCACCATGATTTCAACAATTTCCATCCACCATCAACCTCAGCCTGGACCAGTCCACACAACAGATCCACTTCCTGGACACTACGATGCTAATAAGCAATGGTCACATAAACACCACCCTATACTGGAAACCTACTGACTGCTATGCCTACTTACATGCCTCCAGCTTTCATCCAGACCACAACACATAATCCATTTTCTACAGCCAAGCTCTAAGAAACAACCGCATTTGCTCCAACCCCGTAGACAGAGACAAACACCTACAAGATCTTTATCAAGCATTTTTACAACTACAATACCCACCTGCTGAAGAGAAGAAACAGATTGACAGAGCCAGAAGAGAACCCAGAAGTCACCTACTACAGGATAGGCCCAACAAAGAAAATAACAGAATGCCACTAGCTATCACCTTCAGCCCCTAACTAAAACCCTCTCCAACGCATCATCAAGGATCTACAACCTATCCTGAAGAATGACCCATCACTCTCAGAGATTGTGGGAAACAGGCCAGTCCTTGCCTACAGACAGCCCCCCAACCAGAAGCAAATACTCACCAGCAACCACACACCACACAACAGAACCACTAACCCAGGAACCTATCCTTGCAACAAAGCCCATTGCCAACTGTGTCCACATATCTATTCAAAGGACACCACCCTAGGGCCTAATCACATCAGCCACACTATCAGAGGCTCATTCACCTGCGCATCTACCAATGTGATATATGCCATCATGTGCCAGCAATGCCCCTCTGCCATGTATATTGGCCAAACTGGACAGTCTCTACGTAAAAGAATAAATAGACACATATCAGACGTCAAGAATTATTACATACAAAAACCAATCGGAGAACACTTCAATCTCTTTGATCACTCGATTACAGACCTAAAAGTGGCAGTTCTTCAACAAAAAAACTTCAAAAACAGACTCCAACGAGAGACTACTGAATTGGAATTAATTTGCAAACTGGATACAATTAACCTAATCTTGAATAAAGACTGGGAGTGGATGTGTCATTACAAAAAGTAAAACTATTTCTCCATGTTTATTCTCCCCCACCCCCCCGCTGTTCCTCAGACGTTCTTGTCTACTGCTGGAAATGGCCCACCTTTATTATTACTACAAAAGGTTCCGCCCCCCCCCCGCTCTCCTGCTGGTAATAGCTCATCTTACCTGATCACTCTCGTTACAGTGTGTATGGTAACACCCATTGTTTCATGTTCTCTGTGTATATAAATCTCCCCACTGTATTTTCCACTGAATACATCCGACGAAGTGAGCTGTAGCTCACAAAAGCTTATGCTCAAATAAATTCGTTAGTCTCTAAGGTGCCACAAGTCCTTCTTTTATTTTTGTGGATACAGAATAACATGGCTGTTACTCTGAAACCTGTAATTTGGGAAGAGCACTTATCTGAGATATAGGAGACCTGATTCAGAGCAAGTTCTTGAACCTGGGTCTCTGACATCCCAGCTGAGAGCACTAACCATTAGGTTATTAGCTATAATAGGCTGTCAGGCGTTTTTTTTGTGAAAAATTTCAAAAGACTATGGTATTCTTCCACTTCAGAATGGATGCAACTGTTGAAAACTCAATTTTTCCACACACTGAAATCCTTGTTTTCTAGCCAGCCATAATTACAACTGTGTATATAAAATACATATAATAAAACTTTCTCAAACCACCTCACTCCCCTGCGCACACAATTCTCATCCTGAGGAAAGGATAAAGAGAGAACTAACTTGACAGATGGTAGTGTCATCACTTAATGCACTACTGGAAGGCACTCAAATACAGTGACATTGAGGATTGTGTACGTACCTACATAAACTAGATCTTTGTGGGTGCTTTGAGATATAGCACTGAATCTCCACTGGGAAATGCTGTGTATAAAATTTGACACCAGTGTCTCAGATCGATATGGATACATGTCCCTTCCTCCTACTATTGAGATAGAGATTATGGGAATCTGCCCTGGTACCTCACACAAGGCACCATGGAAAAAGGGTCAGCCTTGCAGCTTTCCTTTGCTGGGCAGAGTGGATGTGTGTGAGAGAGAGAGTCTTTGAGATACCACTGCACTCAGAAAATTGAGAAAATACAATCAAAGTGAAAAACATTTACATTCTTCCTAAATTTATGCACCATTTGCAACAACAAGTTAAACACATAGTTCTTCCAGCTAGGTGGAGCACCACTTATGGTGGCACAGACTGTCTGAATAGAGTATGTTTCAATGAAGGATATTAAAATAGTAGCGGTTGAGGGACAATTTAGAAAGTGTTTGGTTGTGGCTGCTAGTCTTCAATCAGCATACAGGCAACAAAGGAAAGCTGTAGTGCCCTACACAGAAAATTGATCTAGAATACCGACTGGTTATTTTTCTTTTGTCATTTAATGGAAACTTCAGAGGGAAAGTAAAATCACCAACTGTGTGTTTGGCTGCTGAAACCACATTCTGTATTTGTATTTCATACACAGAATCACAGGCACCAACTGCACCATTGGATGCTCGCACACCAGCCCTGTCTCTGCCCCCACTCTCCTATTGGATCCTTCCCCAAATCCCCACCCTGTCCCCACCTCTTCCCCAAGTATGCTGCATTCCTCCTCCTCTTCCTCCCCCCTGCCTCCCTCCGTCCCTCCCAGGCTTGCTGCACGAAACAGCTGTTTTGTGGCACAAGCACTGGAAGGGAGGTGGGAGAAGCAGGACACGATGGCCTGCTCAGGGGAGGAGGTGGAGGCGAGCTGCTGGTGGGTGCTCCGCCCAGCCCCGGAGCACCCATGGAGTCAATGCCTATGCACAGAATAGGAAACAAAAAGAGTCCGTCTTCCCAAGTGTCTGAAATATGATTACCATGGTTGTTTATTCTCCTTGACCAATCCCTATTAAAATGGCACTTTCTAGTTCTTGAAAGAACTTAAACAAATTGGAATGATTTATGAGCATCTCCAAGCACTTACAGTAGTAATAGTACCATTTTCAGTGACATCTTAATCAATGGGCAGTGATAACTATGTAATCTAGTCTAATAATAGATGGTGCATATAAATGTGGTTCTGAGCATAATTCATCCTGCTGCTTCTTGGGGCCCTTTCTAACCAATAATTTCAAGATTTGTATGCTCTGGGGACTTTAATAAAAGAATATTTAGCTAGAAGGAACATTGTTTCATGGATCTGCTCATTAATTCACATGAATCATCAATTACCATTGCTGAAAGCTGAAAACTTAGTTATCATTTCAACTAGTTTTCAAATAAAAATATTTGTATGTAATATTGTATGTACAGAAGTTTACAATGTGATTTCTGAAGATTTACCTTCTCTTGTGTGATGGCTTCAGTTATTCAGGATGGTGTAAGGCTGTAGGCTGCGATAGTCAAGGAGCCCCGAGCCTATGAAATCTAGGTGCCTAATTCCCCTGGGTCCTTTTAAAATCCCAGCCCTACTCTTTTATCATTATCAAGTTTCAAGCCAGTTGTGGTATCAATAGCAAAGATAGGACTAGCCTGTCATTTAGATCACCACTGTCATATCTGTCATGTCTGCTTAGATAGTAAACTCTTCAGGGCAAGGACTGCATTTAACTGTGCAGCTGTAGAACATATTGATTTGGGTGTCCAGATGATACATTAGTAAAAATGATTAAGACTTATAATGAGTTTAAATAATTCTTGTGACTTGGGTTTGATGACCTCCCTTGGGAGTTTATACATCACAGTTGAATGAGATCATTAGCAGGAAATTTTTCCGAAAACAATATTCAGCCTAAGTATTCCTGGCTGAATCGCTGCACTAAACGACCGGTAAATGATCATAAACCTACAGTGCTTTGGTGGTGGTCATGAAAGTAAAGGTAAGAAGTTACTTAGCTGGATCTTGTATTACTTGTTAAACCAGAACTCCGTTTGCTTGAAGGGAATAGGATGACTATGAGCTGCCAATGTGATATGGCTGTGAAAAAAGCTAATGCGGTTTTGGGATGCATCAGGAGAGGCATTTCCAGTAGGGATAAGGAGGTTTTAGTACCGTTATACAAGGCACTGGTGAGACCTCACCTAGAATACTGTGTGCAGTTCTGGTCTCCCATGTTTAAAAAGGATGAATTCAAACTGGAGCAGGTACAGAGAAGGGCTACTAGGATGATCCGAGGAATGGAAAACTTGTCTTATGAAAGGAGACTTAAGGAGCTTGGCTTGTTTAGCCTAACTAAAAGAAGGTTGAGGGGAGATATGATTGCTCTCTATAAATATATCAGAGGGATAAATATAGGAGAGGGAGAGGAATTATTTAAGCTCAGCACCAATGTGGACACAAGAACAAATGGGTATAAACTGGCCACCAGGAAGTTTAGACTTGAAATCAGACGAAGGTTTTTAACCATCAGAGGAGTGAAGTTTTGGAATAACCTTCCAAGGGAAGCAGTGGGGGCAAAAGATCTATCTGGTTTTAAGATTCTACTCGATAAGTTTATGGAGGAGATGGTATGATGGGATAATGGGATTTTGGTAAGTAATTGATCTTTAAATATTCAGGGTAAATAGGCCAAATCCCCTGAGATGGGATATTAGATGGATGGGATCTGATTTACTATAGAAAATTCTTTCCTGGGTATCTGGCTGGTGAATCTTGCCCATGTGCTCAGGGTTTGGCTGATTGCCATATTTGGGGTCGGGAGGGAGTTTTCCTCCAGGGCAGATTGGAGAGGCCCAGGAGGTTTTTTTGCCTTCCTCTGTAGCATGGGGCATGGTTGACTGGAGGGAGGCTTCTCTGCTCCTTGAAGTTTTGAACCATGATTTGAGGACTTCAATAGCTCAGACATGGGTGAGGTTTTTCATAGGAGTGGTGGGTGACATTCTGTGGCCTGCGCTGTGCAGGAGGTCGGACTAGATGATCAGAGTGGTCCCTTCTGACCTTAGTATCTATGAATCTATGAATCTATGAGTTTTGTGTGTGCTAGGAATGAAGAATCAGGTCCAAAATACTGGTTGAGAAAATACCCTACTAAGTATTGTAACACTATCATATCCTACTTTGGACTATGATCTTATCATATCAGCCAAGCTAAGTAGTCTGAGAGGTACTTAGGAAACTTCAGATGATCATGCAAGTACTGCTAGATGGTTCAAAAGTTCATACTTTTCCCTGTTGATTAGTGCTGAACCAGTGCCCAAGCATGGTGTAAGGACAGACTGTTGCTGCAGGAAGTAACATCTGTCAGATGAGACATACAGCCAATATCCCCTTAACTACATCTATTCATTTGTAACCCTTCTGCTAGGAGAAGCCAACAGCAAACAGGGCCATGTTCAATGACTAGGGGTTCCTTTCCATTAATACAACACAGAACCTACCCAGTAACCTGGGAAATTTATACACCACCTCTGAGAGGCAATACTTCTCCACTCACAAACACAGAGTCTGAGTGTAGAAAAGAAACTTTTAATTAAAGGAGCGAAGCAACTTGGTGTTAATTTGGGAAAACACTGCAAACAGAGTTCATAAACATAAACCATGAGTAAAAGGCCCACCCTCAAGTAGATTGGGCAGTGTCCTTTTCCCCTCAGGTTCTTAAGTCCAGCAACCCAAAAGTCCCTTTCACATGCCTGACCCTTCTCTGTACCCCACTCACAGTTGCTGTTCTTGGTCAGTGCAGGATCAGAATTCAGAGGTGCATCTGCAGAGTTCACCCGGTGGGGTAAAGAGGTACCTTACTCAATCTGCTGCTCAGGCAGTTGCTCACCACTTCTACCACAGTTCTACCACAACTGATTTCAGCTCTGATTGGGTTTTTAACATGACAAAGAGGCTTCTAATGAAGCCTATCTAGCTGTAGTCTTTGAATGCTGGGGAGGAACAGGTTAAACCAGTCTAGGAAGGACCCTTGAGGCTGTACAGCCTCCTGGCTAGGAATACCCATCCCCACCTCTCAGACTTTCAGAGGGCTCTGACATTTGAGCCCCTGCTTAATGAGGTTCTATCAACTGAGGGTGGTCCCCCTCATTTGGGACAGGTTAAGCACAGTCCTGCTTTCCTGTATTCCTACAATAATAACAATATTGGTAACCATATTTCACTACCCCTGCATGCAGTACTATGGTCATTTGTACCCAACACCAGCCAAAGTTGGTCCTTTGACACAGCTGTATCTGATGAATATGTAAACAGAGTAGGACCAAAGTGTATTTACATAAACACACCCATAGTCTCTTCCCTTCCCTGTTAGCTGTCAGGGAAGCATTCATTCAGTCCCTGCTTATGCATTTAAATATCTTATTGTTTGTTTGGTTTGGTTTGGTGCTAGAGGGATGAATTTGTGCCCTGGACAAATTTAAGCCAAGGTTATTTCCTCACTGTAGGTTGCATTATCTGTGATATTCTTCTTCACTATATTGTCCTAAATTGTTGGGTAGCATTGATGTGCACTGTCAAACAGTTGGCATATTTCATCATGGAGGTGAGACAAAATTATACTTCAGTGGTGGGCAAAATGTCTGTATATGCAATGTGGTCCAGTCCTGGTCATTTGTTAATCAATGGGAGTTTTATTTCCTACTTTTTTGTTTTCATAAAGATTCAGGAATGGTTACAAAATTTGACCCTCAAAGCATGAACAATTAAGTTTACTATAAACATATTTTTAAACAGTGAGCTAAATCCTCCAATATTTATGCAAGAAAATTACTTTTGGTGTCAGTAAAGACTAAGTAATGATCACTCAGCTGTGCCCAATGCCAATACACAGGTGTCCAGATGTTATGATAAGAATTGTGCATGAAAAGTTTGTGTATGTTCCTGTCTCTTTGAAGTTTGAGTTAATAGTTCTTTCTGGGAACTATTAACACCCACTTGTCCAGGTTTTGCATATAATAATCCTGAGGTTTAACTCTTTGTAATGCTTCTGGAAGTCGTAAAAAGACAGAATTTTGTCCTGTGTTTCAGTAAAAAGTTAAGTTGTGGTGCAAGAAGAGGAGTGGGGGAGAGTTATACATAATGTTGCCTCTGCATCTGCCTAACACATTACATTTGCTTCTGATAAGTAGTGTGAGCTGAATTGTCTCAAAGGGGCACAGATAGGGAGAAGGGAGAGAGGCATTCCAGCTTTTTCAGTGAAAATATGAAATAATCAGATTGAAATAAAAGCCAATTTCTATATGACATGCATTTCCCTCCAATGGTAGAACTTGAATCCTGAATGCAGTGGACCAAAATTCATTAAACTGATATTGTAATGAATGAAGTGTTATGTTTTCTTATAACACAACTACTTTTAGTCAGAATGAGCTTTATTTTATTAGAGAAAAACCAGGAAGAAAAAAATAAGGTCTCCCTCAGAGCACAACGTGTGTGCCTCCTCAGTAGCAGGTGGAAGACAAAATGGCATCTGATCACAAAATGTCACCTGCCGCTGCAGCAGGGAGGGACACTTCCCGCCATTTGAAGAAGCAATACATAGAAAGCAAGCCAGAACAGATGCAAATTACATACATCAGATATCAACCTTGAAACATCAAGAGGCCAAGAGCTACAAGAAAAACTTCTAAGGATTTGGACGTTCAGTTTGGATAAGCATCCAAAGAATTGAATGTATTCTAATATGTGTGTAAGTACTGGTCTATGTGACTACGGTTACATGAATGAGTCATTCCCTGGTTGACAGGCATAACACTAGATGTGTGTTCAAGTAGGAAATAAAATAAAAGGAAAGATCATTGTTTGATTGCAGTGGAATAATGTGAATAGCACAAAACTGGAACATATTAAACTTCTTTGATCAAAAAAATTGCACTAGAAATCTTGGATCTATCCTGAATCTTGGATCTGTCCTTCGATTGTTTCATTTTGATTAGGTATTGTATAATAGGATATAATGTATTTTAAAATGTTTCATTTTGGGAAGGTTGTTTTGATGTTTCCAAACTAAAATATTTCAGCATATTTAATATTTAAAGATTTTGAATTTTTATCCCAATTTGTGATGAAAACAAATATTGAAATGTCAGAATTTCCCATAGGATGGAAATTCAGTTTTTCAGAGCAGCTCCATTTTGTGAAAGAATTTGACGTATTTATGTTAAAGACATAACAGAAAATAGCCTGTGTTGCTATTATCTAATAATAATTATGGTGTCACTTGCATGATAAGCCACTTCATTGGAAAAATCATGATTGTAATGATTCATGTTATTCCTAATAAATATTTAATTCATTAATCAAGTATTCTCAGGCTTTAATTTTGAGTTTAGAGGATGCCAAAGGATGTCCAAAATATTTTCAAACTTTAAATTATAAAGTGTTTTAATACTGAAGTTCTAGTAGTGAGTTGCATTCATTCTGGATATGGCCCCCCTGCCTATTTGTTCAGGGATGAGGTTGTCATAAGGGTAGGAGGAGTAGTGGTCACTGTGGCTAGGGCCAGAAAAGCTGAGGGAATGTAGAGGAAGGGAGCTGAATACATTTTACAGACAAAAATTAGTAATTAGAACATAAGAAAATAAAACAAAAACACAAACATGAGATGAATAAAGTAAATGTACACAAGAGATTTGTATTTTTAAGGTAAACTACAAATATGCATGTGAGCAAACTGTCTTTTGTTTGACATATGACCTTTCGTTTTACCTTTGTCCTCTCATTTTTATTTACACTGCTTTGTTACATTATCTGTTGTGTCATCTGAACACAGACCCTGACAAAAAAATTGTGCAAGCACTTACCCTTACTTATTTGAATAGTGTCACTGAGGTAAGCATCTGTGTGTTTGCATGATGAGGTTCTTAGAGTTGAGACTGGAACTGTCTCTTCATATGTATATTTGTACATCACCTAGCAAAATGGGGCTCAGATTCTGACTGGGAATTTTGAAGTCTACTAGTAAGTCTGGTTTTATCAGTAACACTAGCCACTAAGTTGTGTTTAAAATTGCTACATGGTAATACAGCTGCAAATCAATTTAAACAAGAAAAACCCAGGGGCTACTACAAGAAATTACAATAAGACATATAATACACTGAAAATGACAAAGAAATTACTTCATTAAAATTACACGACCAAGTTCTTCAGACTTTCAACAACAAAAAATTCTCCTGGAGTTAGAAAGAAAAAGATGGAGGGGGAAGGAAAGAAGAATGAGAAAAGCTCTTCAGTCTATAACCCAGAAGTAAAGATCAAAAGAGAGAGATGCTTAAAAAGCATAAATTCCTAATAAAAACAACCTGCTTTATGAAAATGTTATTCCAGAGTCACCTATTCTTACATTTAAGTCTATCAAAGAAAAAAGGAAACAAAGTACAGTCGTAGACAGGAATAACATAAACACTGTTAATTGACATCTTTGATTTGTTTTTGTTCTTTGATTTTTTTTAATTGAGATTATCATAATTTAACAGAAACACTGATGTTAATACTAAAGAAGAAAATGCTGTAAATGCATAGTTTGTTGTTACATCTTGATCCTGTTACCAACCTATATTTAGTAAAATAAAGGCTGGAAAATCTAACATCAAACATTGTAATATGTAAGGAATGTTCCTAATAAAGCTAAGATATTTTCTCATTTGTGCTTCTATGATAGTTTCAAATAGGAGTCAAGAGAGATGTGGAATATGAATTGAACCAATACTGTTGTATTTCTTTGACTAATGGACTTCTCTTAACAGACAGCTTGTGATAAATATGACAATGAAACGGCATTATATTTTCACAAATGGGATGCCTGTTCATGGCATACATGCTTTTACCTCTTCTCAAAAATGTAAAAGAAGTGCCTATATTCATGTTCTGTAATTACAGGGCCAAATCCTAGGCCCAGTTTACATTTCCATAAGGGATTTATATCCCTTACTTGAACAAAGCTACCATTGATTTATGCCTCCTTAACCAAGAAAAATATACCCTGTACTTAATAATGTACTTCGCATAATTATTATTTTTCTTTGTTATCCCGCAACTTCATTTCCTCTTTCCTTAAGAGTTGATAACTGTAACTCTCTTCTTTGCTCACATTACTAGCATCTTACATAATCTCCATCACCATAGTATCAAACTGCTTTATATATAGTAATGATTCTTCACTGATAACATCCTTTGATGAAATTGATATCCCAGCGTTACAGAAGATGAAATGAGACATGGAAAGGTCATGTGTTTTTCCAGTACCCACTGCTTTCCCAAGTCTATGACAGAATTGGCTATTGAACCCAGATCTTCTGAGTCCTTTACCTCAAAACTATCCTTCCTCCTGTGTAGATATGACAATATCATGCAATACTATGGAGAAATACTGATTTAAGTTAAACCTTATTGAATTACTTTTAAGTTTTTTAGGAGTTAATTGTATCAAAAAGGCCAATATTTATGTACTATTGGGCTTTGTATGTATTTCCATGGGGGAAGGGGACCATAGCGCTCCAGCAACTAAGAACTAAGAAGAAGTGGGTGGGTGGGTGGGTGGGAGAGGGTGGTTAGGCAAATTCATTCAGGTTGCAACACCTCCAGAGAGCTGCCACCACCTTGCATATATTGGTTCAAAATGGATTCTCCAGGGAGCAACAATAAAGATGGATTTTGGTTAAATAGCCTGAGTTAAAATTGACTCAGGGCCTTCTATCTATCTATCCTTCAGCGCACGAAAAGGAGTTCTCGTCCAAAAGAGGACCCACTCTTTAGGGAAGGGTTGGAAGGTCTTTGGCCTACTGAATTGAAGTTGTCATGAACTTGTGACACAGGAAAATACCTTGTGTATGGTTTGAAGGACTAATCACCAAACAGAATCCATATTGGAGTGAGAGGGTGATGTCTGGTGAGCTTATTACCATGCATGTAGGTACTTTAATTATTTTTAATACATTTTCTTTGTAATGCTTTTACCTTAGAAATATACATGTTTGCTTATAAATAGGGCTCCGTGATTGTCACAGAGGTCATGGAAGTCAAGGATTCTGTGACTTTCTGTGGCCTCTGCAGTAGCCAGTGTGGCTGACCCCAGGGCCACCTCAACAACTGGCTCTGGGGCCAGCTGCTCAGGTGGCCCTGGGACAGCCGCACCAGCCACTGCTGGAGCAGCCCTAGGGACTGCCTGAGCAGCTGTCCCTGGGGCAGCTGGAACAGCTGCTGTTGGAGCAGTCGTTGCTCAGCAGCCCCCAATAGCTGGTGCCACTGGCCCTGCTCCCCACAGCAGCAACCCCCTGGGGAACCCCCTGCAGTGGCCTCCCAAGATTTAGTCAGGGGTATTTATAGTATAAATCATGGTGGGTCACAGGCTGTGAATTTTTGTTTATTGCCCATGACCTGTCCATGACTTTTACTAAAAATACTCATGACTAAATCGTAGCCTTACTTATAAAAAGCTTATAAACTGTAGCAATTTCACTGTGTACCATTGATGAGGAAAGAAACAAAACAGACATGCTTAAGCAGACTGTCTTTTGCTGGGAAAGTCACAGTATAATCATGAAACTATTCAGCCTGGAAGTACCCTCTTAGAAGGCCAAGAGTTGCATGGGGGGAGCCAGAAGCCTAGGGTGGGCATGCTTGTTGGATCATAAAGGGAGAATACAAGTGCAGTTGCCATGAACTGTGACACCTCCCTTCTCTGAATGAACTAGGACTGCATATAAGAACTTTTGAACTTCACAAACATAGCATTTTCATGAAGCTTCACCAATCAACTGTAACATAAATACACTACAAATATCCACTGGATGACATTGGAAAAATTCCCTGCTTTGAAATATTCTTCCCTTCTCAGGTTATGGGATCTGAGTTACTACAGAGAATTCTTTCCTCGGTATCTGGCTGGTGAGTCTTGCCCACATGCTCAGGGTTCAGCTGATCACCATACTTGGGGTCGGGAAGGAATTTTCCTCCTGGCGGTTTTTCGCCTTCCTCTGCAGTATGGGGCATGAGTCACTTGCTGGAGGATTCTCTGCACCTTGATGTCTTTAAACCATGAGCTGAGGACTTCAATAGCTCAGACATAGGTGAGAGGTTTATTGCAGGAGTGGGTGGGTGAGATTCTGTGGCCTGCGTTGTATAGGAGGTTAGACTAGATGATCATAATGGTCCCTTCTGACCTTAAAGTCTATGAGTCTATCTTTGACATGGGTGACTCTGCTGGAACTAATAGAATCTTTCAAATTGAAAGAACTTGTAAGGCTTCCCAGAGTTCACTATGGGCTCAGACCTACTTCTAAACTTTATTGGAGTCTTTCCATTGAATTTAATGGGAGTAGGATGGAAGAATCAGTGAGCAAACAAACTTCAAATAAAGTGATCCTGATGACCAGAAAAGTCTGAAGCAGTGCTGTCAATGCCTCCTGGAAGTGATTGAATGTCAATGGGACAGACGCGACCCCACCCATGATCCACCTCCACTCACAACCTACAATGGACTGTCTGCTAATGGAAAGAAAAAAAACAACACTGATATGGGACTTTGGGATTGCAAATTGGTGACAATTTTAGTTTAAAATTTTAGTTATTTTTCTACCTGTAAACCCCTTTGTGTTCATTTATGAATTGAATCCCAAACTGGACAGCATCAGGGGAAGAGACCATTCATTTTAGGCTGAAACACTCCATTTTATACCCAAACATTGGTCAGGAAAGTTTTGGGGAGGCAAGACTACAGATAAGGACACCAGGAGGGAATGGGAGCTTCTTTTGCCTTGCATTTGGGAGGCCCCAGGTAATTAAGAAATTTGTAACAGGGATAAAGGATGTTTGAATAATAGGATGGTTACATGATGTTTTGGTAAAATGATTAAAAGGTATAGAAGTGTGAATTTTGGAACCATGTGTAATTGATTTGATTGAAACATATGTGTTTAAAACCGATGAGAAGAAGCATGTAGAGATAAACCTCTACCTCTTGCAGTCTGTTGCTGTCCTCCAGAATAATGTTTTCTTGGCTCTGGCATGCATGCAAATGCAGATGTAGATTATTGATATGATAAAGAATATGATCTGAAATAGTTTGAGAAATTGGAAATTAGGAGCCTACTTAGAATTTGGGATTAAATATAAATGCACCATAAATACCTTGTAGCCACAAGATGTATGTTTAGAAATAAGACAGAGAATATGCCTGTATTTACTAAAATGAATTTGATTGTTGTAAAAATGTTATTTAAGCATTCCTATTTGAGGAATTATTTGTAAATTGCTAGGCAGGAGAAGTGCAGAATCATGGTTACCATCCACCACACTTCTAATTAAATTAAATAAGTGATTGAGAGGGTTAGCAGAGATTCAGAACAAAATTGGTGGGAGACATTATTGAGATGGGCATTGGGGATTTAATCTGGCCTAACATTTAATTGTTGTGACTCTAATGCTTCAGGCGGCATTGGTTCTAGTACTGATATTCTGGATTTGAAGGAAAATCAATCAATTGCTAAGTCAGCAGTTTTATAGACCATAGGTAGTTCCTGAAGATAAATACATGAAGTCTGGTCCTTAATGAGGCAAAGTCAGGGGTGAAACCAGAGAGTGCCAGCAAAAAGATTCTTGCTTGGTCTCGGTCTGGGCCTTCAAAAGTAACTCACTTAGCTCGTTTTATATATATATATATATATATATATATATATATATATATATATATATATATATAAAGGCTTTAATATTAAAAATATATCACCTTTAAGGAGGGGAATGTTGCCCTGGATTTGAGGGATATGTATACCCCATAATGTGATCAAGTTAATTGCAACCATAGCCAACCTGAATTAATGAACTAGAATAGCACATAGTTAAGTGTTAATTTGAAAACAGGCTTTCAGAAGCAAGGTCATATCTAACTGGCAGTTTCTGCTAATCAGAATGGGAGGAGGGGATAAACATGTAAACAATTGAGATTAAAAACCTTAGTGGTTGGGAAATCTTGAGTCTTGATGCCTCTGATATGCAAAGTTAGGAACAATGATGATATAGTAGGGGTCATTGTGTGTTTTGTATAAGTTAGTTATAAAAGATTAGCTAATAGAGTGTACTTTGGAACAGTCCTCTGAGGTCATCTTGAGAGATGTTTTTCGTGACACCTTTTTTCCACAGTGGGTAAGCAACTGGCCACTATGAACCTGCTGTTAATTACGCATTACCGGTCCCAATGTTAGGTAAATATCTGTGATGGTCTAAACCTATTGCTTATGTTTGTGTGTGCTTAAATCTAATAAACTGCAATTTTAGATAGAGCATGCTTACTTGCATGAATCTTATCAGATGGAAGTGCTGTGTTCCTGTTGATTTATTCCTTATAATGCCTGGAGTGAAATAGTTTTGTTGCCCCTGTTGGGGGTTCTGAAAACCCCGGGTAACAGCGTCTATTCCTTGTGGCTCATTAATTGTGTTTAATTTGTGTTTATTATTAGATATTTTAAAGTAATATTAATTTTAAAATTTCATAATAGGTACTAAAGAGGTAAACAGGAACTGGGGACAAATACTTTATTCAAATTTTAGAAACCTTTTAAACTTACCATTTAAAGCTTTACAATGCAGGTGATTCAGGGCTAAATGGGGAAAAATGTTTAATGAATTATTTATAACTGAAAAGTGGCTTGTGGATGGAAAAGAAGCTGAAAAAATGTTTACATTCTGAATCAACCCTACTTGTTCAATATTAAAAGTCTAATTCCACTAACTGTTAATATTCACATTCAGTTTTAATTTTTTGCTTTTTTGTAACAATACTCTCAGGCACGGAGATTTTGAAGAATTATATGATAACTAGGTGGTTCTTCAAAGTCAGTGCCGTGGTATCTGAGTTCCATACATTAATGTAAAATCTCTTTCTTATATCTGTCTATATCAGGGGTCAGCAACCTTCAGTACATGGCTCATCAGGGTAATCCGCTGGCAGGCCATGAGACATTTTGTTTAGGTTGACTGTCCACAGGCATGGCCCCCTGCAGCTCCCAATCGCTGCGGTTCGCTGTTCCCGAGCAATAGGAGCTGCAGGAAGTAGCAGGCTGCAGGGATGTACTGGCCGTCGCTTCCCACAGCTCCCATTGGCTGGGAACGATGAATCACAGCCACTGGGAGCTTCAGGGGGCCGTTCCTGTGGATGGTCAACATAAACAAAATGTCTCATGGCCTGCCAGCAGATTACCCTGCTGGGCCGCGTGCTGAAGGTTACCGACCCCTGGTCTATATAGTATCCTACTGGGGAAAAAAACAAACATCCTGTGTTAAAATGGAGTTAAGGTTCAGAATATCTATCACTAATTGAAGGGTAAAGGAAAACACATTACATGGATGTTGTAATTATCTCTAAACCAAGCATTATAAACCCAGAACATTTAAAGCTAAGGGTACTTTTAAAAAATATAAATCCCAACATGTTCAGGTAAGGAAAGCACAGGGTAGGCACTCAAGCAAAATTAATTCTGCACTGTAATGATGTCATGCAAAATCAGTACATTTATGATTAAGTCATTGTGGAGTTCATAGTCCCAGATTAGATTATGTGCAATCATAATGGTTAGATAGATACAAAAGTTAATTATAAAGTAATTTCTTCAAATATGGTTTATACAAAAGGTATTCATTTAATTTTAACTATATGGAAAGTTTGAGGAGTCTATTTCTTTATTAAAATAACTGAGGAGAAAGAAAAGAAAAAATGAGATGCTAAATTTCTGAGGCTTTAATTAATATTATCTCCTAACCTAATTAACAGAATTACTTGCAAATTATACATAGTTATGTAGGCTCCAGTAATGATTAAAGCTGGGAGAAATTTATTCAGAGAACACTAATATTGAAAAAAAAAGCAATTTCTGGGGCTCCAAAAGTATTTGAAAATTATGGTCAAATTCAACAAATAGTTTCAGCAACAAATAAAAATTAAAAAGTCAAAAAACATTTAGTTTAATCCATTTCAAAATGATTCATTTCGATTTTATCATTGCAAAACAACATTTAATTAAAAAAAAAACACAAAAATGGTGAGAGACACCTAAAAAGACTGAAGCCATGTCTAACCTAGCACTTATGTTGGCAAAATTCTGTCACTCACGGATGTGAAAAAACACACCCCTGACAGACATAAGGTTTGCCAGCATAAGCGCTCATGTGCTCAACAGTATGTCAATTAGAGATGCTCTCCTGCTGACATAGTAACGCTGCTCATTGAACTAGTTTTATTATGTCAACAAGAGAGTTCTCTCCCATTGGCATAACATGGCTACAGCAGCAAAGCTGTATCAGTACAACTGTGCCACTGTAAGCTGGTAATTGTAGACATGGCCTGAATCAAAGTGAAAAATGAGAAGAAGGAAACTCTTTTTGAATTGACCCAAAATGTTCTGATTGATTCAAAGCTTCCTCATTTATTTTTTTTTATTTAATGAAAACAATAATTTTAAAAAAATGGTTGATGTTAGAATTAAACTCCCCCCCCCCAATTTGGCCCACAAACAAACAAACAAAAAACCAATTGTTCTCTCAGCCCTGGTCATTACTGCATTATTGCATTGTGTTACATTGTTGTTAAGACCATTTTATACTTGAAGGGGAGAATTTAAGCTCTTTGTTATGCATGAAAAAAGAGTATCCTCAAATTTATAGCACTTACTGTCTGGGTATGGAACTCATTTTCTAATGATTTCAAGTGTATTTTGTAAGAATACAAGTACATTTGTTCATTCGTTTAGGAGTTCAAATTAAACTTGGTTCTCTAAGAAATTTAGTATCTCTGTCAGTCTCTCTATCCCTCACAGAGGATTATTACATATATCTATATGTCTTATATCTATATCCCAAAACCAAATGTCTCATACTAGAAGACTCTTTAATCTAGCAGACAAGAGCATACAAGACTGCATAGCTAGAATCTAGAAGTTAGAAAAATTGAAACTAAAATTAGATTTTTAGACTGTGACAATCATACACAGTCAGAAAGAATAAACAAGATGGTCTGTTTTCCTTTTTACAGTTTCTAAAACAAAGAACACTTTTTTTCTTGGCAAATGCAATTTTCATGTAATTTGGCTGCTGCTGTTTTTTTCTTAAAAAAAATCATTTTAACTACAGTGTTGCAGCCTTGACATTTCTTTGTAATTATTTGAAGCCTCTGATCACAAGTATCTGAATCAATTAAGCTCCTGTAAATGTGCCTTTGTATTGCTTCACTGCTGAGTAAACAGTGGCACAGAAGACTTCATCGGATCAATTTCTTATTCCATTGGTGACCTAAATATTGTTTTTCCCATGCTTCTGTATTGAATTTTTATATTCACAAGTCAAACAGGATATACAGTTTCAAAGTACAATGTATTTTCATAGGTTGGCTAAATCTCATTGGTAATAGAGTGGTTTAGGTTCCAGTAGTCCCATATTTCCTACCTAATGAATGGAAGCCCATATTGTATAAAATAGGGATAATGAACTGACATCTTTTGTAAAGCACTTTGCATTCTACTGATGAAAAGTGCTATATACAAGCTAAACATTAATACTATTACTATGGTTATTGTAGTTCTATTTCTAGCGCTGCTACCAAATCTGTGCTCTTGGGCAAGTGTAACAACCTCTCCATGACACTGTTTACCCATCCTTAAAATAGGGATAATTGTACCTACCTCCTGGAGGTGTTCTGAGGCTTAACTAATTCATAATTTTAGATCACGCTGAACAGTGCTGTGTAAATGTAATGCATAATTACATGTGGTTTTCCTTTGGTGTGTGAATGTGCTGTGTTTGGGAAATAGTAGACAGAGGAGGTTGGGCACTTTGTGTATCCCAAGAGCAGATACATGCAACACCAAGGAAAGCTTCTGCACTTGCCAAGCCAGTTTGCCTCAGCCCTGATTTCGTGAGAGACGTTCCAGAATGAGAAGATAATGCAATATACCCAGTCAGCCCGTCTCTTGTCTATTCAGACATTAGAAAGGATTGGTAATTAGTACCACTTTGTGTCTATTTTGATGTGGACACTGGGAAGTCAGATAAGCAAATTTATTTGATAGAAACCACCAAACAGTGAGCAATAATAACAAATTTCAGTTTCTGCCAGCATGACTTGATTAGACCTGGCAAGCACATAAATGAAAGGCTTTATTAATTGTCACTAGTCCCTTGAGTTATCCAGATCCCTCTATACTGGGATTATATTTGATTCACTTATGTTTTGGGCAACACTGTAAACAATATACAAAGATAAAGTGGGTATAAATGGCAACAGTATTAGAATCATCCCCTTACTTACAACCACATTGCTGAGGAGTATAAGGGGTTGATTCTGCTCCACTGAAGTAAATGGGAGTTTCACCACTGACTGATCTTAGTGGGAATAGGGCCAAATTTTAAATGACTGCACAAGGTGCAAAGCAGTGGAGAATCAGGCCCATTATGTTTGGAAGGGCTCCTATAAAGACAGAGATGCTAATGGGGCATCGTTACCTCTTTGTATCTCAAAGGCTCGGGATCAATGTGATGAAGCAGAGTTTCCCAAACGAGAAAGCTGAGCCATCCTTTAGGAAAATTAATCCAGTCATGCTCCTCCCTGTAGTCCCATGCTGTGTTGTGAAAGGTCTACCTCGTTTAATGTCGTCAGCTTCTGTGCCCCACCAGCTAGTGCTTCATGCCTCTCCGCCCAACACATGTATCATAGAATCGGAAGATTAGGATTGGAAGAGATCTCAGGAAGTCATTTAGTCCAACCCCCTGCTCAAAGCAGGACCAACCCCAACAAAATCATCCCAGCCAGGGCTTTGTCAAGCCAGGACTTAAAAACCTTTAAGGATGGAGCTTCCACCACCTCCCTAGTTAACCCATTCCAATGCTTCACTACCCTCCTAGTAAAATAATGTTTCCTAATATACCTCCCCACAACAACTTGAGACCATTGCTCCTTGTTCTGTCATCTGTCACCACTGAGAACAGCCAAGCTCCATCCTCTTTGGAACCCCCTTTCAGGTAGTTGAAGGCTGCTAACAAATCCCCCCTTACTCTTCTCTCTTGCAGACTAAATAACCTCAGTTCCCTCACTCTCTCTTCATAAGTCAGGTGCCCCAGCCCCCTAATCATTTTCATTGCCCTCAGCTGGACTCTCTCCAATCTGTCCACATCCTTTCTGTAGAGGGGGGCCCGAAACTGAATGCAGTACTCCAGATGTGGCCTCACCAGTGCCGAACAGAGGGAAATAATCACTTTCCTCGATCTGCTGGCAATGCTCCTACTAATGCAACTCAATATGCTGTTAGCCTTCTTGGCAACAAGTGCACACTGTTGACTCATATCCAGCTTCTCATCCACTGTAATCCCCAGGTCCTTTTCTGTAGAACTGCTGCTTAGCCAGTGGGTCCCCAGCCTATAGCGGTGCATGAGATTCTTCCATCCTAAGTGCAGGACTCTGCACTTGTCCTTGTTGAACCTCATCAGATTTCTTTTGGCCCAATCCTCCAATTTGTCTAGGTCAATCTGAACCCTATACCTCCAGCATATCTACCTTTCCCCCACATCTTAGTGTTATCTGTGAATTTGCTGAGGGTGTAATCCATCCCATCATCCCAGATCATTAATAAAGATATTGAACAAAACCGGCCCTAGGACCGACCCCTGGGGCACTCCACTTGATACCAGCTGCCAACTAGACATCGAGCCATTGATCATTACCCGTTGAGCCAGACAATCTAGCCAGCTTTCTGTCCACCTTATATCCTTTCAGAAATACAGGTATAGGTCTTCATAATATGATATTTCATTTTCTTTTCTACCTCTTTTGACTAATATTGACTTTTAAAGAATTATCATTGGTACCTAAGGTAGCACCTATTAAAGTGAATGGGGTAGCGATTGCTGCACACTTTTTATCTGTCTTATGGATCCCATCACCTTATCTGAGCACCCCACCATCTTTAATGAATGTACCATACCATGTAAGGTATGGAAGTATTATCTCCATTTTACAGATGGATAACTGAGGCACAGTGAGACTAAGTGACTTTCTGAACATCACACATGAAGGCTGTAGTAGAGTAGGGACCTGAACTCCATTTCCCAAGTCCCAGGTTATCACCTAGCCACTGGACAAGACTTCCTACAACCTCAGGAACACTTGTCTGCATCAGTTATGCTTGCATTTAATTTAGGAGATTTTTTTAATAAAATCATAACAGCTAGAGACTTACTTTTTAAAATGAATGCTGGGGCTCTGGAGAACAATTCAGAGGTCTTTCTGTGTCTCCCCAGGTTCGCACCTTCCAAGAGTGGGAAACCCTGCACTAAAATATTGCATGTTCCTGTTATTTTCAGACAGGTAAGCTTTTGCTTATTTTGCAAACCAGCAACCGTGGGAAAATGTTGACATCAACCAGACTAAGAGCCTAATTTAGAATTTACAAAACTTGCACTTTGTTTCTCTAGTGTCTTCAAATTATTGACATGGGAAACTATATAGGAGTTGTTCTGCAGTGTCTCAGTGTAAATGATTAATGCTTGGATTTGCTGAACTATTGTCCTGCAAGAGTACTGGATATCTCTCATTTATCGTTAATGTTGATTTCTAAAAAGACATTGGAGTCAGATTAAAAAAAGGATCTGTCACAGCAGATCACCCAGAAACAGAAACATACATTAAAAAAGAAAAGAAATGTTGTAAACTATTGAAAAATAAATTGCATAGATTGTTGCAGCTCCTAGGCAACTGTTTTACACACATATTTCATGGGCTATTGACTAAAATTATGTTTTTACTAAATCAGCTGTCACATCAAATGATAATCAGGCTATGGTATTCTTCTGTGAAACTGTGATTGCCAAAAACTTGGTTGCTTGGTTGCTCTCTATTTTTCATAATATTTGAAAGAAAAATAGCTAAAATCAATTATGACATTTGCCCAACAATTACTATTACATGTTACAGTGACATGGGTCTTCTGCAGGGTCTTCTGCAGACAATAAAATTCATGAGAAGTTGAACCCTCTAATGCCTGGAATAAATGCTTATATAGACTTGTATTAACAGTATAGTTTTGTTATTTCTTGTTTGGCTATGTCTTTTTCATACCAGGTCAGGAGAGTATTTAACGATCCATTGAATCAATAGGACTTGAGTACATGGCTAAAATGTAGCACATTTGGTGTAGCTATGAATGAGGGAAATGATTTCAGAATGCTTTACAAAGGTGTGTACATACAATGAGGCCAATTTTACAGAAGTGGTAATAGAGGCACAAATTAACAACGTTAATTGGTAACCCAAGGAAACAAGCAACATAGCAAATAAGTGTGAGGTCCAGGATCAGAATCCAGGGGTGAAATCTTTAAGAGGTCTGGTGAGAAATTTTCTTTCAAAACTTGTTTTCAATGGAAAATGAGATTTCAGATGAATGAAAGCTCTTTGTGGAAATGTCTGATTTCCTTTAAAGGAAATAAATAATAAATAATAATAATAATTAATAGGAAAGGTGTCAAAAAACCTAAATATTTTGCCCGAATCGGAAAAATGTCTGGTGTTCAGCTGAAGAAAATTCGGTTTTTGGACAACAATATCTGATTCTTGAGAAACAGTTGAAATTTTCTATGGGAAAGTGATATTTGTCATCCAGCTCTAATCTGAACGCCATTGAAATCAATGGGAAAACTTCCTTTAACTTCAGTGGGATAAGGATTTCCCCCTACTGTCTTGTTTGCTTTTTAGCAGCAAGAAAAGGAGGAAGCCTTTCCTTGAATTCCAAAAGCTCTGGTCTGGTATGAATGTGGGACCTTGA
Organism: Dermochelys coriacea; assembly: GCF_009764565.3. Classification (NCBI taxonomy): domain Eukaryota; kingdom Metazoa; phylum Chordata; order Testudines; family Dermochelyidae; genus Dermochelys; species Dermochelys coriacea. Next base: position 31,982,142 of record NC_050069.1, on the reverse strand, counting down.
TTAGCTTGGCTTTGGCTAGGTTGGAGCCCTTCAGTCAATGCTGGACTACAGAGGCATTCCTATGCAATATATCATTCTTGAAGTGTACATTAACAAGTAGATCAGAAAAATAAAATTACCTTGCAACCTTCAAATCTCAAAGTGCAAACCAATATTCTCCAAAACACACTGCTTCTCAAGGAGGCTAGTTGCTGTACCAAATTTCACCTTTCAAACCTCAGCCAATTTTTTTAAGGTAGCCTTGTTCAATACAATGTTGTAAGAATTTTTTCTATAATGACAAATTTTCCCTTCAATCTCATTTACAAACAAACAAATAAACAAACAAACAAACAAACAAACAAAAAAGAATGTTTTTGGTCACGCTTAAGAAAGAAGGAAAAAATCATCTTCAGACATATAATGATCCAGTAATCTTTCAAAAGGCTTCATAAAACTTGTTTTTCTACCTTAACAACAGCGAGCCTCACATCCTCTACTATTGTGTATTCCATCATTCTCACAGACAGAGAACAAAATTCCATAACGTTTGTTGCAATGAACTTCATTGAACCTGGAGGTTTTTATTATTATAAGGGAAATGATTAATCCATCAATCTGTTCAGTTTGCCAAGGTTTAATATGTGACAAAGTAGAGCTTTACTGTTTCTAAATAAGAATTAGAGTGTCTTATTTTAGTGCTGAGTGAGAGACTCATGCCTTTATTGAATCTCAGTCCACTACTGAAGCCTTAGAGCTGTGAAATAGATTCACTTCAAAAAATTGCTACTCAAGTTTTTAAAAGCAAGGACTTCTTCAAGTCGAGATTCTCCATCTAACCTCCAAATAAATTAAATAATGAAGGCCAACAGCTTATTTCTTCATTTGTAGAGAAATGCTTATTTGTGTCCTTTTTTTTTCTTTCTTAAAGACAGCTTTGGATTCACATTGTTTCTTCTACTTGTAAGCTACACCAAGCAGCTGTTCTGCAGCTGATGACAAGTTTATACTTTGATGCAGAGTTCAAGAGAAAGAAACAGACAAGTTCTTTTACTCCTGATTGTTGGTAACAGCACAAGAAACTCCAGCCTACATAACTTCTGCTCAGAAAGACAGCTTGCACAGCAGGTATTGCCTTCCTTAGTTCTAGTCTAGTGACTGGGGACTGAGAATGTACAATGTGAGGACAGCTGCATTAATCCCTGCCTGTCATATACCGGGAAGATCAATTCTAAATAACTTGAATGTACAGGGATGAGTTCAGATGAGAGAAATGATTTCCTTGACACAGTTTGGTAAGATAGTGAGAAAATATAATTCCATATGCACCCTTCCCCCTACCCAACCCTCCTCATCTGTTCAATTCACCTGGGAAGAAAAGATACAATTCCTTTTACAACCAGCTTTCTCAGAATAACTGAAAAGTTCTTTGCAATACTAACACTAGAATAACAATGAGAGGACCATGGGCATAGATCTGGGCAAATAACTGATTTTTCAGCATGCTGACATTTCTTAAAAAAACAAACAAAACTGGTTTGGTCAGAACCGAATCCAAAGGTTACAAAACCCTTTGGCAATTTGAAAAGGTTGGCAAAATTTCTGGTTTGAGTCAAACTAAATGTATAATTTGACCCAAAGTGTATTGTTTTGTTTATTTTCCAGGCACTTTTTAATATTAAATCAAAGAAAATGAAGGGCTAGATTCACAAAATGACTGCAGCAGCAGCTACCTCTCTTCTAACGCAGTGCTTAGGGCACTCATTTGGGACATAGAAGACTCCAATTTCAGTTCTGCGCTGTTACCCAACTGAAGAGGAGAAAGGATTTGAGCTTGTGTTTCCTCATACAGCAAGAGAGCACTTTGGCCACTGGGGTTGTCTAGTGTGGGAATCTGTCCTATTGAAGTTGTTCCACTATGTCTAAATAATTAAATAGCCATTTGCTTAAGCACATGTGGGTCTCCTACCTCATAGGTTGAGATAGCTTAGCTACTGAGCTAAAGAATCATTTTCACGCTTGCTGTTTGGCCCATGACTATTCACATATTTTATATACAGTAAAGAAGCTTGAAAGCACCCACTACTCTGTTCCCCCAAGGTGATGGCAGTCTTCTGGCTTTTGGAGAAATTAAGTTCAAATCCCTTCTCCACCTCAGCAAGAAAGAGGAACTGAACCCACATTTGTAGTATCATAGCTAACTGTTATAACCCCTGACCTAAACATTAGTAGAACTACAGTTGCTACTTTGTGAATGGTGCCTAAGTTCTGAAATACATATACTTTATTTACTGAAACTATTTAGTGAATTTGTTTCAAATTTGCACATAGTTTTGGGTCAGCCAAAGCTGCATTTTTTGATGAATAAACTATTAATCCAAAACATTTTCCTTAGGTCTCTTAGAGCAAAGCAAATAATTTACTCTAAGAATTTAAACTTTTATTCTCTGTAAACCATAATTCCCTTACATTTACTCATGATTTGAATTTACATTTCCTTCCCCACAACTGATCATGAACAGTTCACTATGAGCATTCAGTAGTTGAATTTAGACATGTGATTTGTGTTGGCCCAATGGTATTGATCACCTAAAACATGGTATTATGACTGTTTACTAATTTGATTTGTGTAACTCCTAGATTCAGGAGGGAGATTTGAAGAAGTCACAAGAGCTTTCAATCTCTGGGAGGGACTTATTAGTTTAGGGAAAGGTCACAGATAAACAAGATTAGGAATCTTAATATATTTTAAATCTTCTCCTTCTTAGGCCACACAAAATTTTGCCTAAGGCATCATTCCCAGAAAAATTAGGCTATTGCCAGATGTATGACTATCGACTGGAATTGATCTTTTGTCTCGTTATAATCACACAAAATAATTGCAGGTGCATATATGGTGTTATCTATGAAGGATGTAGACACATTAGTATCCTGTCTGGCTCATTTAATTGACTCAGTTGAAAGGTTTTGGGAGCCCGGTCACTCTTCTGTGTTAAGCAAAGTCCCATTTCAAATAAATATACCATGAACATTATTGTATTACTGGCCTGTAATTTTCTTCCATCATCACGTTAACACAAATTAAGTGGGCATGAGTGGCGTTAGTTGTAAATGCTGGTCAGATTCTTGCCTGGCTTATTTCACATCTTCTCTGTCTGGTCTCTGCTGAGGGATTTGAAGAACTCATTCCTGTGATTTATAAAGCATACCACTTTTGTTGCAAATAGTTGTGTCTATGAGCTTAAAATTATCCTTTCATATGAATTAGATATGGCTGATTTAATGTTTGCACAAAGCAAATGTAGCCCACTAGCCATTGTGTTATATGTGCCTCTCTGTACCCAAGTCACAGACTATGTGAGTTTATTACAGTCTGTACCTTCAGAGTGGGGCTCTTTAGCTGGAGCTATCACAACCTATGCTTCCACTTTGGAGGGCTGTCGTTCAGTTCCTGCTGGTGGCTGTCACATGAGTAGAGGCTCACTCAGCATTAAATTCCTGTAATCTTCAGATGTTTGGGATCTGTTTCTCTGTCCAGCAGAAGCCTGTAACCTCCTGGTCAGTAGGTGGCATATGTACTTGTCTGTGCATCTGCCATATAGGATTTGAATCTGTTACAGTTCTTAGGTAGAGAGGCTGGTTTCTTAGCTCAATAAAAAAAAAATACCTGCTTTCAATTCTAGAGTCTAGTTTAATTCACTAAGATGGGGACCTCACCCACACATGAAAGAATGCATGCACAGATGCAGTGAATTCATACTAAAAATCTTGTTGAGTATCTGAGTACTGTGTTCAGAGTAGCAGCCATGTTAGTCTGTATTCGCAAAAAGAAAAGGAGTACTTGTGGCACCTTAGAGACTAACAAATTTATTAGAGCATAAGCTTTAGTAAGCTACAGCTCACTTCAATGGATGAGTACTGTGTGTGGCTAAGGATTTCTCTTAACCTCTGGTGCAGGCTTCCCATATCACCAGAGTCTGGACCTGTTGTTACTTCACAGGTAGGTGGAGAGTGGTAAGTGGAGCTTTGGCTTCACCCTTCATCTTCTCCCAGGCACCACTAACGCAGCTGAGCCAGTACAGAGGGGACAGTAAGTTGTCCCAGCAAAAGGTTAAAGTAACTCTTTGCTGAGTGGGGCGTTTACTCTCTCTTTCTCTGACTGACTGTTCTTTTCTGTGTCCTTCCCATATTATCCTTCTGCTGTGGATGTGCTAATGCATTGGGAGAGCAGCATATATTAAAGCTGACAAGTTATCCTGACCTAACCCCTTCTCAGAATATTCATTGATAGGTGAGAATACATTGCAGAGCTCTTTTCTCTGGCCATACTGGTTTCTTTGCAGCACCCATTTTCTCAGTGCAGCCTATGCTGCATTTCACAGAGGGGTATTATGACAGGACGGTTGTTTCCATATAAGATCCTTCCATGCAACGTGGTATGCAACTTTTCATTCCCTTATGCAGATGATCGGATTCTGATAGATATACAGATGTGTGTGTGCACATTAAATGTCCAGATGCTCAGCTTGTTGATTGGTTCATTGTACTCCACCATTTTATAGCAGCAGAGGATCTATCCCATTTCATTTATTTATATGAGTCTATATCTCCTACCTAAACCTACATAATTTATAAAAGTTTTTAAAGAGGTGCAGACACAGGAAAATGTTTAAAATCAATAAACTCCACCCAAGTAACTGAGGCAAAATTGGTCTTTAACTTGTATACTATTTTTAACTGAAACGTCTAAAATAATCTTATATTTAAAATTTCCTTTTAGGCATAATTGTTTCAGCTCATCTGCGGGGAAGTTTCTTTTCTTTTCCCCCCCTAATAATGTTCCTTTTCATAACCAATATAAGCATGCCCATTCATGACTTGTAGCTAGAGATATTTTTTTTGTTTAATCCTTTAAAAACGATGTTTGAACATTTCAAACCACATTGCTACAGCCTGAAACAGATCTTATTTTTGTACTTCTCAGGTTCCAACAATGAAAAATTGTGAGAGTCCCTGTTACACTAAAAACCTGGGGAAAGCTAAAATTATTAGTCAAAAGCAATGAGAATGGCTAGAATGTTACCTTTCAAATTACAAAGGAGGCTGTACATAACACAAGCTACATTAAAATAAAAAATAAAAAAAAATAAAACCCAGCTTGGTTTAGCAGGTGTTGTAAATGCCTGGTTGGATTATTTGTAACCACTTCCCTTACTTGCTCCTTAGTCAGGGCTAAACAAATAAAAGAAAGGTATTCCAGCTCTACAAAGCTACCTTCATGTATCTTTTTAGGAGCGGGTTAAAGCATTTGGATTACAGTAAATCAAAGTTAGTTCAAAGTCTTTCCTTATCCTTTAGTTAGAGTACTAGAGAACCTTTGCTGTGACTGAGCTTTATTTTTAGCAATGAAGTTACAAAAATCAGGCTTTATTGAATCTGAAAACATTGCATTTCACAAGAAAATTGTAAGTGCAATCTGTGAGGCTGGCTGGTTCACTAAAGAACATTGTGGAACTAGCAATTTTTGATTCACAAGTACTTGTGCATTTTATAATCCACCACCAAATTCAATCATTCCTGGTAGCCAACATGAAAGTTCATAGAAAAAAATTATGAAATTCTTCTTCGCTGCTTCTAGGTTCTGAAAAAATCCCTGTACTCGAACAATCTTCAGAAGATGATCAAGTGACTAACTGCTTAACCAATTAAACAATTTGGAAGCCTCCTGTTTTAGAACAAACTCTTACTGACTGAGCACACTCTGAGGACATGGCAATATGCGTATGCAATTCTGAAAGCTGTCTTTTCCAAATTAACCTTTAATGAGAATTACTGAATCTATAATAAAGAAGAGTTATAAGATGTAAAAGTCTAATCTTTAAATATTGTCACCTGTAAATATTTAGGGTGAGATTCTGTGCTATAACTGTAAGAGTTGTTAGCCCCTTTTTCCTGCGCCCAATCCTGGGCACCATGGAAGGCAGATTTACGGGCAGTGTTCCACAGTGCCTACACCGGGGAACCCTGCTCCAGCCAGAACCAGGGCTTTTGGAACCCCTTTAGGTAGCTCCAGCCCTTTTACCCAACTTGAAGCAAACACAGTGGAAGAGGAGTTCTCACTCTTGGTCTTATTAGTGATTTTGATTGCTATTTAATTCGGATGCTCAGTTTTTCTTTTCAGCCAGTCTTCCTATTTCTATCTTCTACTGACTATTCATCACTGTGCCTTATTTGTTTATCCTCCTTCTCCTACTGCTTTGCTCCAGCCAGACCCCCAACCTTCCTGCTCCAATCCATGTGTATGTGGAGCAGCCAAGTAACGTTAACAAGACCTCTAAAATCTTTTTTATTTTAATTGCAGTTTGTGATTTAACTCATACAAGGCTTAAAGAAACAGGGTTTAGGCAGCAGAGCCTTGGAAAAGTGTAGGTATCCCATACCAGTCCACTTAAACACCTTGTTACTCATTTGCCTGTGCTAGATACATAGATACCCACAATGTTCTTACATGTATCATCAATGTTTTTTACTAGAGTTATCCCCATGCTTCATAAGCTCACAGTTATTTTATGGCAGAGGTAGTGTCTTTGCTCTGGAAATATTTTACACGTAGAAGTAGTTTATTTTCTACAGCCTACTTTAGAAATGTGAATTGTGCAGGGTTTCTCTATACATTTTTCGGTATGCCCTTTATTCCCATATAATGCATGTGGCAGCTTGTCTTTATTTCAAAATTTTCCTAAACTGAGATGTGTTGACATCTATTGGCCTCTTCTAATCTTATGTCCATAACAATGATGATTATTCAAGACTATGTAAGCAGGTTAAGCATTTGCTGTTGCTGACCATTCAAACAGAAACAATCCAATGTTAAATTCACAGGGGATGCTATAATAATATCTCATTGCAGAATAGTGTTTTCTCGTTGTCCTTTGAAATCTCAATCCATCAACAACTATTAAGAGGTCAGTTAATTTTTGGAAGACAGTTATGAAAGCATTTTTCAGATGGCATTTCTTATTGTATTTGACATCAGATGTAATTCAGGGTGAAGTAATTACATATTAAATGAGTACTTGTGGCACCTTAGAGACTAACAAATTTATTAGAGCATAAGCTTTCGTGAGCTACAGCTCACTTCATTGGATGCATTTGGTGGAAAAAACATTTGGTTTAAATGGTTTCAGAGTAGTAGCCATGTTAGTCTGTATCCGCAAAATGAACAGGAGTACTTGTGGCATCTTAGAGACTAATAAATGTATTAGAGCATAAGCTTTTGTGGGCTACAGCCTACTTCATCGGATGCATAGAATGGAACATATATATATAAGTTGGAAGTTACCATATAAACTGTGAGAGGCTAATTAGTTAAGATGAGCTATTATCAGCAGGAGAAAAAAACTTTTGTAGTGATAATCAAAAACTTTTGTAGTGATAATCAAGATGGCCCATTTAGATAGTTGACAAGAAGGTCTGAGGATACTTAACTTAAGGAAATAGATTCAATATGTGTAATGACCCAGCCACTCCCAGTCTTGATTCAAACCCAAGTTAATGTTATCTAGTTTGTATATTAATTCAAGCTCAGCAGTTTCTTGTTGAAGTCTGGATTTGAAGCTTTTCTGTTGCAAAATTGCCACCCTTAAATCTTTTACTGAGTGGCCAGAGAGGTTGAAGTGTTCTCCTATTGGTTTTTAATGTTATGATTCCTGATGTCAGATTTATGTCTACTTATTCTTTTGCGTAGAGATTGTCTGGTTTGGTCAATGTACATGGCAGAGGGGCATTGCTGGCACATGATGGCATATATATCACATTGGTAGATGTGCAGGTGAACGAGCCCCTGATAGTGTAGCGGATGTGATTAGGTCCTATGATGGTGTCACTTGAATAAATATGTGGACAGAGTTAGCATCAGGCTTTGTTGCAAGGATAGGTTCCTGGGTTAGTGTTTTTCTTGTGTGGTCTGTTGTTGCTTCAGGTTGGGGGGCTGTCTGTAAGCAAGGACTGGTCTGTCTCCCAAGATCTGTGAGAGAGAGAGGGATCATTTTTCAGGATAGGTTGTAAATCTTTGATGATGCTCTGGAGAGGTTTTAGTTGGGGGCTGAAGGTGACAGCTAGTGGCCTTTGTTATTTTCCTTGTTGGGCCTGTCCTGTCGTAGGGGACTTCTGGGTACTCTTCTGGCTCTGTCAATCTGTTTTTTTCACTTCAGTAAGTGGATACTGTAGTTTTAAGAATGCTTGATAGAGATCTTGTAGGTGTTTGACTCTGGTTAGTAATATGTCTTTCTAATTTGCTTAAGAAGACTTTACTTATAACAAAAATGGCAGTGTTTTCATAATAAAAGAGATTTCTTTTCCTATCCTAGTTATTTGCATTTTCACAGAGTAATACTTTTTTTGGTACTTATAGATTAAAACCAAGGCTGACCACTCTTAAATTGTACATTGCCTTTATATTACTTTCTGCTATTTAAATGCCAGTTCACTAGGAAGATCGTATTGCAAACCAGCCCATTATCCAATAAATATAATTTGTTTAACTGTTATGCCAGTCAGTTATTATTACTGGACTTCTATCAAGGGAATCGTGTAAAAATTATGGATGCTAGGTGCTTTAAAAGAAGCATATCATCTATCTCAGTCATCTCTTATGTCGCCTCCATGAATATAGTGTCAGAGCACTTCACCTTACAATCTTAAATATGTTTTTTACAAAACCCTTCTGAGGTAGTGCTATTTTACAGATAGGGAACTGAAGCACAAAGGCTTAGATCCACAAAGCTATATAGGTACCTAAGGCTCAGGGTTAGGAGTCTAAATCCCAGTTTCGGCTCCACTGCAATACATAAAACTTCTGCTGAACCGTGTAGGTGCCTGATTTTGCAGTACATGTTTCCTAAGCACCTATGTTTTAGCCTTTGTACACACACACTGCTTCCTCCCTCTAGGTATCCAGGTGCCTGTCTGCTGCCTAAGCCCCAGAGCGATCCACAAACTAAGAGAAAATAAGCATTCAGCCACCTTTGTCACATATGAGGCCTGATCCAGTAGGCATGCTCAGAGGCCACTGACCAGATTGGGTCCCATTCAAAATCCAGCCAGAGGAGAAAGTTGTACTCACGTTATGACTTTTAGCACAGTGGTTAGAGTATTTGCCTGACATATGGGTGACACAGGTTTAATTTGCCCCTTGCTCCTAGAGAGGGAGAAATTATTTGAATAGGGGTCTCCCACCTCTCAGGAGAGTGTTCTAATCACTGAGCTATGGAATATTCTGATGTGAGGTTCCCTCAGTCTCTCCTGCTAAAGTTGTTCCACTGTGGATAAATAATGAAAGGGGGATTGGGCCCTGGGTCTATTACATTCCTGGTGGGTGCCCAAACCACTGGACTACAGGGCCATTGTCCCTCTCTCTTTGGTTCAATGTCTAGTCCACCATGGCTAAATCCTTAAATAATCATTGGGCTAGAGAGAGAGTGAGAATGACTGTAGTCCACATGGATTAGGGCACCCATGTGGGAGGCACAGGGTCCAGTCCCCATGTCCTATCAAGCTTTTATTATTTATCAATAGTGGTACAGCTTCCACAGAAGAGATTGAAGGTGCCCCATAACAGAATATCCTCTAGCTCAGTGGTTAGATTATGCCCCTATGAAGTGGGAAACCCATGCTCAAAACCTTCTCCCCTTCTAGCACAGAGAGGGGTGATTTGAAAGTGTGTCTCCCACATTCCAGACAAATGCTCTAACCACGGAACTAGAAGACAGCGGCCACCACTGTCTTAGTTTGCTTTATGTGGAGCAAGGCAGGCACCTAACTCATTTATTCAAGAAGCAGTTGCCTGGCTTCAGGTTCCCCTTTGTGAATTGCTAAGCGGAGATAGGAGGCTCCTATCTCCAAGAGAGTGGTGGAGCTTAACACACCCCTGCTCTCAGTAGTGCCTATTGGTTAGCTTAGGCAGCTCCCTGCTTAGCATGTTGGCTTTTGTGAGTCGTATTCTTAGGTACCTATCTTTCCCCATTCATCATAGAAGGAACCTAGGCACCATTGTTGTTCCTGTGATTTTCTAGTTGTCATAATGCTCAGTGTTGTAACACCTACATCACTTCACAGATCCCACTTGGAGACTTATCCAGTGTCACATAGAAAATCTGAGGAAGGGTATAGAACTAAATTTCAGTCTCTGGAGCCCCAGTTTAGCACACTAACCATCAGATCATCCTTCCTCTCTCTGGGGGATGGGGTTCTCATACAAATGGGGGTGGAATCATAACAGAGCTAGGGAGGAGGGAGCTTCCAGAACTAGGAATGTGGATCTGATCTTTGAGTGCCCAACATTTTCATATTTGTATTAGAATATCTCCTGCCCATTAAAATATAGTGTGATGCTCTAGTCTTTGTTCCTGATCTTTGTTTTCCTTTTCTTAAGGAATAACTGAAATAATTATTAATCAGTCTCATTTCTCCCTCTCTCCCCAATCCTGTGCTAGCACATCATGTGGATGAATTTTCTCCTTTACTTTCTTTATGCCAGAAACATATTGTAAGAAACCTTTTTGTTTTGTTTTGTTTTGTGTTTTTGATGATTGAAATACTGCAGTTTTCTGTTAATATATTTTGCTTCTCTAATTATACTACATAACATGCTCCAGCTTATTTATATAGATCTCTCAGTTTTCCTTTGTACCAGACTTAACAAAGTAATTACAAAGTAAAGTACAACCATATAACTGGATATTATAAGAAAATTAGAAACAGTTGGTATTTCAGTACTACCTGTACAGAAAATGGTCAATGTAAATAACTATTTCAACATCACTATGACAACAATATGAGGAAATGTCTCTCTGAATTTTCTTGGAAAGCAAGTCAGTCACACATAATAAAAACAATTACTATTCAACAGATTTAGGGATAAAAACTTCGTAAAATCACTACTACTTATTTCAAAAGCTAATAGTGGGTATGAATTTTCCCAGAGAGGATTTTTGAAGCTATTCCCTTTTCTATTAGAAACATGCAGATAATGAAAGTGTCCACTATAGCACAGTCTCTTCAGAAGAAGAAGAATAAAAAAAAACCTGTTTCAATTCACTAAAGATACATTATGGAAAATTCTGTTTAGTTGTCTGCAATCCGTATAAATTACACTTATGCTATTACACTTATACTCGATTACACTTAACTTTCAATTAGTGTTTAAATTCTAATAGTTTATATATAGGTGTTTATTACTTGGCTATAACATTTTTCTGACCTGAAACTTAGAATACAAGGTCCTAATGTGGCAGGGATTTTTTTTTTATAGAGCTTAAGTGTCAGATCCAACTCCCATTGAAATCAAAGGAAAGACTCCTAAGTCTTTGGGAATTGGATCAGGCTTTAATAATAAGCTAGGTTGTCCTTTTCGATAGGGAGGGACAAAAGAAGTATGTTCACATACTCTTTTCTTGGTAATTAGCATTTCATTTGTTTAGAATGTAATGTTGTTGGTCATATTAAAAAACATAGAGCTGGATCATTCATTGGTATAAAATCAGTGTATCGCCAATTACTTCAATGTAGCTATAGCAATTTACGCCAGCTAAAGATCTGGCACACAGGATCATATAGTTTCCTTTACTCATATGATCACGTGGAACAAACATCCAGCAGATCCAAAATTTGGGGTCCAACGGAAAGAACTGCGTTCTCCACTGCATGTATTGCAGCTTCCCTGACTCCCTGGGGTTCAGGATCTGTGCTAAGGTAAATAACTGGATTTGGAGTCCTAAACCCATACTTGACAAATGTCATTCATGTGGCTTGACAGTCACACATTCTTTCCTGCTGGGAACTCTCTCAGTAGTGCTTTTTGTCATGTTGCTCATAAACAGGGCTTTGGGCAGTGAGCAAGATTTTCCTTTCAACTTCTGCTGTTTGCTACGGGAAGCTACTTTCAGCGCTTCTGAACAGGCAGTCAAGAATTCCTTCTCTTTCCCGCTCCCTTTCTTCCCAGTCTCTTTGCTGATTCCCTCACCCCCAGCACAGTGGGGCTGGAAGTGGGAAGGAGGAGAAGGAGGAAGAGGTGGTCAGCATTGCTGCTTCCTGGCTCTGAGTAGTCATGATTTCAATCTCTTGGAAGCAGCGATGGTGTGAGGGAGACAGGAGAAGAGACATACAAATAAATGCAGGAAGAGCAGAGACTGGACCATTGTGAGGAAAGGGCCAGTGAAAAGGGAGAAAGGGCTGGGTAGTAGGTAAAGGGAAAAAAAGACAGGAGAGGAACTAGCATCAGAAAAGAAATGGGAGGAAGGATGGTCTTGAGGTGAATACACAGGACTGAGAATCAGATCTCCTGGTTTGTGTTTCCAGCCTTGTTTCAATTTGTTGTGCAACTTTGAAAAAGCCACTGTGGCTTAGTTTACTAATCTGTAAAATGGGAATAATAGTACTGTTCTACATCATAGGACCTAAAATCCTAGAAAGGCTGTGTCATAAATTTATTATTACTATACAGTGGTAGATAGGCTGAATCAGAAAAAAACTCAGGCACTCTCATCTGCAGAAATGTCACTTGAGGAGCTCTTTAGGGTATGTCTACACTATGAAATTAGGTTGAATTTATAGACGTCGGTTTTGTAGAAAGCATTTTTATACAGTCGAGTGTGTGTGTCCCCACACAAATGCTCTAAGTGCATGTAGTCGGCGGACTGTGTCCACAGTACCGAGGCAACCGTCGACTTCCGGAGCTTTGCACTGTGGGTAGCTATCCCACAGTTCCCGCAGTCTCCACTGCCCATTTGAATTCTGGGTAGAAATCCCAGTACCTGATGGGGCTAAAACATTGTTGCAGATGGTTCTGGGTACATATCGTCAGGCCCCCGTTCCCTCCCTCCCTCCGTAAAAGCAAGGACAGACAATTGTTTTGCACCTTTTTTCTTGAGTTACCTGTGCAGACGCCATACCACGGCAAGCATGGAACCCGCTCAGCTAACTATCACCGTATGTCTCCTGGGTGTTGGCAGACATGGTACTGCATTGCTACACGGCAGCAGTTTATTGCCTTTTGGAAGCAGACAGTGCAGTATGACTGGTAGCCGTCATCGACGTAATTCTGGGTGCTCTTTTAACCAGGCGCCTGGGCAAACATGGGAGTGACTCAGCCAGGTCATTTCCTTTATTTTGTCTCATGGGATTGAGTCCTACCGGCAGTGCACTGTCTTTTAATCTGCAGCCAGCAGAAGACGATGGCCAGCAGTCATACTAAATCGTCTTCTGCCGAGCACCCAGGAGGTGACAATGGCTAGCAGTCGTACTGCACAGTCTGCTGCCAGCAAGATGTATAAAGATAGATGAAGTGGCTCAAAACAAGAAATAGACCAGATTTGTTTTGTATTCATTTTCGCGTCCCTCCCTCCCTCTGTGAAATCAATGGCCTGCTAAACCCAGTTTTGAGTTCTATCCTTGAGGTGGCCATTCAGTTTCTCACAAAGCTACCCCCTTTGTTGATTTTAATTCCCTGTAAGCCAACCCTGTAAGCCATGTTGTCAGTCACCCCTCCCTCTGTCAGGGCAACAGCAGACAATCATTCCGCGTCTTTTTTCTGTGCAGACACCATACCACAGCAAGCATGGAGCCCGCTCAGATCACTTTGGCAATTAGGAGCACATTAAACACCACACACATTATCCAGCAGTATATGCAGCACCAGAACCTGGCAAAGCGAAACCGGGCGAGTAGGCAACATCAGCACGGTGATGAGAGTGATGAGTACATGGACACAGACTTCTCTCAAAGCATGGACCCTGCCAATGTGGGCATCATTCTGCTAATGGGGCAGGTTCATGCGGTGGAACGCCGATTCTGGGCTCGGGAAACAAGCACAGACTGGTGGGACCGCATAGTGTTGCAGGTCTGGGACGATTCCCAGTGGCTGCGAAACTTTCGCATTCGTAAGGGCACTTTCATGGAACTTCGTGACTTGCTTTCCCCTGCCCTGAGGCACAAGAATACCAAGATGAGAGCAGCCCTCACAGTTGAGAAGTGAGTGGCAATAACCCTGTGGAAGCTTTCAACGCCAGACAGCTACCGGTCAGTCAGGAATCAATTTGGAGTGGGCAAATCAACTGTGGGGGCTGCTGTGATGCAAGTAGCCAACACAATCAAAGATCTGCTGATATCAAGGGTAGTGACCCTGGGAAATGTGCAGGTCATTGTTGATGGCTTTGCTGCAATGGGATTTCCTAACTGTGTTGGGGCCATAGACGGAGCCATATCCCTATCTTGGCACCAGAGCACCAAACCAGCGAGTACACAAACCGCAAGGGCTACTTTTCAATAGTGCTGCAAGCACTGGTGGATCAAAAGGGACGTTTCACCAACATCAACGTGGGATGGCCGGGAAAGGTACATGACGCTCGCATCTTCAGGAACTCTGGTCTGTTTCAAAAGCTGCAGGAAGGGACTTTCTTCCCAGACCAGAAAATAATTCTTGGGGATGTTGAAATGCCTATAGTTATCCTTGGGGACCCAGCCTACCCCTTAATGCCATGGGTCATGAAGCCATACATAGGCAGCTTGGAGAGTAGTCAGGAGCTATTCAACTACAGGCTGATCAAGTGCAGAATGGTGGTAGAATGTGCATTTGGACGTTTAAAAGCGTGCTGGCGCAGTTTACTGACTCGGTTAGACCTCAGCGAAAACGATATTCCCACTGTTATTACTGCTTGCTGTGCGCTCCACAATATCTGTGAGAGTAAGGGGGAGACGTTTATGGCAGGGTGGGAGGTTGAGGCAAATCGCCTGGCTGCTGGTTACGCACAGCCAGACACCATGGCACTTAGAAGAGCACAGGAGGGTGCGGTGAGCATCAGAGAAGCTTTGAAAACCAGTTTCATGACTGGGCAGGCTACAGTGTGAAAGTTCTGTTTGTTTCTCCTTGATGAAATCCCCCACCCCTTGGTTCACTCTACTTCCCTGTAAGCTAACCACCCTCCCCACCTCCCTTCGATCACTGATTGCAGAGGCAATAAAGTCATTGTTGCTTCACATTCATGCATTCTTTATTAATTCATCACACAAATGGGATAATTACCAGGGTAGCTCAGGAGGGGTGGTGGAGGAGGGAAGGACAAGGCCACACAGCACTTTAAAAGTTTAAAACTTATTGAATGCCAGCCTTCTGTTACTTGGGCAATCCTCTGGGGTGGAGTGGCTGGGTGGCCGGAGGCCCCCCCACCACGTTCTTGGGCATCTGGGTGAGGAGGCTATGGAACTTGGGGAGGAGGGCGGTTGGTTACACAGGGGCTGTAGCGGTGGTCTGTGCTCCTGCTGCCTTTCCTGCAGCTCAACCATATGCTGGAACATATTAGTTTGATCTTTCAGCAGCCTCAGCATTGCATCCTGCCTCCTGTCATCATGCTGCTGCCACCTTTCAGCTTCAGTCCTCTCTTCAGCCCACCACTTATTCTCTTCAGCCCGCCACCTCTCCTCCCAGTCATTTTGTGCTTTCCTGCACTCTGACATTGTCTGCCTCCATGCATTCGTCTGTGCTCTGTCAGTGTGGGAGGACAGCATGAGCTCAGAGAACATTTCATCGTGAGTGCATTTTTTTCGCCTTCTAGTCAGCTAGCCTCTGGGAAGGAGAAGATCCTGTGATCCTTGAAACACATGCAGCTGGTGGAGAAAAAAAGAAAAGGGACAGTGGTATTGGAAAAGACACATTTTATAGAACAATGGGTACACTCTTTCATGGTAAACCTTGCTGTTAACATTACATACATAGCACATGTGCTTTCGTTACAAGGTCGCATTTTGCCTCCCCCCACCGTGTGTCTAACAGTGGGGAACATTTCTGTTCAGCCACAGGCAAAGAGCCCAGCAGGAATGGGCACTCTGAATGTCCCCTTAAGAAAAGCACCCTATTTCAACCAGGTGACCATGAATGATATTACTCTCCTGAGGATAATACAGAGAGATAAAGAATGGATGTTGTTTGAACACCAGCAAACATACACTGCAATGCTTTGTTCTACAATGATTCCCGAGTACGTGCTACTGGCCTGGAGTGGTAAAATGTCCTACCATTTGGATGGAATAAGGCTGCCCTCCCCAGAAACCTTTTGCAAAGGCTTTGGGAGTATATCCAGGAGAGCTACGAATGCCAGGGCAAATTAATCATTAAACATGCTGGCTTTTAAACCTTGTATAGTATTTTCAAAGGTACACTCACCAAAGGTCCCTTCTCCACCTGGTCTGGGAGGCAGCCTTGGGTGGGTTCGGGGGGTACTGGCTCCAGGTCCAGGGTGAGAAACAGTTCCTGGCTGTCGGGAAAACCGGTTTCTCCACTTGTTTGCTGTGAGCTATCTACAGCCTCCTCATCATCGTCTTTCTCGTCCCCAAAACCTGCTTCCATATTGCCTCCATCTCCATTGAAGGAGTCAAACAACACGGCTGGGGTAGTGGTGGCTGAACCCCCTAAAATGGCATGCAGCTCATCATAGAAGCAGCATGTTTGGGACTCTGACCCGGAGCGGCCATTCTCCTCTCTGATTTCTAGTAGGCTTGCCTCAGCTCTTTAAGTTTCATGTGGCACTGCTTCGGGTCCCTGTTATGGCCTCTGTCCTTGATGCCCTGAGAGATTTTCACAAATATTTTGGCATTTCGAAAACTGGAACGAAGTTCTGATAGCATGGATTCCTCTCCCCATACAGCGATCAGATCCCGTACCTCCCGTTCGGTCCATGCTGGAGCTCTTTTGCAATTCTGGGGGACTCCATCATGGTCACCTCTGCTGATGAGCTCTGCATGGTCACCTGCAGCTTGCCACACTGGCCAAACAGGAAATTGAAATTCAAAAGTTCGCGGGCCTTTTCCTGTCTACCTGGTCAGTGCATCTGAGTTGAGAGTGCTGTCCAGAGCGGTCACAATGGAACACTCTGGGATAGCTCCCGGAGGCCAATACCATCTAATTGCGTCCACAGTACCCCAAAATCGACCCAGCAAAACCAATTTCAGTGCTAATCCCCTTGTCGGGGGTGGAGTAAGGAAATCGATTTTAAGAGCCCTTTAAGTCGAAAAAAAGGGCTTCGTCATGTGGACGGGTGCAGGGTTACATCGATTTAACGCTGCTAAATTTGACCTTAACGCCTAGTGTAGACCAGGCTTAGAACTTAACAAGTAGTAAACCATCTGATGCTTCCATGGAGGTGCGGCAGGGGCCACCGACCTGCACACTCAGCGCCGTAAAACCTCTAAAAATTTGACAGTAAAGTTACTAGCATGTAATGTGCCATATTTTTCCAAAATGTTTTCTAAAATAGCTGTGTACAGTATTAGCAACAGTTGCAAGGCACATCTTGCTATGATAATTTTCCTTATCCCTGAAGGATCCATTTAAATGTTAGAAAAGACTGAAACAGCCTTCAGGGCACACTGCTAGGCCCATATTTTTTTTCCAAGGGATGTGCTGAGGGATGAGATTTTGAGCACTGTGGGTTGGAAGTTGTGGCTGAGATGGATTTAGTTTACTGGAGACACAGCAGGGGTGGGGAAGGATACGAGGCATTCATTTTTGTTGTGATAGCTAGCTTGTAAATCTAATATATGACAAGCCTTCTTAGGCCCTGATCCAAACTCCATTAAAGTCAATTAAAAGACCACCGTTGCCTTCAGTGGGCTTTGGATTAGGCCTGTAGAGCCCTAGATAGGCACTTTATTATGTAAATAAACTTTTTAGGAGTGACTCCTTACAGCAGACACACATGGTTGACCCAATCCTGCTGTCATTAATGTCAGTGTGAGGTATGTCTTTGATGTCAGTGGTAACAGGAGTAGACCAATGTATTGTAATGACCACAAAATATCCATTACACAGCAAATGCATCCGATGAAGTGAGCTGTAGCTCACGAAAGCTTATGCTCAAATAAATTTGTTAATCTCTAAGGTGCCACAAGTACTCCTTTTCTTTTTTGCGAATACAGACTAACACGGCTGCTACTCTGAAACAGTACTCTGTGTGTGAATATGTCTAAAGTCCACTCTCTTTTGGATTGATCTGTTTTATTACTCCATAGGCACCACAGCAGTGTAGTAAGTTTTGTGGAGGTGTGTTTACTGTCATTCTACTGCCTTTAACATCTTCAGAGCAACACCACTTGAGCTGAAATATAGCTGTCATTTAACATTTTCAATCCTCTTTTAGGAAAGGGAGTTTTACAGGGTGTTTTCCCCCCTTATGTTTAAACACTGTCCTGCCTTTTAAAGATATAATAGAATATAAAAACATTGTGATGAATTGATAATAATTCTTTGCACTTCTGTAACAGCTTTCAGCTGAGGAGCTCAATGCAGTCTATGAACCTTAATTAATTATACAAAGTGATCACCATTAAAAACGCAAAATGTACCAACAGTGGTATATGAGAGGCAGCACAGTTTTTCCTGCAATTTAGGTCAGATATTTCAAATTCAACTATGTGTTGACTAACGGTGGTTGGAAATATTTTAATTAAATATTTTCACAACTGGAACTTTTCACAGGAAAGAGACTTTTTTTTAATTTCCTGTTTCAAAAAAAAAATTGAGGAAAAAAATCTGAAATTGTCAAAACATACTGTTTCAACATTTTTAAATGAAAATTTAAGCTTCTTTGGTTCAAAATGATTTTTATTTTGAAATTTGTGAATTTATAGTAAGCTATTTTAAAAAAAAATCAAAATTGAAATGAAATTTTAAATTGATTTGACTAAACATTTTTTTCAGATATTTGGTTTGCAAAAATTGTTGCAATTTCAATGGTTCATCCTTGTTTGGGGGCTAGAATTCTTTTTCAAAATAGTTTCCCACCCAGCTATAGTGTTAACTGATAGAAATCAAGAGTTTTATCACCACCCTTGGTATTATTATACAAGTTTATAAAACTGGGCAAAATGAGGTACAGAGAGCTGCAAGATAAACCCATGGCAGATCTAGATTTAGAAATTGTGACATTTGACTCTCCGTCACTTGCTCTAATCAATACAATTACACTTCCCCCCCCAATAAGAAATCAAGGGCCAGATCCTCAGCTAGTTACTTTAATGGAGCTACACAGATTTATACCAGCTGAGGATCTGGCCCAAAACAAGGAGATATTTTAGTCCTTTTAAATTTCAGTTATGAAATGGCTGAATTCATATCCATGTTAGATTTATGAATATATGTGTTTGCAGAGCTTTGAAGATTGAAAGCCCTGTATAAGAGCCAGGTATTATGATGTTTTTGAAATGTATTTTTCATAGATGCTATAGACTGTTTTATTTTTCTTCTAATCCTAGCTTTAATATTTTAATATAATGTCCACATTACAAATAAAACTTTGTAAACAACTGCCTAAGCGATTTGACCTCTGCTCTAGCCACTAGCTGACTGTCTCAATTAGAACTACTGAGTTTTGCCTCATTGACATTTTTCAACTCTGAAGACATTCCCACATTCATCCAATTTTGATCTTCTGTGGACTTCAGCTGATTGAATAACAAAGCTACCCGAACATATAGAATATGTTTGGATGGTGATTCTCGCTAGACATAATGAAATAGTTCATGCATCAGCTATAGAGTGAATTATCTCAAACATTCCATCAAGCAAGGGATCTGTCATCTTCAGAAAGCCTCTGAGGCTATCTTGTGTAAGAACTCAGTGCTGTTCACCATTCTCAGCTTTTTGCCAAGAATAGAAAACAAACAATCTGGTTTAGGCAAAAAGAAAGGAAAGTATATTATATGACTGTGCTCTTACTGTACCATAGGCAAGGACAATTCAAACATTAACTTGAAAATATATTCAGATGAAAATATATAGGAAAGTTTTGCAGTATTTATTTTGCAGGAGACACTATTTTCATCACTAGAGATGCTCTGAGGGCCTTATCCTGCACCCATACAATTCAATGGCAGACCTCATTGACTTCCATATTGAAGGATTGAGCCCTAAAGACTGAATGCCTGATTCACTGCTCACTTATTCTGGTTTTAAAGTGACATAATTCCATTATCTTTGATGGGTTTTCTCCTCCTTTCCACCAGTGAAAACAAGATTATAATTAGTCTTCCAGAATCCCATGATTAGACAATGAAGGGAGCCACAGGCCCTGTCCCCATTGTCCAAAAATACTGTATTTAATAAAAGTGCTTAGCCATGTCTTAAAAAACAGTTCTTTGGGCACTGTGGATGGGGATTAAAAGATCTGCCAAAATCTCTGCCATTGAACCATCCACCAGCAACTTCCAGCAGAGCTGCCAGAGACATATGCACTATAATTTATTTCAACGAGGGCTTTTGTGTTGTTAATTTAGTGAGACAGGTTTAAAGCCTAAGAGACAGCAGGCCAAACCTGGGTCTTGTTGAAATAAATGTGAGTTTTTCCACTGGTTTCAGTGGGGCTAGCATTTGGCCCAAAGATAGGACAAAATATAGAATCTTTACAAATTCTTATTCACATACAAATCTCCATCTACTCCCCTTTCCACCACCACGAGAAAAAAAAGAGAGTAATGCCCCCTTCACCAGGCTGACACATTGACTCAGCAGTAGTACTATGGATGGACCACTATGTAAGGGATCTTGTTTGTTTCCAAATTAAGAGCTAGCTTGTAGTTTTAAGACCCAGCATTGCATTAGTGGGTTGTGGAGATGCTCAGCCCAGTGGAAAATCCAGAGGCATTATGTCTGAAGCAGGTACAACTCTGGGGTCTGTCAGGGAGTGATTGTTAGATCAGCCATTGGGATGAATCTTGTGCTACATCTCATCCTAGAAAGACCAGCTCTAGTATGTCCTTGTGTATCTCCTCCCCATAGCTTTTAAGGAGGCCTGTCATTAGCCTGGTGCAGTCCTTGAGCTTCCACATTAAATATAATCCTAAACACTATACTAATACAATACTAAAAGGCTAACTCTGTTCTCAGTTTACTCTCTTAGTATGCAGGTGAGATTGGAATGGGAGTTTGGTGTACAGATTAGGAGGACGATCAGAAGGAATATAGCTGTTCTTAGTATAAAAGAGTAACGTTAAGCTTCTCCTATCACCAAGCTCTGTTGCTGTGCATGCAGACATATTCGCTTCCAAAACCAGGATGTTCAGAACCCATTTAGATTCATAGATGCATATCTTTCAGTAGGACCCGTTAAGTCGTCCCTTTAACCAATTCCTTATCCACCTTTTGATGTTCATATTGATCCCCATCTTTTCCAATTTAACTAATAATTCCCCATGTGGCACGATATCAAACACCTTACTGAAATCTAGGTACATAAGATCCACTGTGTTTCCTTTGTCTAAAAAAAATGTTACTTTCTAAAAGAAGGAGATCAGGTTGGTTTGGCGCAATCTACCTTTTGTAAAACCATGTTGTATTTTGTCCCATTTATCATTGACTTCAATGTCCTTAACTAATTTCTCCTTCAAAATTTTTTCCAGGACCTTGCATACTACAGATGTCAAACTAACTGGCCTGTAGTTACCAGGATCACTTTTTTTTTCCTTTCTTAAAAATAGGAACTATATTAGCAATTCTCCAATCATTCGGTACAACTCCTGAGTTTACAGATTCATTAAAAATTCTTGCTAATGGGCTTGCAATTTCAGGTGCCAATTCCTTTAATATTCTTGGATGAAGATTATCTGGGCCCCCCGATTTATTCCCATTAAGCTGTTTGAGTTTCGCTTCTACCTCAGATATGGTAATATCTACCTCCATATCCTCATTCCCATTTGTCATGCTACCATTATCCCTAAGATCCTCTTTAGCCTTATTAAAGACTGAGGCAAAGTATTTGTTTAGATATTGGGACATGCCTAGATTATCTTTAATCTCCACTCCATCCTCAGTGTTTAGTGGCCCCATTTCTTCTTTCTTAGTTTTCTTCTTATTTATATGGCTATAGAACCTTTTACTATTGGTTTTAATTCCCTTTGCAAGGTCCAACTCTACTCGACTTTTAGCCTGTCTCACTTTATCCCTACATGTTCTGACCTCAATAAAGTAGCTTTCCTTGCTTATCCTTCCCATCTTCCACTCCCTGTATGCTTTCTGCTTCTTCTTAATCACCTCTCTAAGATGCTTGCTCATCCAGCTTGGTCTACAGCTCCTGCCTATGAATTTTTTCCCCTTTCTTGGGATACAGACTTCCGATAGCTTCTGCAGCTTTGATTTAAAGTAATCCCAGGCTTCCTCTACCTTTAGATCCATAAATTCTTCAGTCCAATCCACTTCCCTAACTAATTTCCTTAATTTTTGAAAGTCAGCCCTTTTGAAATCAAAAACCCTAGTTGCAGATTTATTTTTGTTAATCCTTCCATTCAGTTTGAACTGAATTAGCTCATGACCACTTAAACCAAGATTATCCCCTACAACCATTTCTTCTATGAGGTCCTCACTACTCACCAAAACCAAATCTAAAATGGCATCCCCTCTAGTCGGTTCAGCAACTACTTGATGAAGGAATCCATCAGCTATCGCATCTAGGAAATTCTGAACCCTATTATTATTACTAGCACTGGTCCTCCAGTCTATATCTGGGAAGTTAAAGTCTCCCATGATCACGCAGTTTTCATTAGTATTTACTTGATTAAAACATTAAAAAGGGCTCTATCCATATCCAAATTAGATCCCAGCGGTCTATAGCACACCCCAAGCACTATTGTAGGAGAGGCTCTACTAGTTATCTTCCCCAATGTAATTTTTTTCTTATCCATTGCATCGCTTCTTATTTCTTTACATTCTACCTCATCATTGATATACAATGCTACTCCACCACCTTTACCTTTATTTCTGTCTTTCCTAAACAGCACATACCCTTCAATACATGTAGTCCAGTCATGACTACTATTTCACCATGTTTCTGTTATCCCTATAATATCTGGTTTCACTTCCTGCACCAGTAGCTCTAGTTCCTCCATTTTGTTACCTAGGCTCCTCGCATTGGTGAACAAACATCTTAATTTTTGCTGTTTGGCCTTGTACAAGATTGGGCACAGTCATTCTACAGCCAGTATAACCTATTAGACTGGTATCCACACTGCCCTTGCTCTTTATATACATTCTCCTACCCATGGCTGTATCCTTTCTTACTTTGTCTTCTTCCCTCTCAATGCTAAAATATGGCGCGGAGATTACCTGGACATCTCCCAACCATCTCCCCCAAATTCCTAGTTTAAAACTCTCTTTATCAGTTGTGCCAGCCTCCATCCTAGAAGTCTATTTCCTTCCCTACTCAGATGAAGTCCCCCCGAGAGAACTGTCCTCTGTCCATGAATGCCTCCCAGTGGCCATACATCCCAAAGCCCTCCTTATAGCATCACTGCCTAAGCCATCTGTTGACAGTCATAATCTTGTCACACCTTTGTTGCCCTTCTCTAGGAACAGGCAGAATCCCACTAAAGATCACCTGAGCCTCGATTTCCTTAAGTGTATTCCCCAACCTAGCATAGTCTCCCTTAATACTTTCCAGTGAGAATCTAGCCATATCATTTGTTCCCACATGAAGGATAATTAGGGGATTCTTTCCCGCTCCCTTTAGGATCCTTTTCAACCTCAGGTCTACATCCCGTATCTTAGCACCTGGAAGACAGCACACCCTTGTATTCTCTGGATCAGCTCTAGTTACAGGCCGGTCTATTCTTCTTAATAAAGAGTCCCTGATCACATAGATCTGCCTTTTCCTGGTGACGGTACTATTCTCCAGTCTCTTCCCTGTTCCCTCTGTCTGCAAGACCTTTCCATTCCTATTTTCCCTTATAATCCTCTTCAACCCATCCTGTATCCTCCTGGGGCTCATATTTGGTGTAGTATCCCTTGATTCTTCCCCTTTTCCTATAGGACTAGCCTCTCTTCTCTTCTTCCTTGCCCTTCCACCTTCAGCGACTACCTGCTGAGCCCCTTCTTCATTTTCCAACTCTGCAAACCTGTTCCTAAGCTCTATTTCTCCTTCACTAGCCCGTCTTTTCCTGTGCCTGGTTCTTTTAGTCACATGCTTCCACCGACCACTTTCCTCACCCAGTCTCCCCTCAAAATTCCCCAGCCCTGCTTCCATCTGTAAGTCTGAGCTTTTCCCTTCAGATATCTCATGTCTTTGCTCCATCATCTGCTCAAACCCCTTCCTAAACTCAACCAGACTTTCCACCTGCATCTCAAAACCTCGGATCTTTTCCTCCATCAGCTCTATCAGATGGCATTTCATGCAGGAAAAACTCTTATCAGGTCCCCCCTCCATGATCATATACATACCACAGCTTCCACATCCAGTCATACTCATTGTGTCTTCCACTACAGGAGTCACTCCCACTGTTGCCTCTGTATCTGTCATAGCCTTCCCACCTAAATCCAGTTAATCTGGGAAACACAAGCCACACCAAAAGACCACCCCCGACAGCAAAAACAAACCCCAAACAAGCACTGCAATACAAACTCCCCTTGAGAACTCCCATTCAAACTCCCCTGTTTGCTAGCCCCTGTGCCGCTGCAGCTGTCTGTGCCACTGCACGACTGGCTGGCTACCTTTATAGGACCCCTAGTCAGAGAAGCCCCGCCCCCTCATCAGGGCTCAGCTTCTCTCCCAGCACAAAGCCCCTACAAACCTCTACACACACAAATACTACAAATACAAAACCAAGTACAAATACCTTCTCCTCCAACAGAACTCCCACTCAAGCTCCCCTGTTTCCTATACCTGTCCTTTATTTAGGAGCCTGGTCTTATTAACAACAGCTAAAATATATACTCTGCAGAAGCCCTGGGGCTTAGCTTCCAGCAAGCCTTTATTGTTAGCATATTAGATATCCTTTACTAGAGATGAACTTGAAAAATACCCAAAATATCTCCCAAATACCAGCCAGATGCCTTGCTGGCACAGGTGCCACTTATGGGAATGATGTCACTGTGCCAGTTAATCAAAATTTCTATTTCAGCTGTATCTCTCCTGCTTTTGAGGACAGTATTTCAGGGAATGATATGAAAAAACACAATAACATCCAACTGTAGGTATGTAGATTGTTTCATGTTACAATAACCTATCCTCAACCATCCAAACACACACTTTACAGCTTTCATACCCCAAACCCAAATTTCAGGTTGTAACTTTTTTCCAACTTGCTTGACTCATCTATAAGTTCAACTCATGTTGACAGCTTTTTTAAACATTATTATCAACATTACATTGTGTTCACATGTCAGAAAGAAAAGGCATGAAAATAAATCCCACTCATCTGTGTCAGTAAAATGTTTTAATTTTCATTAGGTCTGACAGGGCTAAATTTGCCACAGGTAACAGGGGCATTTACAAATTATATCTTATCACCACATGACATCATGTTGCACTGAATTACATCTTGTCACATGTTGTTAATGTCACCTCACATTTGACAAGATGTAGCCTCCACGTAAGAAAATAATCTCATAAAAACTTTTTGACAAACATTGCTTTTCTTTATATTTTGAATCCATTTTCATAGCTTTAAATGTTGACACTGGTGTTTTATTAAATTAGTATCAGAATATCATCCTAAGCATTGCCAAGCATCCCCAAATAGTGGGTTTTGGGCTTTACATGGGTTCTTAGAGTTAATGTTTCCCTGATACTGAGCCAGAACTGCCTACATCCTTTATATTGTTGTCAAAGATTAGTTTTGCTCTTGATTACACAATTTTGCTGCTGTTCTAAAAAACTGAACAGAAGCCTTGAAACCCCATTACTCACCTGTTGAGGTTAAACTTTGAAACAATGTGGTCTCTTTTTAAAAGATAGTATTTCCAGAAGCCTTTTTATTTCCCTGCGGATATTGGAGAGAAATTTAAAGTATTTTTAAAAACAAAATGAGAGTAAACAAAATATACAACACAGAGAACCCAGTGTATGAAGTTCCTTTAACCACTTCCTTTTTTTCTGCTCACATCCTAATTACAGAAATTTTATTGGCCGAGAAACTCTTTGTAAAGTGTACTATTCAGAATGTGAAAATGTCTGCAAATTAACTACAGTTGAAAGATGAGGAAATATCTGTGCAGTCTGTATTCAAAGAAATGGGGAAAACAAACATATAAACAAACCCTGAATTTCTGCAGGGGGAATTGAGAGGACTTTCTGATGTTTTTTTTTTCTGAAAACAATGTCAATCTTTAAATTACCACTTCCAATATTTTTTTCCTCTTTCATAAGGAGGCACATTAAGGAAACATATAAAGATATAAACTTGGTAGTTTTATTTGTTGAACAATGAAAAAGCAGCACAGTTATATTCAAAAAGTGTCCTGTCTCACGGAGCAAGAATTGCAATAGATATTTAAAAATGATGGAGATGGTATTTCTCAATATTCTTATTGGTGCTTTGTGATGCTGTTAGTTTTAGCTAGGAAGAAATACCATTTTGATTCTGCCATATGCATTGCTACTGTATACTCTCTAGTTATAAGAACACAAATATTTGCTAGTGCCATAACAATTATGTTTATTGGGTTTCTGCACAGGATAAATATTGTTGAGTACAATTTAAGAATAGTTAATAGTCATTAAAATGGAATCAAGTAAATTATCTTTATTGCCTTTACTGCTACATCTTAAAAAGCAGTGTAATTATATTGTGAAAATCATATGGAGCACAAAGTACTTAAACGTGTAGAGGCATGCTAGGAATGCAGCACTGAAAGGTCCTGGGGATTTGGACTTGCATTCTAAAAGTTAGAAGAACACAAGTGAAAAACAGCATTTTGAACATGTCCCACTCCCATCAGACCTGTAAAGTTACAAAAGGTCGAGGATTTTTTTTTTTTTTTTTGCTTTGGAGAAGAAATATGTTCAAAACCATTTCCCATGTTATTTTTGCTCACAGCTACAAAAAACAGTCTGATGGAACTGCTGGAACAAAGAACACTTGTCTGGCTCTGTCTTGAAGCCTTTTGTCATATTTGAGCACAGCTTTCACATTACCTTAACTTATTTTAGTTTCTGTTTGTTTGTTTGTCTTTTGTTAATAATTCACACTTCCAAAAATATGATGGAAGATACGTGAGAGCAGCTGGCTGGGGCTGTAAGTACGGTATGCCAGATACATTTTGGGTGTTGCAAACCAAATAATTTTATATACAAATTATTAAATTACAATTTTGGCTTCAATAAAGTTTTACTCCTTTACATTAGCAGAGAATTTAGCCCTAAATATTTGTCTCTTTCAAAACTTAGGGAATATTTTGTTCCAACAGCAACTAACTAAATACAAAAGAAGAGAATCTGGTAGTGCTACCGAATATTACGTTTGTCTTCACATCCGTTGACAAGACTTGGTTACAAGTTTAAATTAACTGAGTCATTTTTTAACAATTTGAGCTGAAATTTTCCATGTGGGGGGGTGTCTGCCTCAGACTAATTTTGGGGGGGAAAGTTTAATCAAAAATGGTTATGCCATTTTTGAGGATTTGATTGGGGGAAAATATGTTGTTTGCCCATATTAAAGTTCTTACAACCATTCTGTTGAAAAGCTTTAGTTTCTCCATGTTGTGGAAGAGGAACTTGAAATTTGTCTCTCTTTTTTTTTTCATACCTTTTGCTGTTCCTGTGAAAAATGGCTCAAATTTGGTCACTTATAAGCCTCTGAAAAATCTCAATTTGCATATGCTAAATAGAAAATTGTTAGACTTTTGCAGTTACAGTTGAACCTCAAAGATACAAACACCAGAGTTATTGACTGATCAACTGGACATCATGTGGAATCGGAAGTAAGCAATCAGGCAGCAACAGAGACCCCTCTTCCCCAAAAAAGCAAATACTGGAATGTGCCTGTATTGTATCTTAAAGAGAGGCACATCTGGGCTGCCTGTCCCCACCTGCACACCCAGGGCAGCCTGAGCCAGCAGAGAAGGAGCAGCTCTGGTGTCTGTGCCGCTTTTCTGTAAGCTGCAGATGCTGTTTTCACCCCCCTCCCCTGGCTGGAAGGGGGGGCACGCTGTTTTCACACACACCCCTCCCGGCCGGGAGGGGGACAAGTTTGCAAACTCAGTCCAATCCTGCGAAAGAAGCTGCATGCAAGGAAGCTGCCGGTGCTGAGGAGGAAGCTGCTGCTGGAGTCTGGCCTGGAGTGTGAGCTACTGGAGCCTGAACTGCTTTTTTAAAAAAAGTTAAGAATATTTCAGAATTATGGACAACATCCATTCCCAAGGTGTCTGTAACTCTGAGGTTCTACCATATTTGTGTGGTATTAGGTGGAATCACCTTTTCAATACTTAGCAACTATAGAGCATTGTCCATTTGAGGGTCTCAAAAGGCAATGAATTAAGCCTCTCAATACCCCTATGTGGTGGGTCAGGTGATCCTAAATCCAAAGTTAGGTGTGTAAAAAAAAAAAAAAAAAAAAAAAACCACAAGTCCTGATCCTCAGAAATCCCCAAGGACATCAATGGGAGCTGTAGGTGCTCAGAACCTGTGAAAATCAAGCTATTTATTTAGATTAACTTTAGCCTTCTAGATTTGAAAATCTTGTTTTTAAATGGCCCAACCTTGCCACACCAGAATACCAATTTTATATTTTTCTTTATCTTGTAACATCATTTACATGTATGGCAAAGTAGGTGTAAATGCCGCTGTTCTGATTTGGTCGTGTTTTATACACATTTTGAATAGTTATAAACCTGTAGCAAAGTTAGGAATAGAATCCACATTTCCCAGCTGCTAGGCCCATGTCTCAACACAAGACTATCCATGAGCACTTCCAGCACAAGACTATTCATGAGCATTGGATAATGGAGTTGAGGTCCGAAGGTAAATTCTGAAGCTGAATTAGTCCAAATCCTGCATGACAAAAGTGAACAAGCTTAGAGATTGGCCTTTGCTATATCTAATAGTTATTGTGCCCAGTATATAAGACACTGTTTAATCTATTTTGGGAATAGTTTGACACATGATTTCTTTGTGTATGTTTTAATGTCTCTTTGTGTGTCTTATAGTCCATTTCAGAACATTTCTTAAAGGCAGCACACTTGAAACTTTGTGGCTTAAATAGAGATGTTTAAAGACAAAAATCTACAATATGTATTTTTTATTAAATAAGGCAACAGAAATTTCTTCTTTCATCCTGCCTAAACTGCATGGTGAACCACTAATAATATGGAACAATTGGTCAGAATATGTTGACACCTATTTTCTTGCCCAAGGCATGCAGGAAAAGTCAAGAAAAATGATAATTGTATTTTTAAATAAGGTATTTTATCCCAAGAAGCTAACATCTTTCTTTGGTTCCTGCTGATTTGGAAAAGACTCCATTGCTGATAGGTAAACTGTATGCTCCCTGCTTCCTGTGTTTAATTTTTCACCCAGGAACAAAAGCAGCCTGCTGAGTTCACCTTATAATTTGTCCCTAATTTGAGGGAGCTGCCAAGTTGATTAAGCAGAGCTACACAATGAGTTAAACTGAACCACTTTATTAAAAGATTAGTGATTTGCAATTGGGGGAGTATTCTCTAGACTAAGAAAAGGATGTCATCTTGGATAAAAGATTGTAGAGGATGAGATTGCATTGCAGGAAGCTGATCAGAAAGTCACTACCTGAGCTTTCCTTACAACAAGGAGTATAATTATTTGAAGGACAATATACATTATCCTGAGCTATGTTCTGACTAAAATGATTCCACTGTACATGGCAGTTCTGCTCAGAAGAGCTACAGCTTCATTCTTGACACTAACTGGTGAAATTCCCTTGAATGCCTTTACAGTTTCCCCAGGAAGAGACTGTAAAACATTGGGTTTTGATTACTTAGAAATGTACAATAGTTTTATTTATTTTATCTTGGCATTTGTCATCTTATCTGAAGTACAGTGCTCTACTGGTTATTGTAGGATTCTTGAGTTATATTTTTGCCATACTTCCATTCCCAAGAATACAAAAATCACAAGTCAGGCCTCCAGAAGTCATATTTTAAAAATACCTTTTTTTTAGCCTTCTGGCCTTTGAACTTTCCAGTTATACTGAAGTCACATTTTCTAGCTTTTTTCTATAACCATGAGTGCTAGAAATGTACCTAATATACTTACAACTATGCTTAAACTTTTATTTTAACACTACAATTTGAATGAGCCATAGAAATACCTCACGGCAGTTCTAACATCTTGATTAATCTGCCAGGGGGAGGTGCTCTTAAATTTCTTCTAGGACTAAGTATAAAGAACTCAGCCTCTATACAGTCTATATAAATTCCAAGATCATATACTTAATCACTCAAATAGCAGGAGAAGCAAACTATTCTGCTTCTTATTTGTTAGCAAGAGTGAAATCAACTACAGTGGACAATTTGAGCCTTTATTTCTCAAACAGAAATTCTCAACAAGGCAAAACTCTTTTAGGTTACTCCATTGCAAATGGTTTTATAGTCATGTCAAGGCCTGGATTCTCTGAAGTTAATTTTCCCACTGTGACTCAATCAGGGATATAAACACTAATGCATTCCTTCACTCTGCTTGAGCAACTTTGCTTTAGTTATTATAGATTTGAAACAGTTTGTGGTCTAACAGATCACTGAACTAATTATCCATGCCTCTCAATTTTATGATCGCTTGAAAAAGTGAAGGTACCCTGGGTGTGCTTATGTTTGGTGATGTCTGTAAAATTTTATTCCAGGTTTCTACCCACAGCTAGCAGGTTTGGTGATTGCTACACACATTTAAAGGATTGTTGTGGGGTTTTTTTAAACAGTGGAAACATTTATATCTTTCTATCTGTATATTTCATTTTCTACATCTACACTTCCTTATGCTTTTTAGCTCACACACTCATCCAAACTAGTTTTTTTTTTAAACTTAAGAAAATAGAAACAAAATATTTATTAACTAAACAAGCTAAGGACATGCTGGAACCATATGATTCACATATGTAGGAAGGTATTGTGTTACATAATTCTGATCTGGATTGACAGGCTCAAAACCTTGGTTCCTGGAACTCTTAAACTTTGTGGGGCATGGAGCTTGTATATAGCTACAAAATAGTAAGGTTGTTTTCTGTATACTGATATTTAAGAGTAAAATCTTTTTCATCCCCAGCCCCAGCCTAGATGCAGAAGTACTCCTTATAGGCTAGTTTATGATAGCTGCTGTGAGTTTCACACGTGTTCATTGAAATACTCTCTCTCTTCATTCTTCCTTTATTTCCTTTAGTCTAAAATAAGTCATCTAGACTGAAAGTAACTTTGTTCTTGGTCTGTGAAGAAGCTTAAAAGGTTAAATTAAAATCCCAATTATGTGACTGGTCCACCTGTAAAGGAACAGAGGACAGGAATATAAAGGAGTCAATAGATATGTTATGGCAATTTTTTCTCAGCATTTTTAACTTTACATCTACTTTTAAGAGTCAACAAATAGCAAAACTGAACATCTTTAACAGAACAAGCTATATAAGGTAATAGGACAATAAGCTACGGTTACAATACCTGCAATCTAGTTCACATAAATGGGCTAGAACCTCAGCTGATCCTCACTGAAGTGACTAGAGCTATGTTAACTTATATCTTGCATACAGATGGATCGGTCATACCTTCAACACAGTCATCATGATGGTCACTCACAACAAAGATTTTTTCCTCTTAAGTTTCTTACTTTAGTTGTAATTGTTTTCTCCTTAAACAGAATAAGGAACATATTGAGTGGTACCATGAAATCAACAGAACCATTTTCAGAGTAGGTATTACTCAGAGTGAGTAAGTGGCACTGCCTTGTGGCAGTGATTACCTGTGGGCAGAAGAAAAAAGAGCAGAAAGTTCATTAAAATACAGAAAAATGATTGTTTAAAAAGTTTAGTTAATAACATTTTGTATGTGAATTTAAATTACAAAGTTCCACTAGTACTGTCCTAAGAAATCAATACCCCATCAAATATTTCTTCATGAAGGATGGGAATGCTTCTAACTACACCTCTCAGCTGGAATCTGCCAGCTTTCAGGACTAGAATAAACACCTTAAACGACACGCTCCAAAGCTACATTAAGCTCCTCAGGACTGGAAAAGACTTCAGACTCAGCTGCCTCATTGTAATCTGCCTCAGAGCTAGAACAGGTTTCTGAATTAAGTAAGCCCTCACATTATAGTAAATCATGTAGGGCTAGAGGAATTGTATAGGTTCTTAGCCCCACTCCTAATAGGTACCATCTTTCCCACCTCTCTCAAAATGGAGTCTCACAGGTAGTGGCAAACTATATAGCTTCTCCTAACTCTGAGAATTCAATCAAGGTTAAAAAAAATAGCTATGTTTCTATTTTGGGGAGTAAAAGTGACTAAAAGGAGGAAAGGAAAAAATAATTCTATAGTTGTTTTCTCTTTTCTTGTTGCTCCTTAGAATTCATGGAGACTTTTAGTGCAAATAACATGTTACCTATTTAACCACTGCACAAACCAGCCCCATGGGCATTCTTGTTCTACTCTATCACAGTCCCAATTTATGGCTTAAACGCACAGGTCTATTTAAACTGAGACTCCAGCTGAGCAGACAATAATCTTAAATACTTAGAGAGCCTTATTCATGACTTAAAGGTATACCTTATATATCTGACAAAAGAATAATAACCAAGCAATACTTGCCAGGTCGCACATGGACAATTGTCTCCAGCTTGCTTAGTATAATAACTGCATTTTCCTTAGCTGAAATAAGAGCATAAATGTTTTTTGTCAATTTAAATCACATATTGCTAGTCAAATTTTTGTAGCCTTGCATACCCAACATTTTGAATACTTCTGTCTGGCATTAGGTGCTAGAACTAGGAGTGTCAGGGGGTGCCGTAGCACACCCTGGCTTGAAGTGGTTTCCATCATAGATAGGGTTTACAGTTTGATTCAATGGCTGTCAGCACCCCCATTATACAAATTGTTCCAGCACCACTGCTGTCTGGTGTATTCTGTAAGGGCGGAAAGACAAGAAAAAGTTTAAACCAAAAGAGTTCTGTTATTAGCCATCATTTAGGTGCTTGGGATCTCTGTAAAGGCTGTCAAGTGAAGGGATCTTTCCACCTAACTAGGCTACAGATCAGCATGGGAGGCATTCCGTAGATATTGTTGCAATCTCAGTATTCAGTAACATCAATAGCTAGTGTTCTTCCCATTCTTTGGTGATAAAGACTGGTAGATTCATGCAGTCACAAATCTACCACCTATCTGCTTACTCTGTCCTCTAATCTTTTGTGCAATACATGAGGCCTCCAGCATATAGCTATGTAGTGCACAGGGAGAATTTGTTTTGTATTGAATACATTTACCTCTACTAGAAGTGTAGCTATGAAGAGACTCAGAAAGTCTGTCTATGGGCACTATCACAGGTAAGTCAAGCAGAAAATGAATTAAACTGAACAGGTGCACATTTGACACAGGCTAACTTAACTGTATCCTGGGACCCTAACTGGGGACACACAACCCACTAAAAGTTAAAAGTTTAATAGATTTAATGTGTTCCAGTAATTGTTGGAAGTATGTGCAGATTAACTTTATGACTTCAAGGAAGCAAATGTCTCTTTACTTTGAGTGTACTTTGTTAACTGTGTTGCTGGCAGGTAGAAATAGTCAGGGCATTGAAAAACCAAGTTGTTCAGACAGAAACTTGGGAGTCAGGGAACCTGACAATCTGCCCTCAAGATGGGCAGTCCAGGAATCCAGCCAACTAGGCAGCTCAGTAGCACAGGGATCTGGCTATCCTGGGAGCCAGGCAGTACATGCATCTGCCTGCCAGGTGGGCAGCCCAAGGAGCCAGCTGCTCAAGAAGCCTAGAAGCCAGGAAGCCCAAGAAGCTGGCCAGGAGGCAGCTGGCCAGGTTGGGAGACTGGAAGCCAGGAAAGAAACCCAATAGCTGGCCAGAAAGCAGGCAAGCAGTCTGACAGCCCACCCTGCAAGATATCAGGGAGCTGAGATATTAGGTAGCCTGGCATCCCACCAAGTGGGCTTCAGGGTAACCAGAGATCCTGGGGAGCAGGGTGGGTGGTCTAATGTTTTTGTGGAGTCAATGCATTCCCATAGAACATATTTATTCTATTGAATCAGCATTTTCCAATAAATAATTGTTCCACTGGAAATTTGTTGACCAACTCTCATCTAGACTTCATTACAAAGGGCCCAATGTCTTTGGTACCTCCTCATTTTAAATTATCAAACAATGGTCTTTATTTAACGCAGTGATGCATTTGTGATGTGCACTTCCATCATAAATAGCCAGCATGAAAATCAAACTGTATCCAGTGCTATTTAAATGTATAGATTTTAAAGGTAGCTGAGAAATGAGATTCAGCTGTCAGACTAACACCATCTACTCCTTTGGTATCTTACACCTGAGCCCACATCTCTTGGTTGAGCCCTAGAAATCTGTGACATCTGTGTGTGTGGGGGGGGGGGGTAGGGTGGAGTGGAGAGGGGAAGGGCTGGAAGAATTTCTCCTGCAAAGTCAAAAATCACTCTCTAATGTTGGGGCTAAACTGAATATCTAAGTGGTTGATTTAACATTTTAAAAATAGCATTGGTTCTTGTACTTTTATTGACTATGGTATGTACAGTTCTCTTGGGGGCTTGTATAATAGCTGCTTTAGCAATGTAACCTCAATTGATTTTCATTCACTGATGTCCAAAGAAAACACAAACATCCCAAGCTACTTATTCATTCAAAAGTTATAACTCATCCTCATTTTTTAACCATGCTGTAGGATTCTGATCTTCTTGTTCTTTTCAAGAAGATCAGTGAGAAATCGAAGTGTGTTAATTAAAGTTGATATATATGGCATATCAAACCCTTTGAATGGTTCCAAATTATTTTTTGGGGGGTTTATTTTTGAGGAAATTGTCATTGATGTGGACACAGCAGCAAAATGAGGATGAATACATGCATGGAATTAAGTGGCAGGTCACAACTTTTATTAAACTTTAGTACAGGGGAGGGGTGCTACCTGCCCATCACCCATACTTTCCTATATTAGACATTTAATTGGTTTCTGTGCAGGGGTTATAGTGCTTACTACCATATAACCTGTAACTCGGGGTAGGATCTCTTCAGGCTACCTATGAGGACTCAGCTCTCTGAGTTCTAGAGCTCTCCTTTTGACAAGGGAGAGAGAGGGTGTAGAAGTGTGAAGAGCTCAGCCCACAATGGCCATAAGGTCTCATCCGATACCATGAACTCCAGGCCCATCACCAAAATCCCAGGTCTTTTACCTCAGGAAACCATTAATTTTATTCTCTTGACCACTCTGGAAACTGGCCACAAGTTGTTACGCATTAACAACTCAACCCCAGTACTTTAGTTTGGTACTAAGAGCATTCCTATGTAACCTACTGTGGCTAGAAGGAGCTTCAAGGAAGGCAGAAAAATCCCTGGTCCTCTGCCAGTTCACCCATGGGAGAAAAAATTCCTTTCTGACCCCCAAACAGGTAAATAGCTAGACCTGCAGCATCTGTCAGGACAGATTCTCATTCCTAGTTTGGATGGCAGGATGGGGCTGCTGGAACAGAGCCAAAGAGGCGTCACATGACCACCACTCCAGGTTAAATCCTAGAAATTAGGAAATGCTGGCCAATCGCACTCCTCCCCCATGAGCTGTCCCTATAGTTGCCAGAGATTCCTGTGGGGAGGAGCTATCTAGTGTCCCTTAGCGGGTGTCTCCTTCCCTTGATGCTGGGACTGTCCCTCTTCACAGCTGGCTGCCACAGCTGCCCCACTTGTTGAGGCAGATTGGTGACATTTCTGTGGTAAACTTCTGAATTCTGAACAAAACAAACTTAGACATGTGGTAATTTCCTGCGGAATGGAAATTCAGTTTGCCAGCCAGCTCCACTGTTATTTCACAGATAAGCATAAAAGCAGCAAATGTACAGTACAAAGAAATTTCATTGTTTTGTTTTGTTTTGCTTTGCTTTGCTTTACTGATCTGATGATGATCTTGAACTTCATAACAAATACAAATAGGAGAACCAGATTTATCCATTTATCTAGAGCTGAGTTAGGAATGCATGGGAATGGAAATACATTCTTGTTTTATACTGTAGTTATTTACACACAGACCAGTAAACAGGACTCCTGCTGTTCTTTAGCTGACACCCAGTATGTAAGGACAAAGGTTGAAAAATGTTCAGAACATACTGTATTGTCTCCACATATCCTAGAAACTGAATGAGTGAGAGCATTTCTGTGGCTATTAATCAAAAACAAGTACAATGTTGTTGTGACTTATATACCTTCCTTGATTTGTGTAGAGATGTTACAGGCTTTTAAGTCCCCTTTCTTTAGAAATACAATGCTAAATATTGTTCCCACAGTCTTTTTAGAACTTTTTGAAAGGCATTGTTTTTGCCAAGTTATCCAATTGTAAGTGTTTATGATGGGGTGTACTTGGTCTTTGCAGCTGTCTGCAGGAGGCACTGCAGTCCTATTACACCCCATCCAGGAAAGGAGCAGAGAAGTGGGTTCCTAAAGAGACCTTATGGAACAGCCAATCAGAGCTCAGTGGGCTCAGGTAAAAGGAGCTGCAGAGCTTTAGACCTGGTCTACACTGCCGATGTAAGTTACGTTGCTCAGGAGTGTGAAAAAAATCACCCCCCTGAGTGACATAGCTTACATCAGCCTAACATGGTGTCTACATCATGCTATGTTCACAGGAGATGCTCTCCCACCAACTTACCTTCTGCCTCTCGTGCAGGTAGAGTACTGAAGTCGACAGGAGAGTGCTCTGCCATCAACTTATTGTGTCTTCACAGACTTGCTAAATCGACACTACGTCAGCAGTGTTGCTTTTGCATGCCAGTGTAGACAAGCCCTTAGTGGTTTGGGTCCTGGCTGGGACCAGAGGGCTGGAGAAGGGAACCCTTCTATGGCCAAAGGAGCTGAACCAGTAGCTAGAGTTTATGGCTGGCTGAACTTACATTGAGATTGGACATGGAGAAGGACCTGAGGATGCTGACCCTTAGATAGGACTGGAAATAAAGTGTGCTGGTATGAAGAGGCCTCAGAAAATACCAGCAAAGGATTGAAGTAAGAATAATATGCTTGACTGAAGTATTGATTGATTGAAGTAACCAGTGGCTGCTGTTGACAGGGTTCCTGGGTTGCAATCCAGTGTAGTGGGTGGGCCTGGGTTCCACTACTGCCATGGGTAAAGTGGCATAAACCCAAAATGACATCTGGGCTTATTTGGGAACCCGAACAAAGGGCCAAATTTCAAAAACCTGGAGTGGGGCTGAAGAACCTAGCAAGGGCAAAGAGACTGTTTTATTTGCTGGACTCATTAATAGCCTGGAAGACGTTCATTTGGACTTTCTGACTTAGCTGGAGACTCAAGCCACTAACATCATCTGGAAGTTTGTAAGGGGATCCAGGGGCAAGAAAAGAACTGTGGTACTGCAGTCTCCCAAAGTCACTCAAAAGGTGAGTGCCCCTTTCCTCAATGCACTGAAGTTCCACCTTATTTCATGGAGATCCACTCCTTCAGACATTTACTGTCTCTTCTATTTAAGTGATCTTCATATTCAGTGCAATCCTTTATCCAGTGGTCTGGCTTAAAGTGTTTCCCGATCTCTAAAATGAGAAGTAGTGATAGAACTAGTAATTTCACTCAAATAGAAACTTTGTATGTGTTTTTGTATGGCATGATTTACCACCATGTTACTCCAGTTTTACAGCAGTGGCAAGAAGTGAGTTTGAGTAGGGGAGCTGATGGGCAATTGAATGACTTTGGTGCTTATTTCTTTATTTTTTGAGGACTTTTGTTGATAAAATATGCAGTCTATTATCCTTAATTTTAAGTTAAATGTTTTTTGTTTTGTTTTTTAATGTGGGAACCAACAACTTCAAGGGTGTATGCACACAGAAATCTGGCCTCACTTCTAAAAATTCTTTGTTTAAAATTGTTTGGGTTCTTGTACATTTTACCTAATTGAAATCATACTCTATTTGCAGATTCAGTATGTCTTCACTTTAAAAACAATGTGTTCTTAACTTGGGTTAAAATAGTCATGAAGACAAGGCAATTCAGCTTTTAACTAGGGTTAGCATGTTAAATTAAAGCCCTTAGAGGAGACTATAGTTGAACTCAAGCCACTAACCAGAGGTAAACTTAAGTTGCTATATAGTCACTGCTATTTTAAACCCAGTTAGCTGACCTGAATTAAAAACACACTCTTTTAAAAAGTGAAGACATACTCTTACCCAGCTGCACAAAAGAACAACTGCCATAGTTCTATGGCAGTGTTATGGTTATGCCATAAAACTAAGAGATACATTCATTAAATCAACTTATATGTATAAGTCTACTTGCTAAACTGAAGCTGACAATATTTAATCAGTGTTTTTCACTCTGTCCAAAAGAAAGGCACACACACGGTATTTTTCTATATTGTACTGTGCAGTAGCTACCATGAGGTGATGATATATAATCTGAAAAAGGCTCTATCCTTCTTTCTAGGTTCTATTCCTTTTACTCTGTTGCTTTATAGTTTGTTGACCATGGTTTTCTTCAAAACTGTACATATAAAAGGCATGTACAGTAATGAGAGGAGCTTGAATTCACAGGCATGGATTTAAGCAAAAAGACAATTGCTCCTGTTCTGTTCTTCAGCATATAATGAAGAAGTGTAGGTCACCATCATTTATTTTTATACCAGTAATTATGAAGCAATGCTACTGTTTCCCGCTTCTATTTCTCTCCCAGTGGTTGCTACATCCTGTCCTTACAAGCATGCCCTGAAGTCATGCAAATTAAGCCGACTTAGAACTCTGATCTTGGCTTCACAATTTACCGGTCTCAATAACCAATGACAGTAGCTTCCCCTCAAATTAATTTAGTTTCAGTGTCAGATTTTCATGGAATATGTTGGAGATTTAAGACCTTATGAGTCTTTTAGTTCATGTCCATACTGGAGCAGAATTATGCCCATGTGTGCACATATGTGTTATTGCTTTGTTCAGTCTAGTTTTAAATAGAACAGACAATGAGGTTTTTACTATTTCCTGTAATAAATATCTGACTGTGGAAAGATGGGCAATTTTAGTCTGGTGGGTCCTGCACTTTTCTTGGCTGGGAGCTAAGATGCCACCCTTTGCCCCTGCTTTTGGGTGCCGAGGGCCTCGCTACTAGCCCGGGAAGGTGGTAGAGGAGGGAAGCGGGGAAGGGGTCTGGGTTTGCTCCTTGTTCTAAGTCCCAGCTCCTCTTAACCCCTGTGGGTTTCTTACCCTCGTCCCCCTTAGGTGGGTTTACCCTCGGTCCTTAGCTGATGGGGGGAAGGGTGTCTCCCTGTCCTGCCAGGGCAGGGTCTCCCTTACTTCAATTCTCAGGTCTTCCAAATCTTTCAGCACACATCCAAGCTCCAGTCCTCTCTCCTTCCTCCTCCCTCCCCATCTGCCTGGCACAAGGGGTTTTATTAGATTCCTAACAGGGCCTTAATTGACTGCAGGTGCTCCAATTAACCTGCAGCCACCTTCCCTAGTCTAAAGGGAACCACACCTTCATTAGCCTTGAGCTTACATATTTCTCCTCTAGCACTCTCCCACTGCTCCCTGGCCCTCCTGTATCACATACCCCCCACCCTGCTCAACACCACAGGTTTGGGCTACTTGGGATGAGAGACAGTGTTGTCGTGACAGGCTCCACATTGCCGTGTTGGCTTCCGGCTCTATGCTGTATCTGGAAGTGAAAAGGTTGTAGGGATAGAAACCATCTAGTCACTTGTGCATTCCTCTCCTTGTTTGTGTGCATCCATTGGAGTGGGGCATAGTCTTTCACAAGAGTGAACCGCCGCCCAAGCAAGTAGTACCGTAGAATCTCCGTGGCCCATTTAACTATTAGGCATTCTTTTTCTACTATGGTGTATCATTGCTCCCTGGGCAGGAGCTTTTGGCTAAGGTAAAGGATTGGGTGCTCCTCATCCCCCCCATCTGTGAAAGGACAGCTCCAAGTCCTACCTCCGAGGCATCTGTTTGTAGGATGAATTCCTTTTTAAAATCTGGAGTTATAAGCACTGAGTGACTGCAAAGGGCCGTCCTTAAGTCTGTGAAAGCTTCTTCTGCCACTTTGGTCCACTTAACTATCTCCGGGCGCCAAGCTCTTATCAGGGCCATCAGAGGTCAGAGGTGCTGCCCTTGTGGTGAAGTGAGAGATGAACCGGTGATAGTACCCGACTATCCCTAAAAATGCTCTGACTTGTGGTTTGGACGGGGCCATTCCTGTATTGCCTTCACTTTGTTCCATTGGGGCTTCAGCAGGCCCCGTCCATCTACATACCCAAGGTATCTGGCCTCGGCTAACCCTATTGCACATTTGGACGGGTTAGCAGTGAGGCCAGCCTGTCTAAGAGCATCTAGTACCGCTTCCACCTTCCCTAGGTGTGTCTCCCAGTCAGGGCTATGGATTACCATATCATCTAAATAGGTGGCAGCATACTTGGCATGGGGTCAAAGTAATCTGTCCATCAATTGTTGGAAAGTCACGGGGGCCCCATGGAGCCCAAAAGGGAGGATGATATATTGGAAAAAGCCATCGGGTGTAGAGAAAGCGTTTTTTCCTTGGTGTCCTCAGCCAGGGGGATCTGCCAGTAGCCTTTTGTCAAGTCCAAGGTGGTTAAGTATCAGGCCTTAGCTAATTGATCCACCAGCTCATCAATACATGGTATTGGGTAGGCATCGAATTGGGATACCTCATTTAACTTCTGTAAGTCATTACAAAACCTCAGGCTGCCATCAGGCTTG
Organism: Dermochelys coriacea; assembly: GCF_009764565.3. Lineage (NCBI taxonomy): Eukaryota > Metazoa > Chordata > Testudines > Dermochelyidae > Dermochelys > Dermochelys coriacea. The sequence goes on along the minus strand of NC_050069.1, from coordinate 31,941,465 downwards.
GGGACCAAGACAATAGGGCTGGGCCACTGGCTGTGTGATTCCTCAATCACCCGAAGTTCCAGCATCTTCTTTACTTCTGCCCTAATTTCTTCTCTTTTTGTCTCTGGTGTGTGATAGGGTTTTATTGTCACCCTTGCTCTGGGACAGGTGATGATGTGGTTCTGCGTCAGCGTTGTATGGCCTGGTTGTGTGGAGAACACATCTTAGTTCCTCTGGATCATTTTGACAGCCTCTGTTCATTGTTCTGGGGCTAATTCAGGGAATATCTTTACCTGCCCTTGTGGGCCATCTACCTGGGATGGAACCGGCAGAACAGCCAGGCACATCTCCCAATCATGCCAGGGTTTCAGTAAGTTAATGTAGTATATTTGCTCTGGCCTTCGGCGGTCTGGTTGCTTCACCTTATAATTCATCTCCCCAACGGCTTCCATGATCTCATAGGGTCCATGCCAACTGACCAGGAGCTTACTTTCTGTTGTTGATACCAGCACCAGCAATCGTTCTCCTGGTTGAAATTTCTGTGTTTTTGCCCGACGATTGTAGTAGGTTCGTTGGGACTCTTGTGCTTTTTCCAAATGCTCTCGTATGATGGGGGTCACTTGGGCTATTCATTCTCTCATCTGGGCTACATGTGTAATGACGTTCTTCCTCGGGTTGTGTTGTTCCTCCTATTCTTCCTTTGTGATGTCTAATATGTCATGTGGGTGGTGTCCATACAATAACTCGAAGGGGGAGAATCCAGTAGATGCTTGGGGAACTTCTCATATTGCAAACATCAGGTATGGGAGGAAGGTATCCCAGTCTTTTCCGTCTTGAGCCACCACCTTTCGGATCATGCTCTAGAGAGTTTGGTTAAATCTCTCAACCAGACCATCTGTTGGGGGATGGTAGACTGAGGTTCGCAAGGCTTGGATGTGGAGCTGGGTACATAAGTCTTTCATTAATCTCAACATGAAAGGAGTCCGTTGGTTTGTCAGTATCTCCTTAGGGATGCCTACCCTAGGAAAAACCTGCACTAGTTCTTTTGCAATCACCTTGGACATGGTGTTTCTTAAAGGAATGGCTTTGGGGTACTGCTCGTGCTGGGGGCCATTTCTGAGTCTCCCTGGGACCTCCTCCAAACCAAGGAAGCTCTTTGGTTTGCTGCCAAAATCCTGGTTCCTAGTCTTTTGTCTGCCCTCCTTTCCCATCTGGATTTCCGAGACTTCCCGGGGGGTGAAAATAATTCTGGGAAAAACCCAGCAAAAATTGTGGTAGGGTCATCCATGGGTGCCTCAGTCTCTGCTCAGGGTTTACTTCCATCCCCAACTCGATGTGGGGGAGTACGCTCTTGAACCCAGGAAAGTCCCTGCCAAGTAAGACCGGATAGGGGAGCTTGGGGACCACCCCTGCAGTCATCTTGGTAGTGTTTCCCTGGATCTCAATCCATATTGGAATTGTGGGGTAGAAATTTACTGTGCCATGGACACATGTCACTCCAGTGCTCTTGGCCTGGCTCAGTTGGTCTTGCCCCACTAAATTCCCTGAGACCAATGTGACAGCACTCCCAGAGTCCACCAAAGCTATGGTCTGGATGCCGTTCATTTTTACCAGCCCGGTGTAGTCATGTGGGGCCATTATGACCCCTACCAGGTTAATTAGTCCACATTGTTCCCCAGGATCCCCCAGATTACATTGCATGGCTCCTCCCTATTGGGGCACTGGGTGCTATATGCCCCAACTCCCCACACTCATAACAGCGATATCTCATCCCAGAGGTTGCCCTCTGTTTTAGACCCTCTGACACGCTCCCCCAACCCTCTCCCCCTGGACCCCCAGGTCCTCTTGGAGCCTCAGGCCACTCCTTGGGGCCTGTTCTTCTGGCTATGGCTTTCCTGGCATTCTTGATGATCTGGGTCCTTGGGGTCGGGAATGGTTTCCTGAAACACCGTGTTCAACCTCCTGGGGTTTTGAACAGTTCACGGGCTGCCAATAAGGATGACCAGTTCATCATAGGTGGAGGGGTCATTCTGGCCTACCCAGGCTTGGAGGCCCGAGGGTAGTCCCCTCATGTAGTGGTCCAGCCCCAGGAGCTCCATCATTTTCTCTGAGCTGAGAGCCTCCAGGAGTAACCACTTCCGGGCTAGGTGAATTAGGTCAAATAGTTGTGATCATGGCGTCTTGTCTTCGCAGTACTGCCATTCATGGAACCTCGAGGCTCGCAGGGCCATCGTTATCACTGCCCTGGCCAGGATCTCTGCCTTCAGTCGGGGGGTAATCTGCCACCTCCTCTGTGGTCATATCATAGTAGGCCTTCTGGGCCTCCCCACACAAAAATGGGGTGAGGATGCCTGGCCACTGACCTTGGGGCCAGGCCTCCCGCAGGGCTGTTCTCTCGAAGGCCAGGAGGTACGCCTCCACATCATCCTTCCGGGTCATTTTCTGCAAACAGTAGCTGGCCTGTATGGTCTGCATCCCATCATACCCGCGGCTCCTCTCCATAAGGGCCTTCACCTGGTTCACTAGTTCCTGCCGCATGGCCCGATCTTGGGTGGCCTGGGTCATCAGCAGGCAATTGGTCTCTTGCTGCAACCTCATGGCCTCCTGCTGGGCAACTGCCTGGACCTGCGTAGCCTCCTGCTGGGCAGCAGTGGCTTGCACCAGTGCTTTGACCACATCCTCCATTTTGAGGCAGGGTGGTTGTGACCCCCATGGACTATGTTCACGGCGCAGAAATCCCACTTCTCACATGTGGCAAGATGGGTTATTTTAGTCTGGTGGGTCCTGCGCTTTTCTTGGTGGGGAGCTAAGATGCTACCCTTTGCCCCTGCTTTTGGGTACTGAGGGCCCCACTACTAGCCCGGGACGGTGGTAGAGGAGGGAAGCAGGGGAGGGGGTCTGGGTTTTCTTCTCACTCTGAGTCCCAGCCTCTCTCAACCCCTGTCGGTTTCATACCCTTGTCCCCCTTAGGTGGGGTTACTCTCGGTCCTTAGCTATTGTGGGGAAGGGAGTCTCCCTGTCCTGCTGGGGCAGGGTCTCCCTTACTTCAGTACTCAGGTCTTCCAAATCTCTCAACACACCTCCATGCTCCAGTCCTCTCCTTCAGTCCTTCCTCCTCCCCCCCTGTCTGCCTGACGCAGGGGGGTTTATTAGGTTCCTAACAGGACCTTAATTGACTGCAGGTGCTCCAATTAACCTGCAGCCACCTTCCCTAGTCTACAGGGAACCACGGCTTAATTAGACTTGATATTATTTCCCCTCTAGCACTCTCCCACTGATCAGTGGCCCTCCTGTATCACAGTGACACATAGGTATTCTAACAAGTAGGGGCCTACCAAATTCACAGCCATGAAAAACATGTCATGGACCATGAAATCTGGTCTCCCCCTGTGAAATCTGGTCTTTTGTATGCTTTTACTCTATACTATACAGATTTCACCTGGGGAGATCGGATTTCATGTTTCTCAAATTGAGGGTCCTGACCCAGAAAGGAGTTGCAGGAGGGGGGTGGGTGTCACAAGGTTATTTTAGGGAGCCGTGGTATTGCCAACCTTACTTCTGTGCTGCCTTCAGAGCTGGGTGGCTGGAGAGTGGCAGCTGTTGACTGGGCACCCAGCTCTGAAAGCAGTGCCCCGCCAGCAGCAGCACAGAAGCATACCATGCCACCCTTACTTCTGCACTGCTGCCTTCAGAGCTGGGGGGGGGGCAGAGAATGGTGACTGCTGATTAAGGGCCCAGCTCTGCAGGCAGCCAGTGCAGAAGTAAGGGTGGCAATACCATACATGCAATCCTTACTTCTGCGCTGCTGCTGGCAGAGGCTCTACCTTCAGAGCTGTACTCCAGGCCAGCAGGCAACATTCTCCAGCTGCCCAGCTCTGAAGGCATCACCGTCACCAGCAGCAGCACAGATGTAAGGATAGCAGTACTGCAACTGCCACAACTCCATTTTCGGTCAGGACTCCTATAATTGCAACACCATGAAATTTCAGATTTAAATAGCTGAAATCATGAAATTTATGGTTTTTAAAATTCTATGACCATGAAACTGACCAAAATGGACCGTGAATTTGGCACGGCTCTACTAATAAGAGACTCACTTTTATGTCTGGCCCCAGTCAAACAAGAGGGCTCAGATTTAGTATATGTTATATGCCTGTCACATGGCACAGATCAGTATCCACTGATTCCAATGGCTAATATTACACATTCTGGGCATTTTTTTTAAATAAAACCTAATATTATCCAAAATCAACCACTAATGATTAATCCAAAGAACTACTGAAACCCATAGAGCTAGCTGACATTTTTGTTCAACTATTCTTTTTTGTTTCTTCATGAAAAATAGCTTCCCCCACAACCTGCAAACTACTTAGCAAAAAGTTTTTATTTATTTTAAATTGTCAAATTTTTTTTGCATCAAAACTGGAAATTTTGCATTTTTACTTTCTTATCATTTCCCTTGTTTTGCTGCTGAATGCAACAGAAAGAATCTGTATATTTTTCTACCTTTTGACGTTTTCCCTTTTTATTTATTTTTCATTTTGCCATTCTGTAACTTTTCAAAATGTCCTCTACTTTTGAAGAGTTAAATGGTAAAAGAAAAAAATGGAAAAAAGGAAAGAAACATGGGGGAGGATCAAAATGCAGACCTCATTCATTCGTTTCTGCAGAAGTAAAAAATGGGAGAAAAAACACAACTGAAATTGAAATATATTAAAATGTTTATAGAAATAAGTTTTCTGGAAAAAAAAACCTAAAAAGATTGTTCCATTTTGTAGCGGAAGTTACTTTAAGGGTTTTTTATAAAACTTATTTCAATCAGCTCTATAAAACACTTAATTAGATAAGGCTGAAATGGAGGAAAGCATAAACATTATGAACTCCCTTAAAATTAAATTATTCTGCCTCTTATTGAACATTTGTCAACAGCTTACTATCTCTGAACCTCAATTGCTTACTAGACACATGACCATCCATTCAACATGCTGAATTTTAAAAAGACTAGTAAATAGTTTATTAATGAGCAGTAATCTTTCCCATTTAATTTAAACATATCTGCACCAACATTGATCCAAGGGCAACAGGAATCCCAAGCAGATTCTGATGTGGTTGTCTTGTGTTCTTTTTGCTGTGTTTATTGCAAATTTCACATTTTGATATCTTATCTTCGAATGTTGCATTCATGTCTGGTCAAATTAGGATAACTCAGGCTCGTTTCTAACACTCTCCTGGATTCATATAGCTACTCAGGACTGGTGGAAGTTGAGGTTGCCATGACCACATCCCTATGTCTCCAGTCAGGACTTCTAATTAAGCAACAAGTGTTAGAGTTGGCTTTAGGGCCTCTACACCACAATACGCTTTCTCGTTCACAGAAATGATTTGCTCAGGCCAAATATATTGGCTGTACAGCCGAGTTATGTTGGGGGTGCAATGCAAACTGCACCACACCAGAGTATCTGGCCAAAAGTATTCCAATCACAGATCCTAATTGACAGGTATTACATAATTCATTCTGCATTTGTCTTCATCCACCAAATTAGTGTAATCATATAGATCAATAAGCAATTCTACTGCTCTGTGTGCGTGTGTGTATATTAGACTTGGAGAGTCTTGAGCTAGACTATTCAAAATGTTCTCACTGTTCGGACAAGCAGCAAACATCATCTTCTGTAGTCAGTACATGACAGCTTTGTTTTTCACATAGGCTATACAGCAATAGATTGTATCTCTAGCTTTGACATGTGGCACACTAGTAATACATTTCAAAGAATACCTTAATATCATCCTCATTCTTAGGCTATGTCTACATTACGAAATTAGGTCAAATTTATAGAAGTCAGTTTTGTAGACAGCATTTTATACAGTCAATTGTTTGTGTCCCCACACAAATGCTCTAAGCACATTTAGTCGGCATTTAGTCAGCAGAGTGCGTCCACAGTACCGAGGCAAACGTCGACTTCTGGAGCGTTGCACTGTGGGTAGCTATCCAACAGTTTCCACAGTCTCCACTACCCATTTGAATTCTGAGTAGAAATCCTAATGCCTGATAGGGCAAAAACATTGTCGCGGATGATTCTGGGTACATATCGTCAGGCACCTCCCTCCCTCCCTCCATGAAAGCAATGGCAAACAATTGTTTTGTGCCTTTTTTCCTGGGTTACCCATGCAGACGCCATACCACGGCAAGCATGGGGCCCACTCAGCTCACCGTCACCCTATGTCTCCTGTGTGCTGGCAGATGCGGTACTGCATTGCTACACAGCAGCAGCTCATTGCCTTTTTGCAGCAGACAGTGCAGTATGATTGGTAGCCATCATCGCCGTACTACAGGGTGCTCTTTTAGCTGACCTCAGTGAGGTCGGTCAGCGGTGCCTGGGCAAACACGGGAGTTTTTGCCCAGGTCATTTCCCTTTTAAGTTTCGTCTCATGGCGATGCGATTCAGTCCTGCCGGCAGTCCTACTGCACCATCTTCTGCCGAGCACCCAGGAGATGACAATGGCCAGCAGTCGTACTGCACTGTCTGCTGCTAGCAAGATGTATAAAGATAGATGAAGTGGATCAAAACAAGAAACAGACCAAATTTGTTTTGTATTCATTTTCTCCTCCCTTCCTCCATGAAATCAACAGCCTGCTAAACCCAGGATTTTGAGTTCTATCCTTGAGGGGGCCATTCTGTTTCTCCTTGATACAAAGCTACACCCTTTGTTGATTTTAATTCCCTGTAAGACATGTTGTCAGTCACCCCTTCCTCTGTCAGAGCAATGGCAGACAATCGTTTCATGCCTTTTTTCAGTGCAGACGCCATAGCACTGGGAACATGGAGCCCTCTCAGATCACCACAGCAATTATGAGCACTATAAACACCACACGCGTTATCCAGCAGGATATGCAGAACCATAACCTGCAAGAAAAGCGAAACCAGGTGAGGAGGAGGCGATTGCAGCGTGGTGACGAGAGTGATGAGAACATGGACTTAGACTTCTCAGAAAGTACAGGCCCTTGCAATGTGCACATCATGGTGTCAATTGGGTAGGTTCATGGCATGGAACACCAATTCTGGGCCCGGGAATCAAGCACAGAGTGGTGGGACCACATAGTGTTGCAGGTTTGGGATGATTCCCAGTGGCTGCGAAACTTTCACATGCGTAAGGGCACTTTCATGGAACTTTGTGACTTGTTTTCCCCTGCCTGGAAGCACAAGAATACCAAGATGAGAGCAGCCCTCACAGTTGAGAAGTGAGTGGCAATAGCAACGCCAGACATCTACCGGTCAGTTGGGAATCAATTTGGAGTAGGCAAATCTACTGTGGGGGCTGCTGTGATGCAAGAAGCCAATGCTATCACAGAGCTGCTGATATCAAGGGTAGTGACTCTGGGAAATGTGAACGTCATAGTGGATGGCTTTGCTGCAATGGGATTCCCTAACTGTGGTGGGGTGATAGACAGAACACATATCCCTATCTTGGCAACGGAGCACCAAGGCAGCGAGAACATAAAGCAAAAGGGGTACTTTTCAATGGTGCTGCAAGCACTGGTGGATCACAAGAGACGTTTCACCAACATCAATGTGGGATGGTTGGGAAAGGTACATGACGCTCGCATCTTCAGGAACTCTGGTCTGTTTCAACAGCTGCAGCAAGGGACTTATTTTCCAGACCAGAAAATAACCATTGGAGATGTTGAAATGCCTATAGTTATCCTTGGGGACCCAGCCTACCCCTTAATGCCATGACTGATGAAGCCATACACAGGTACCCTGGACAGTAGTCAGGAGCTGTTCAACTGTAGGCTGAGCAAGTGCAGAATGGTGGCAGAATGTGCATTTGGACATTTAGAAGAGAAGCTTTGAAAACCAGTTTCATGACTGGGCAGGCTACGGTGTGAAAGTTCTGTTTGTTTCTCCTTGATGGAAACTGTCCCCCCAGTTTCACTCTACTTTCCTGTAAGCTAAGCATCCTCCCCTTCCCCCTTCAATCACCGCTTGCAGAGGCAATAAAGTCATTGTTGCTTCACATTCATGCATTCTTTATTAATTCATCACACAAATAGGGAGATAACTGCCAAGGTAGCCCAGGAGGGGTGGTGGAGGAGGGAAGCACCAGGTGGGGTGGTGGAGGAGGGAAGGACAAGGCCACACAACACTTTAAAATTTACTTATTGAATGCCAGCCTTCTGTTGCTTGGGCAATCCTCTGGGGTGGAGTGGCTGGGTGGCTGGAGGCCCCACCACCTCATTCTTGGGCGCTTGGGTGAGGAGGCTATGGAACTTGGGGAGGAGGGCAGTGGGTTACACAGAGGCTGTAGCAGCGGTCTGTGCTCCTGCTGCCTTTCCTGTAGCTCAACCATACGCTGGAGCATATGAGTTTGATCCTCCAGCAGCCTGAGTATTGACTCCTACCTTCTTTCAGCAAGCTGACACCACCTACCATCTTGAGCCCGCCACCTCTCCCCACGGTCATATTGTGTTTTCCTGCTGTGCTCTGTCAGTGTGAGAGGACAGCATGAGGTCAGAAAACATTTCATCATGAGTGCGTTTTTTTCACCTTCTAATCTTTCCCTAATCTCTGGGAAGGAGAAACATATGCAGCTGATGGAGAAAAAAAAGGGAGAGTGGTAGTTAAAAAGATACATTTTATAGAACAATGGGTACACTCTTTCAATGTAAACCTTGCTGTTAACATTACGTACATAGCACATTGCTTCTTATTGAGGGTATGACAGTTTGGTGTGAGAGATCACTCATGCAGGGCTGGGCAGCAGAATTCAGCTTGCAGGCAGCCATGGTAAGCCACGTCTTTTGTCTTCTTTCACCTTCATAACATGTGGGAATGGTTTCTAAAAGCAGCACCCTCATTTCCCAAAGTAGTCGTTGGGTTGGCCATTAAAAATGGGTTGGCTGCGGAGGGGTTAGGAGGGGCTGCGGTTTCCGAATTAATGTGCAGCAGAAACCCAACTAACCCCTGCCCCCGCCACACACACACACACACACACACACACACACACACTTCTCTGGGATGATGGCTCCCCCTCACCCCACTGTGTGGCTAACAGCAGGGAAGATTTCTGTTCAGTCACAGGCAAACAGCCCAGCAGGAACGTGCACCTCTGAATGTCTGCTTACTAAAACCACCCTATTTCAGTCAGGTAAACATGAGTGATATCATTCTCCTGAGGGTAACACAGAGAGATAAAGAATGGATGTTGTTTGAATGCCAGCAAATACCGGGACCATATGCTGCAATGCTTTGTTCTGCAATGATTTCCGACTTTGTGCTACTGGCCTGGCATGGTAAAGTGTCTACCATGGAGGATGGAATAAGGCTGTCCTCCCCAGAAACCTTCTGTAAACGTTCTGGGAGTACATTCAGGAGAGCTTTATGGAGATGTCCCAGAGGATTTTAGCTCCATCCCCAGACACATTAGCAAACTTTTCCAGTAGCTATACTGACCACGAATGCCAGGGCAAATTAATCATTAAACACTCTTACTTTTAAAACGTGTATAATATTTACAAAGGTAAACTCACCAGAGGTCCCTTCTCCGTCTTCAGGGTCCAGGAGCCCACCTTGGGTGGGTTTGGGGGTTACTGGGTCCAGGTCCAGGGTGATAAACAGATCTTGGCTGTTGGGGAAACCAGTTTCTCCACTTCCTTGCTGTGAGCTATCTACAACCTCCTCCTCCTCATCATCTTCCTTGCCCCCAAAACCTGCTTCTATGTTGCCTCCCACCCCTTGGATGGAGTCAAAGCACAGGGTTGGGGTAGTGGTGGCTGCACCCCCTAGAATGGCATGCAGCTCATCATAGGAGCAGCATGCCTGGGACTCTGAACCGGAGCGGCCATTTGCCTCTCTGGTTTTTTGGTAGGCTTGCCTGAGCTTCTTAATTTTCACGCGGCACTGCTGCGGGTCCCTGTTATGGCCTCTGTCCTTCATGCCATTGGAGATTTTTTCAAATATTTTGGCATTTTGTCTTTTTGAACGGAGTTCTGCCAGCACAGATTCGTCTCTCCATACAGCTGTCAGATCCCGTACCTCCCTCTTGGTCCATGCTGGAGCTCTTTGGCGATTCTGTGACTGCATGATCTCCTGTGATGATGAGCTCTGCATGATGACCTGTGCAGGTGAGCTCACCACGCTGGCCAAACAGGAAATGAGATTCAAAAGTTTGCAGGCCTTTTCCTGTATACCTGGCCAGCGCATCTGAGTTGAGAGCGCTGTCCAGAGCGCTGTCACAACTGAGCACTCTGGGATAGCTCCCGGAGGCCAATACCGTTGAATTGGATCCACAGTACCCCAAATTCAACCCGGCAAGGCCGATTTCAGTGCTAATCCCCTCATCGGGGTGGAGTAAAGAAATTGATCTTAAGAGCCCTTTAAGTCAAAAAAAGGGCTTCGTCGTGTGGATGGGTGCAGGGTTAAATCGAGATAAGGCTGCTAAATTTGACCTAAACTCCTAGTGTAGACCATAGTCTAGACCATATAGTGTATCTATAGTTGCCTCAACTCAATATTCCAGATCTGCTTCTCCTGAATCTTATTCAACGTTTATTTTGATAACCCTTATCTCCTTCACTGTTCTTGATTGATCCAATAACCTTCCAAGCAATTTTATATAACCACTTTTTTCCATGAAATCCCACTTTTGTCTATATCAGAATTAGTAAGGAAGATCTTTCCTGCAACATAGACAATCATTTCAAAAATTGTGCATTGATTCTTATATGTTCATTGTTATTTGAAATAGCTTACATAACAGAGTAGAGACTGACCTTTATTTTCATGTTTCACCATTTAGATTTTACTTTAAAAATAAATAACATATGGAAATGTGCTGGATGTGCTGACTGGGGCTTTATAATGCTACTAAAAAGGCTGCTGAGTTGAAGAAATAGAGATTGATTGAAATGATATGGCACCTCTTAGGATCATTTACTTTTAAACCACCTACTTTTTTCCTGTTTGATTTTGTTTTTCTTTTAAATTATGTATTTTTCATAGCATAGTTACGATGTACTATACTGTGAATTGAATGCTTATGAAAGTTGTTACAGACTGAAGTCTGCAGCACTGATAGCAGGGTGTGCAAGATTCACCACACTACCACCAAAGGGGAAGTCCTTTGCCTCTCTGAGTCTGTCAACAAGAGTGCCAACTGTGTTGGTTTTAGTAACGTGGCTTCTTTTCTACTGGATAATGCTGTGTGACCACTCATTACCCATAGTACACCATACACCACAGACATGAGCTGTATTTCAACAGATGGCCATATCGGCTCCAAAACCCTGAGCCCATCCAGTTCTCCCTTATGTATTCTTCTGAATATGGGTTCAACTAATGAATATGAATCAATACAATGGAGCGAGGAAAACATTGCTGAATGTTCATTTAACCCCTTTAGTGTTCCATTTCCATTAAAATGCAACTTGAACTTTATTAGCATGAATATTTGCATCAGTTAAATTTTAAGTATGAAGCTTCACTTAAAGCATATTCTAAATTATGTAGTCAACTGTGATATTTGAAATTCTTTCAGATAGTTGGCTCAGTTATATAATTCATCTAATCCAGTGGTTCTCAACCCGCGGCCTGTGGGCCATTTGTGACCCAATCAGCATACAGCTGCGGCCCATGTGACATCCTGAGAGCCTTACAGGTAGTATATATATTGTGTGGATGCAGCCCACATAACACATAGAGACCTGCATCTGCACCCACAATGGTAAGTAGGTTGAAAACCACTGATCTAATCCACTTTCTTTGGCCGATCTAGGCTTATGTTTGTGGTTCCCTTTTCTCCCTTTACACCTTATCTCTGGGTAATCTCATCCATGAACACAAATTCAGCTACCACCTTGCTCACTCTCAGATCTAGCTCTCTACTACAGACCTGTCTCCTTTGATCCAAATTAAAAACTCAACCTGTCTTCCTGACATGTCTTCATGGATATCTAGCCATCAGTTCAAGTGAAACATTGCTCCTAATTTTCTCAGTACCTCTTTTTTGAATCATTGTGGAATGCACCACCATCCTGCCTGTCACTCATGCCTATAATCTGGGTGTCATCTTTGACTCATTCCACTGCATAGGTCCTCACATCTAGACAGGTCATAGATATGCTGCATAGCCCATAATGGGATGGTGAGAGAGGGTAACAGCAAATCACTAGCATTATGAGATGGTTCTTTAAACATGGCCCAACAACTGTTTCTTTGCAGCATATCTATGACCCGTATAGAGTGTTGGAGGAACTAATGATCTACAAACAGCTTCCCCAATAAATCTGAGCTAGATTTTACAAGTTTTTAAGAGAACAGGTTTAACTAACAGATAGTGATATCAGAGAAACTCTATTTTGAAGTCCCCAGACTCCATTTTTTATCCTGGGCTTCCATATTGAATAAGCAAGAGTCACCCCACCATTAGATGGAAGCTGCAGGTCACATAGTTCTAAATATAGGATTGGTGGGGAAAAGGTGCTCAACAATGATTTGGTAGATCATAACACTGTGAGGTAAATAATGGTTGCAAGCTGAAAATAGAACTGATAGTTAGCAAAAAAAGGTAAAAAAGCAGGATGATTTGTCTAAAATAGGGTTGAAAAATGGTATAAAGATCAGTGTGTCAGTTGACAGCAGACAGAGTTAGGCAGACAGATGACATCTAAGAAGACAGGTTGAGAAAACAGCTGAGAAGAGAGAGAGAAATTAAGATTCGGAGAGAGTGCATAGAGGAGACAGTGCAGCACAATCATCAGAGTAAGTCTGTCAGACAAAGTTACAGTTATAGCTATAGTCACAGTTATAGTATAAGCTAGTTTTAGTGTGTATATGTGTGTTTGTGGGTTTATAAAGATCAATGTTTGTATTGTATTGATTGTAAGAGGAATTTATGTATGTAAAATCTAAAGATCATCTAAGAACTGCGGTCAGCAACCTGTGGAAGACTGGCCATCTGAAGCAGGGCACATCACTTAGAATCACTTCAAACTGTAAGGCAATATGGTTTGGACTGCTCTTTAACTTGCTGTAATGGATTTGAGTCAAGGGTACTGGAACAATTTTTATAGTGAGGATGCTGAGAGCCACTGAACCAAACTGTAAACCCTGTATATAATGGAAATTACTTGAAGCCAAGGGGTGCAGCAGCACTCCCAGCTCTCCTAGTTCCAGTACCTATGATTTGTGTTTTTATTATTATTGTGTCAGGGATTGTTGTTCGCACCAATAAAAGAGTGCCTTGTTTTGGAAAAGAACATTACTTGTGTCAATCATTTATCGGAAGGCTGTGTTCATGTCCTCTGGGTGTAACAGGTCCAAGCTGTTCTGGGGAGTTTCTGAAGTAGTAAATCCCTGGCAAGCCCAAGATATTCCTTGATCACCCTGATGAGAACAGATATGTAAGATGGACTGTTTAAAAGAACCCTTGGTAACCTGAGAGGAGGAAATAAGTGGGCTATTCTGGGAGTACCCTAATTCTGTTTTTGGGGAAACTATAGAAGCTGAAAGCTCCACCAGCACCTCTAGAACAGTATTAAGAAAAATTGGTAAAGATGGTCAATACTCAATCACAGTCAAAATGACATCCATCCTTTACAGACATATGTCTGTACCTGCGAAAAAGATCAGCCCATCTGAATCAGAGGAATCCCTCAATACTTACATCATCAAGCAAGAGCTTACTTTGTTTCCAGGTGTCAAGGTTCCTTCCCCACTCTGAACTCTAGGGTACAGATGTGGGGACCTGCATGAAAACCTCCTAAGCTTACTTTTATCAGCTTAGGTTAAAACTTCCCCAAGGTACAAATTATTTTACCCTTTGCCCTTGGAGTTCCACTACCACCACCAAATGTTTGACTGGGTTTACTGGGAAAACGTTGTTTGGAAATGTCTTTTCCCCCAAAATCCTCCCCAAAACCTTGCACCCCCCTGCCTGGGGAAGGCTTGATAAAAGTCCTCACCAATTTGCATAGGTGACCACAGACCCAAACCCTTGGATTTTAAGAACAATGAAAAAAACATTCAGTTTCTTTTAAGAAGAATTTTAATATAAGTAAAGGTAAAAAGAATCACCTCTGTAAAATCAGGATGGTAAATACCTTACAGGGTAATTAGATTCAAAACATAGAGAATCCCTCTAGGCAAAACCATAAGTTACAAGAAAGACACAAAGACAAGAATATTCATTCTATTCAGCACAGTCTAATTTCTCAGCCATTTAAAGAAATCATAATCTAACACATATCTAGCTAGATTACTTATTAAGTTCTAAGATTCCATTCCTGTTCTGTCCCTGGCAAAAGCATCACACAGACAGACCCTTTGTTTCTCCCTCCCTCCAGCTTTGAAAGTATCTTGTCTCCTCATTGGTCATTGTGGTCAGGTGCCAGCGAGGTTATCCTAACTTCTTAACCCTTTACAGGTGCAAGGGTTTTTCCTCTGGCCAGGAGGATTTTAAAGGTGTTTACCCTTCCCTTTATATTTATGACACCAGGAATGGAAAACAACCCAGCTATCTTTGTAATGAAGTTGATGTTCATATTAGTAACACATCAGTGGACATTAGCTCGTGTGTGTACATGCATGTGGTGGTGGGTTTGTTTTTTCTAAATCTTCCTGCAAGCCAAACAGTTGCTCTGAGATACTAATACATTGAAAGTATGTATTAAAAAGCTACTGGCAATTGGTAAAAACAACAAAGACAACCAGTATTCTGAATGCAAATAAATAGCCATTTCTGAATCCTCCCCTTTCTAATTGTCCATCTTCTGATCTTCAGAACTTGTGGCATGTTAAGGAAACAAAGTGACTTGAGTCTTGCAAGACTAAATTCATTTTGCTTAGGCTAACATTGTTGGACAGCAAGTAGCTAGCACTAAGTCTGTAAACATGAACAAAAATCAGATCTTTTTTTTTTCTTGTGCCTGACTGCATAAAGGCTGCATGGAGTGCAGAACACTGCCACATACTGCATATGCTTTCTGAGACATCAGTGTTTCTTGGTATAGTGTGTAGCATTTTAGATGTTTGAACTGCTATTACTAAAAGCCTTTTCTTTCTTTCCCTCTTCCATTTTTCAAAATCTAACTCTTCAAGTCAGCCTCACAGCATGACTCATCAGTGAGAGAAAGACCATTGATAACCATTAAAGGCACATTTGTTAAAATCCTTACTTTCACCTGGAGAGGAGTTGCATAGAAAGCCCTGTGCATGAGACTAGGTGAACAGTTTGTGGTTTCTTTCTAATTCTGATATGATTTCTTTATTTTCTCAAGTGTGCTGGTGGAGATTTTAAAACCTACACTTCCATTCAAATTTTGTTTTATAGGAGTGTCCAATAATGATTGCTATAGCTAAGGTAACAAAACCGTGGGAGATTCTGAAACTCAGTGGGAGTTGGGTGCTGAAATGCCCTTTGCCAAAGGCACAATCTCCCCCACAATTTGCATTATATCTTTTTGTTTATACTTCCCAATCAACTTATTTTTAGCTGACTTTTTTTCCTTTCTTGGCTGAAATTCTCTATGCTTTTTTCTAGATAATTTTAGATAATTAGAAGGCTTAAGGCTAGGGCTTCTGTGTCTGTGCGTACACTAGGAAATATCTCCTTTGCTGATAACAGGCATCAGCAATGGATACAGCTGAGTCAGTGCTAAAAACAACTTTAACTGAAAATGTATACAGGACCAAATCACAATCAGTATTTTTAAAGAAACTGTAGTTCTACCATGCTCCAGTCAGGGTTCAACAAAATCCCCACCTAGTCTTTCATAACAAGTTGTTCTGTCTCTTTCATTCAAAACCAATCTAGAATGCTTGTGAAGAATGCACACAATTTAATTCCTAGCCCTCTTATCTGCAAATGAAAGAGTGATTAATTAATTTTCCAAAGAAGTAAAAAGATCTTCAGTTTAGTTAAGTGACAACATTCCCTCAGCATGTTGATGATAAGGAGTGGATACAACATGAGGTCATAATTATATATATTAATACCAGTTATGCAAAGGAGAGTCAGGTCATTATAACTTCAGATTTCCAATAAAAGGTAAGGTAAATGGGCCTGAAAAATTTAAGAGGACTAAGAACAAACCAGAGCATGTTGTCCCCTCTGACAGGCTCTCACACATGTTATAGATGAGGCACACAGATTGTATGGCTAGAACCCATCCAATGAGTTATAACAATGTGTTTTATAATGTTTCCTAAGCTTATCTCCAAGTTGCATAAAGCAGACCAAAATGCCTATAGGATCACCTGGGTTTGGGTACTTGTACTACTCTGACAGGACCTTGGACATCAAAGATAAAACCTATGCCATAAGTATGAACAATGAATGAACATGGGGGTGAGAGGGTTGGAAGAGAATTGTGACAACTGAAAACAGTACTAAGTATGGTGTTACTATCCACTTAGACCAGCAAGTAAAAGGCTTTCAAATACCTAAAATCAAGAGGAACATTCTAAGCTTATTCTCAAGAGTCTGCTATCAAAAGCTTCAGGACAGCAGTCTGATGTTATGATAACTTCTGCCATAATGCCATCTCCAGCTTCTTTTTCAAACAAAGCTGCTATTTGGTACAGAACTAACAATTTCATGAAGCATAGTACCATATTTTTAGTGTTTACTTTATCAATAAAGTTTTTTTTCACTTCAGTAGGATCTGAATGCCCATTCTGAGTGGCAAAGAAAATTAACGTGTTGTCATGTTTTTGCTTGATTTGTTTACTACTATTTTTACTATGTCTAAACTGTAATTACAATGAAAACATAGGGAGCCTAGTTCTAATCTTGCACTATTAAAATCAGGTGCAACTTACTGAAATCAATATCAATCATAAACCTGACTCAAATGAGTTTATAATAGAGCTATAGCCTTAACAATAAGATACAGAAATAGTCACAAAAACTGGACATCTTTTTTAAAGTGCATCAAAGCATAAATCAATTAATAGATTTTAACTTATCAGGACAGCCCTTTCAATCAAGTGGAAAATAACCCACTCACACCCTCAACAGTTGTATTTGTTTTATTCTTTTCCCAGAGCACCTTAAAAAGAGAGTGGCAACCTAGGAGCTCCTTTTCTTAGTACTATTATACATTCATCTTACAGTGATCTTCAAATAGCTTCGAATACTATAATGTATCTTACATTCAAAACTACAACTTTTGTACAGCACACTGCAGTATTTGCAATGCAAGTAGAAATTATTTTGCAGTTGGACTATTCTTATCCTTCCCAGGTCTAAGACTAACTCTTTTAACTGTCAACGGGCATCGTTCTGAGGGTATTTCTATTAGATCTGCTAAGATACAGATTTGCTAGACCTGTTTCAGTTTGTGAGACAGGTGAGAGGTTATACTTATACTTTGAGCATTTGTGAAATATTTTTGCAAAATGGTCATGTTGTTTGTCATGCACAAAAGCTTCAGCACTTCCTTAAACCTAGTTTGCTCATATAAATCAGTGTCTAAGAAAGTCTGCTGAAGAATATCTCTGAGGAAATACAATATTCAAAATAAAAGGTCAAATTTTATACTAGAAGAGTTGTATGGAAAAATATTTTCTGAAGTTTTCAGATCTCTCAAGATAGAGAAGCTCCAGAGCAGAACAGATCTACATGAGAATGAGCTTTGTCAATAGTTGATCATTTCAGTCCAATTTTTAGTGTTGCCAACAATGAGAATTTCATTGCAAGTCTCACAATATTTGGTGGCTTTTTTTCCCTTTAAATACCTACCTGAAATATTACATGAAAATCTCAGCTTTCCTCTTTCTTTTTTTTAAAATAAATTTCTAATACTCATAGTTTCAGAGAAAAATTTGAAAATGTGACCCAAGTGCAGTCTAATTGTTAAAGAATAAGATTCATATAAAATGAGCTTTGAAATCTCAAGATTTTTTTGTGGGTCTGACTCATGATTTTTTGAAGGTCTAGGGCTGGGGAAAAAAACATGTGTCCTCCTTTCTGTATAGTAACAGAAAAGCTATGTTAGAACCTGAATAGACTTCTGAAGCAGTCTCATTTCTCTCCTTCCTCCATGGTGTACCTCCACAAACAAATGAATCACAACTTCTACAATTCCTAAACTTTCTCTATAACCTCCCTCCAACTCATTAGATAGGGCTCTTTGTCTTCTTGGTAGGAAGCAGGCTGGGCCCCAACTCCCACCAGAAGCCAGCACACCCAGAGGTCATTGGTTGTTTGGGAATAGGATGAGAGTTGTAACACAACCCACTCTCACACCCAAAATTATTCTCCTTCTTACCACTGCACTGGAGCAAGGCTTTGCCAGCTTTTCCCCCTACCCTAATGCCCAGGTGTGTCAAGCACAATTGCTATAGGTAGGGCATCTGAAATCTTTGTTGGATTGTTGAGAATAGCACTTAGGATATAGTCTGCCCAGACACCTATTCTCTACCCACAACTGCCCTTTTTAACACTTCTAGAAAGTAGGAGAGTGATGACTTCCACTAAGTGGAGCGACTACACATAGGATGAAGTCCTGACCTCATTTTAGTCAATAGAATCTTACCTTGACTTCAGTGGGGCCAGGATTTAACTCCTAGTACTTAACCTTAATTATGACCAAACATAGCCTGTAATTATATTGGAGTGTAACACTTGTGTTTGTGATGCACACTGCTCAAGGACTTTTACAATCAAAGCAAAATGAGTGGTGATAACTCACCCCCTCTTTTGATTAAAATTTTACTGGAGAATAACAAATCTATAATTTCACAGTCATAAAATCAGAAGTGAATATAACCTTGCACATAGTGTGTATTCATTAAAAACAAGCCTAACTATAGAAATAAATGTTTGTAGTTCACACAATCAAATATGCATTCAAACCAACAACAACATGGGAAGGTGTGTATATATATGTTTGTGTGTGTGTATATATGTACTTATTTTTATTTAGTAAGTTGTTAGGGATTTTGTTTGAAAATTTCATCTACTATATTTAGTCATCTTCTATTATTTTTTCTGACTACACAAATCTCTCTGTATTTGTATGCTTCTCCAAGCAGGACATAAAATTGCTTTTACTGCTGGATGTGGTGTTAAATTTCTCCGGAGTAGAGGTCTTCTGTTACAAAATGTTAATACATAGCCCACAAAGCTCTATTGCTAGACAGTGGGTACTAAGATATCTGGATATTTGGTTTACCTGTAGTTTGAATAGATGTATAGCATTGTGTTTGCCACTGCACAAACTTTGCTGATGATTAAAGCTTCTTCCACTTCATACATGTAATTTTACTGGGAATATGCTTCTGTAATCTACAAATAGTATAAGCTTCTGGACAACAGATTTTTATTTTATCCTAGAGATGATTTTGGTTATATCAATGCTTATCTTTTCAGGGAAAATTTTAATCTGCTGTCCAAGCATTGTCTAGCTGTGAAAAGTATGCTTAGGGACAGAGACATCTTGAATTGAAATTAATTCCCTGATAAAGTTTTGCATTGTTTGTGGATGTAACAATGAAAGTAAGAGCCTTGCCCTTTTCTTCTTATATTCTAATAATAGAATATGATTTCTTTAATTCATATGGTGCTATTTTTAGTGCTAATGTATCTTGAGTTCTCATGACTTATTTTCTTTTCCCCTCTCCAGAAGGATCTTATTCCATTTTTGTAGTTGCTTCATTTTGGAATTTTTATTCCCTAGAGTGTATTTTTCCTCACTTTGAAAGGTGCTCATTATTTTGTAGTTATGCTGTTTTATTCTGAGATTTTTTTCCCCATCAGTCTATGTCTTCCAGGGCACAAAGAACAGAGTAATTTATTTTGCCTGATGCATTTCTTGTTGGGAATATGGGGTAGGATTCTTTTTCCTTATTCAAATTTGTGTTTTTCTCTGGCAATTTGATGTGCAACATTTTTTTTTTTGACCTGTGGGTAAAACATGTTTTCCTGCTTATTTGCCAGCTGAGCTTTTTGCTAATGCATTTCATGCATCAGTCTGCCCTTATAGGCCATCCCTCTCACTTTTTTATTCATGGATGAATGCTTTAATCTCCTATTTTATTTTGTAACCATATTATACTTCTGGAGCACAGATCTAATACGTAATATACAAGAATTAAAAGACAAGAACAGTGTTTCCCCAATTCCCAAACTCTGTGAGCTTAGAGTATTATTTTTACAGGGTAAGCCAACATGATTCTAATGAATGATTGCTATTGAATGATCCAGGTTAAAACAACCTGACTTTAGATTTATGATCATTTTTTTGAGCTAGAAGCATCATAGTTAAGTGTCCAAAATCAGAATTATTTACACTGGTGAGTCATGTAAAGAAAACCTTTCAATATCAAATGTTTAATGGAAAACAATTACCTCTGTTTTCCAACATTCTGTTTATATGAGGGAATAAAGATCTATTATTTTTTCATATATAGTCTGACCTTGTCTTTGAAATGATGTCAGGGAAGCAAAGATAAGTTTCATACTCAAAAGAATGTAGTTAAAGTCTCCTAAAATGTGTTCTTATTTTCCTTTTTTCACAGGTATTTAAATTAGGCACCACAAAAGACTAAGACACCTGGAATATAGCATTTTTTTGATATTTCCTCTGATGAATATTAACTCAATGGACCCAATTTTGCTTCCCATAAAAGCATATAAAACAAAAGTACGTCGTATATCCACCCTCAGTTCTGTGTATATTTAAATATAGATGCAACAAATAGTGTGTGCAAAACTGAATCCACCACCACCACCACCACAGACACACACATACACACTGCACTTGAGATCTAGACTAGACAAAAATAAAATAATATAGTCTAAAATGTCCCTAAGCCAGGGATGTATCAAAACTAACATGTTGAAAGAGGAGAGAAAATTCCCAAAGAATATATCAAGGGAGTTAAACCTCACAATAACCTTTTATCGTGTGTGCATGTGTGTGTGTGTGTGTGTGTGTGTGTGTGTGATGTTACTTTTCCTACAAAGGAGAAAGAGAGGAAAAAGTGAAAGTGTACCTTTGCCCAGACAAGCAAGAGGGCTAAGTAAGTATTCATGAGAGTGTGAAAATTAACTCTGCATGAAATCAGTTATATGTTTTTATCTGTTCACGTGCTTTTTTTTTTTTAAAGATAATTTCAAAGCTAGCATGATGTAGAGCAATGAGAATCTTTGCTGTGTTTTATGTTAGTGTCGCTCTAAACTGTAGGTGAAGGACACGA
This sequence comes from Dermochelys coriacea, assembly GCF_009764565.3. Lineage (NCBI taxonomy): Eukaryota > Metazoa > Chordata > Testudines > Dermochelyidae > Dermochelys > Dermochelys coriacea. Next base: position 31,920,286 of record NC_050069.1, on the reverse strand, counting down.
CTGAGCTTAAGAGGCCTTAAGGAGACCTTGGTTCAGGAAGAATTAACCTAAATAGGTCCAAATTAAAGCCCTGATTTTGCAATCATATTACATGCAAGTGAACCCCAGCACCTGTGAATACCTCTGTTGACTTCAGTGAGACTTTGTGTGTGTGTAAGGATACACCCAAGCTGATGAGATCCCAAAATTGGGGCCTAAAGAATTTACCATATAAATAGCTCAGATATTTTTCTTTTCTTTTCAACCAAGGAAATTCTATGTAATAATGTAGCATTAATGCAATGTTAAGGATGATAAATCAATGACTCCTTCAGAATATTACAAACAGTGACACTGAATGTTGTCACTTAACTCTGCTCCTTGTAGAGAGGCATTAAAATATGATATTTCTTTTTATCTCCATATATTATTATATAATACAAAATATAACACAAACTGCAGTGTCTTACATACAGCCCACATATAGTGGAGTTCTTTACAATATCAATTGAGGTAAATTGAAAAGCTTTAGTAGGTCCTGAATTTGGCATAGACTGTACAAATAGGCTTTACTTCTGCATAATTCAGGTTCTATATTTATAATGAAAATATAACAAGTTTGGTTTTGGTTAGACTTTCTGAAATATAATACTATGTTCTTGTTCTTTTCTGAAAACTCTGTTTTTCACATATGTAATGGGATAGTTTGCAACCAATTTCAGTATTGTGAGATCTTACGTTTGTTTGGAGTTTTGAAATAATTCAGAAAGACAGCAGATCTGTTCTCCCAGAGCAGTAAAAAAAATGTATTAATATGCCACGGGAAGCATATTTATGAGGTATACAAGTGTTTAAAATGAAAAAGCACTGATGGCTGTAAAATTTTAGAAAACTTTAGGCCACTTCCTCAACTGGTGTAAATTGGAGTAATTCCACTGCAATGATTTAGGAATGAATATCTGAGTACTACTGGGGTGAAAATGAAACTACAAAAACACTTCAGGGGTAGCTGACCAAAAAATCATTGAGACAGATCCACAACAATTTTCCATTGCAATCAGTGAAGCTACACAGATTTCAACCAGCTGAGGCTCTGATCAACTATTTGCACTGTTCTCTTTTTTTAATATAATTCAAGTCAATAATATATGTTTACTATTTTGAAAGTATTTTATGTACAATAATTACATTTATACTTCTCACTTGTAGCTCTAGGTCTCTAACCCCTACAAATATTATGCTTCCTTACCTTTACTTGTGTGAAATAAAGAGAATACTTTGATATCTGAATCTATTTCTTGTGTTGTACTCATAGATCTAAGAGGAATTGGCTTTTCATATAATTCCACTTGATCTGGCACCTTACGATGTTTTCATAGTTTCATTTTTAAACAGTGTCTTGTATCAATTACTAACTGTCTCAGAATCTAAGAACTTCCATACTTTGCCGCCTTGTGGAGATTGTGTTATTAAAGATAAGTGCTGTAGAAAGTTGTGAATAAGTTTCAAATTCTAGATAATTGTATTCTACATGTCTTATTTTGTGCTGAACACAGTAGCCCTTGAAATCTTCACTACAATAGTATTCATATAAATAATGTGCATTTGGAGATTGTTCTGGGGGATATTTATTTTTTTGTGTTTTGTTTTTGTTTTTTACATTTTGGCAGAATTATTTCCAATTTTAAACATATAGGGATTAACTGGGTATGAATATGGCACCTTGTACACCTTCCTCCATAGAGCCATGGTGGGGCCTCCTAAGGGGAAGATAGTACCCTGGAGGCAGCTGACCACCAGCCCATTAGGACTACGGAGATCCAACTCATGGGCTCCAAGACAATGTCTTGGTCTCAGCTTTTTCTCAGCCCTCCAATTGATAGTATTGCAAACTATTCAAAAATCATAGGATTAATTAAAATATCATGAGATCTTAAGAAATAATAATTTGGGGTTCATTTATTTGATTTCTGGTTTTTTTTTAGCATTTAGAGTTCACATTTTCTCCACAGGTATGAGGCCTAGAAATGTTTTCTTATTATTATTTTAAATGAAAGCTGGATTATCACATAATGACATGACTCCGGGACCTCAGGCTTTAGGATAAACATCAAATATTACAAGACTCAAAATTAAAACCTTCAAGAGTTGTTTACGCTATACTGGTGTCAATGGGAGTTTCTGATCAAGGGCCTGAGAATCTGGTTCATATAGAATGACAAAATATTTACATATAGCACATCTCATCCTCATGCTATTCAAAATTTAGAGAACACTGAATATACTGTATAATATGAACCAGTTAAATCACAAGATGAACCAGCCTCTGGACTAGTCTGTGACAGATTTAACAGTGCCTAGACACTCTGCGGGTGATTTAGGACAGAAAGTAAATAAGAAAATGATTTATCCAGTGAAACTACAGGGAGAATGTAGTAGAGGGATAATGTAAACTTTGAAACTGGAATCTTTCTTAGGTTTTTGTGGCTATTCATCCTACCCTTGTGAAAAGTATGAGTGTCACTTTAATAACCATAACTAGTCATGACCTCAGTTTTATGTCCTAATTCTCCAGCAACATGCACAATCTAGGAATTGTTCCTGGGAAACAGTAGGAAATTGTGAATTTGAGTAAAAAGAAATCACCAACACTTATCAAATGATGATGTTAAAATTATTTAGTACTCCTTGGACTGTTCCAGTATGCAGTACTGCCAACCCCAAATGCGGAAAAATCATGAGTTGGGTCTCAATTAATCCTGAGTTTAAATGTACATAAATTATGGGGAACCCTTCACCTTCTTGCTTACATATTAGGACATATTTTCGATCACTTCTCCCCAGCCATGAGGGTTAGCCACTTACTTTTTGTTTTAAATGAAAGCAGAAATTCTCATATAATCAGATGAATCCAGGAGCTGGAGGTTTAGGAACAACATCAAATATTGCAAGACTTGCAATAAAATTAGGTGAGCTACACTACATTGTATTAAGTGTTCTGTTACTCTAGGAAGGTCCTATGATAGGACTTAAACAGTGCATAGGCTTCATGCTGCCCCTCTTCACTGTGCCAAATGTTATCCTAGTGCAAATAGCTAATAGTTCAGTCAGTTGCTCTTGCTGCTGTTTCCATTTGCCTTTCCATCATCTACTTCCTCCTCTGAGAGAAAATGGGGAGAAAGCCTCTCCTTTGCTTCCTACTATGAGATGACAGCCTGCAGCAGAAAGATTCCTTGCAAACATTGTCAGCTGTTCATGCTCTTTTATACGCAATCTCTTACTACAGAGAAAGTAAGCTTTGTAGGGGTATGATATAACAACTGGGTAGGACAGCAGAGCCCATACCGGTAGTAAGAATGTTGTGCAGTGAGATCCCTACTAGGATGAAAATCCCAAAGCCCTCTCTTACCCTCCCCACATACAAGTGGGAGCTGTGGATTGGGTGAAAGGACAGGGGAGCAGGGACTGTTTAGGTTTAAACCTAATTTTTGAAGTTATGGTGGATAGGAATAGTTTTCTGGGGAGGTGTAACCCTAATTATATCCTGTATCTAATGATTCCTTCTCATTGTGCTGGCAATTGTACAAATACCAAGAGAGACAGTGAAGCTTTGATCATGCCCATCACTTATATAAATCTGAATTTCAGTTATTTGCTCTTCAGGGCAGGATTTGTGTCTTTTTTTTATGAGACACCCAGCACATTTTAGGACATTCAAAAATAATAACTACACAGACCTTATGATACTTAGCTTTGAATATCTGAGGAGATCATCATTTGGGGTTCTAGGATAGGCTATACTACCTTTATGCTTCTGTGGATAGAGAGCCTTTAAAAAAATATCAAATCCAAGTTAGTTAGCGTATCCTCCTCCACATTCTCACATATCCATTTATTACATAGCAGGGTAGGTTAAATAAAGGTCTCATGTGTCCATTTTATGTGATTTACAGCCACATAATTTAATAGATCAACAGGACTAGTAATAATTATTTTGTATATGTTTTATGTTAAAAGTGAATAGCTACAAGACTCATACAGTTCTTCAAGCAGCAGCCACTGTTCAAAAAAAAAATCAATGCAGCCATTTTGCAGACTGATATAATGTGCTCGCTCTTTCTTTCTTTCCTTCGTTCTTTTAAGAAGCAATCAGCTACAAATTAAACCAACATGTCAGCAGATAGAGATTAGAATTCAAAGCTATCTGATGGAAACAATTTAGCCTTTGGTCTTAGACTTTTGTTCATTAGAAAACAAGAAGGACTGTATAAAAATACAGTCACTAGAGCTAGTAGAAAATTTTCAGCCCAAATAACTACTGTTTCTATGAAGTGTTTTTTTGTTCAGTCTTTTTTGTTAACATTTTAATTTAGTCAGAATATTTTATTTTTGATGAAAAAATGAGCCACAATTTGTAAATAGAGTATTAACCAGAATTTGCATGCAGATTTATGCAACGTAGATATCCAACTACCTTCATATATTCATAGATTTTTAAGGCCACATGGGAATATTAGATTATCAGGTTTGACCTCCTGTATATCAGTGTATAACAGTCCATAGAATTTCAGTTATCCCTTTATTATTCCAAATACATTGAGCTAATAGCACATGTAAAGGTTGGCACACACAATTGTTTGTTTATACAAACTGTAAACTTAGGCTAACGGATTTATGAGCTTATCCTGAGAAGTGCTGAACATGCTTTCTCCCATTATAGTCAATGAATTGCAGGTACTTGGAACTCCTCAAGGTCAGGCCCTTATGGACCAGGTTGATGCTACTGTAACTGTGCTTGCTCAGGGTTAAGCACCCTGTCTTCCTCTAGTTGTGGCTAGGCCAGCTAGAGATTGATGGGCTTGTTACAGCATTGGCTAAGATGAACATCTTTTAGCTCATACAAAGTAAAGACTCATACATTAAGCTCAAGAGGTCCCAGGTTTGATCCCCACTGCCAATGTTCCTGTGTGGGCCAGTGTTACACTATTTTGAAAGGTTTCAGAGTAGCAGCTGTGTTAGTCTGTATTCGCAAAAATAAAAGGAGTACTTGTGGCACCTTAGAGACTAACAAATGTATTTGTGCATAAACTTTCGTGAGCTATAGCTTCATGCATCCGATGAAGTGAGCTGTAGCTCATGAAAGCTTATGCTCAAATACATTTGTTAGTCTCTAAGGTGCCACAAGTACTTCTTTTCTATTTGCAACTACTTTGAAAGTATGTCCCACTGTGTCAAACACAAGGGCAATTTCAAAGTAAATTTCACACTTTCTTGTAGAAAAAGGCAAATGCATTCCTTTGTGAAGAATAGTATGCTATAATTCACTTATTTTTTCCTGCCGCTATAAATCATATTATCTCAGATGCTATATATATATATATATATATATATATATATATATTTGATATATTGGAGGGGGGAATCGGAAGAACTGAGCTTAGGTGTATACACAAGGCATATTCACATAAAACAAATCTTTTTATGAATCTGTGAATGTTACAGCTAGTCAGAACAGGAGACTGCTCCAGCTAACTTCATAAGCACAAACAACCTTCTTCTTTCCACTGAGTCCCATTCAAGATTAAATTATCTCAACCCTGATTAATTTAGCACTTATATTTCCACATTCAGGAAGATACTTATTTGATCTAGGGCCTTTGGTTTGGTATTTTAAAGAAACTTTCTTCTTTTAATTACTTACCATCAGTGGGAAAGTAAGGATTGCAGGCTAATTTGTACTTTTAGTGGCAGTTCTTAACAAGGAGTAACATGTAAGCTGCATCACTTCTGGAAAAAGAAAAGGAGTACCCGTGGCACCTTAGAGACAAGGTGCCACGGGTACTCCTTTTCTTTTTGCGAATACAGACTAACACGGCTGCTACTCTGAAACCTGTCATCACTTCTGGAGTATTTCCAGGATGCACGGTCATTCTGACATTTCTCCTGAGACCCAGTTCCCTTCCTGCTTTCCAGAGGTGGAGAGAATAATTTGCTCTGGTTGACACCAGTGTTAATAGCTGTTAGTAAATATTAACCCTTTTAGTCCTTTTCTTTTTTATACTAGATTCATATATCAACTCTTCTTTAAAATCTTTATGATATTTACAAAGAGTATGTTGAATTGTTTCCCCTGTGGTCCAGGGACAGAATAGGCCCACTGCTCCTCCTGCATGTTGTAAGAGGTGTCTAAAAGTGGACCGCCTAGAGAGGGATGGGCTCTGCCAGGTTAGATATTTGCCCAAGACACACCATATGGTGAACAAGTCAATGATGTCCATACAGGATTGATCACAGCCCGGGTTAATAATGACCATGCCATCCGTCTCTCACTAGGAGAGATACGACAAGTGTACTACTAGTGTAACCCCAACAAAGAGGATCTGTGGAAGAGATAACATCACCATAGCCACATGGAATGTAAGGACATTGGACAAATATGCAGGTTGAAAGAACTCAAGTACAAAATGGAACGATACACCTGGCACCTCCTACAAATCTCTGAGATCAGATGGAAGAACTTTGGAGAAGTACTAATGGAAGAAGGCCATGTACTCTATTACAGTGGAGAGGACAAACATATCAACAGTGTAGGATTTCTTGTGCATAAAGATATCAAGAATTCAGTATTAGGATGCCACCCAATGTCCAGTCCTTCTAAAGGCAGTACCATTTAGTATCACAGTGCTACAAGTCTATGCCCTTACAACAGACTATGATGATGAGCAAATTGAAGATTTTTACAATCAGCTGCCAGACATCATTGACAAGGTACACAAGAAAAATATCCTGATTGTATAAGGAGATTGGAACGCTAAGGTGGGTATGGATGCACAGGCAGATTGGCGAGATTATTGTGGCCCTTTCTGTAATGAGGTAACCAATGAGAGAAGACTGAGGCTTTTGGAGTTTGCCAGCTATAACAATCTGGTTCTTGCAAACACATTAGGAGCATATAAATCATCCAGACAATAAACATGACACACACCTAATGATCTCCATCACAGCCAGATTGACTACATCATGGTGCAAGACCAATTTCATTCTGGGATTAACAGAGCTAAAACAAGGAGCTTCCCCGGTGCTGATATTGGAAGTGATCCTGACATTGTGTTGCTAAATTTTTGGTTGAGGCTAAGGAAAATCAGCAGGCTTGCTCTAGAGGAAGATGTAGAAACAATGACCAACAATTTCAATGCTGTAATGAATGAGGCAGCAATGGATATCCTTGGGAAACATTGTAAGAAGAAAAGGAGTACTTGTGGCACCTTAGAGACTAACAAATTTATTAGAGCATAAGCTTTCGTGAGCTACAGCTCACTTCATCGGATGCATTTGGTGGAAAAAAAGCCATGGGTCACAAATGAAATTCTATAAATGTCTGACGTTAGAAGAGAACTTAAGAGAGACAAGAACAGCACTAAGGGAGCTGAAAAATGCAGAGTGATTGGCAGAAAGATCAAGAAGGGAATGAAGGTGGCCAAGGAAATATGGATTGAAAAACAATTTTCTAAAATTGAAGAATAATAAAAATAGCAAATGAGCCTTCCAGGTTGTAAAAGATCTGATGAAGGAAAGATGGACCAAAGCTAATGCAATTCATGAAAAGAAGGGAACAGTCTTACAGAAGAATGGAACATCATTAATAAGTGGACAAACTACTGCTCTGATCTATACAACCACCAGACAAATGGAGATCCTAGTGTCTTAGACATCCCAGATTCAACAGAAGAGGATGAATACTACATGAAGAAGTGGAGACAGCTGTTAAATCACTCAAGAATGGAAAGGCTACAGGTATTGACAACATCCCATCCAAATTTATAAAATTCAGAAGAGAAATAGTAATAGCTGCACTCACCAAGATCTGCAACAAGATCTGGCAGACCGGTGAGTGGCCCTCCACATGGACATAGTCACTAATCACTCTGCCAAAGAAAGGAAACTTGAAATTGTGTCAAAATTACCGGACCATAAAGTTAATTAGCCATCCCAGCAAAGTGATGTTGAAAGTCATATTGAACAGATTGAAGCTGCAAGGGGAGAGTATCATCACTGAAGAACAGGCTGGCTTTCGTGCTTGAAGAAGTACCACAGAACAAATTTTCAATCTTCATGTTCTATGTGAGAAGTACTTACAACACCAGCAGGACATCTACCACATCTTTGTTGACTTCAAGAAGGTGTTGACAGAGTACGGCACAAAGTTCTCTGGGCAACCATGAAGAAGTACAATGTTAGTCATAAGCTTATTCCTACCATTAAACAACTGTGTGCCAATGCCAGCAGTGCAGTTCTCATCAATGGCAGAATAGAAGAGTGGTTTTGCACCACTGTTGGAGTCTGGCAAGGCTGCCTTCTTTCACCCACAGAGTTCAACATCTACTTGGAGTGCATAATGACTGATGCCCTAGAAGATCACATATGCATAGTCAGCATTGGGAGGTGAACAATCTCAAATCTTCGGTTCGCTGATGACATTGATGGCCTGGCAGAGAGCGAAGATGAACTTTCCAACCTTGTGAAATGATTTGATGAAACCTCTGAAAAATATGGCATGGAAATCAGTGCAGAGAAAACCAAGCTGATGACAAACAAACATGATGGGATCAGCTCACATATCACTGTCAGTGGACAAGAGCTGGAGACAGTGAAACAGTTCAAGTATTTGGGGGCAATCATCACTGATGAAGGATCCAAGGCAGAAATTCGGGCAAAAACTGTGCAAACAACAGCAGCAGTGGCAAAGCTAAAGCCAATGTGGAGAAATAAGAACATCTCCCTAGAATCCAAACTGAAAATGTTGCATCCATTGGTCATCTCCATTTTTCTGTATGTGTGCGAGACATGGACCCTTAAGCCAGAACTTGAACGGAAAATACAGGTAGTAGAGATGAAATACTTCTGTAAAATCCTGAGCATCTCCTACTTCAACCACATCACTAATGAAGAGGTCTGCAACATCATCACCCAATGCTTTGGATCATATGAAGACCTCCTGATGACCGAGAAGAAGTGCAAGCTGAAGTGGTATGGCCATGTAACAAGATCATCTGGCCTACCCAAGATCATCCTCCAAGGGACAGTACAGGGGAAGAGAAGAAGAGATAGACAGAAGAAGAGATGGATTGACTCAATAAAGATGGACAGGAATGGACTTTGCGGAGACTCAAGCATTGACTCACAATCATCAGGGGTAGAGACAATTGGTTGACTGCTCATCAGTGATGGTGCCCCAATGACCAATGCAGTTATGGGAGTGATGATGATGATGATGTTGAATTATAAAGCCAGAGCACTGGTCCTTGACTGATAAGTAACAGTATTGAGGGAATTCTGTGTGTTAGACTGTACCGAATAATACCCACAGTTTCCATGTCTATGGAATGATAGATAGTCTTGGAAACCATCCCCTTTATATATATATATATATATATATATATATATATATATATATATATATATATATATATATATATATATATATAAAGGGGATGGTTTCGTTTCCAAGACCATTATATATATAATGCTTACATAAGCATAGATAAACCTGGAAAACTGATAAAGGATGATTGTTAAAGCAGATATTTTCTATTGGGGAATCAACAGGAAAGAATGATTATATGGGAAAAAAGACCCACTGAAAGATATTATCTTGAAGAATTGTTACTCATCTCAACTATAAATAATGATGCCTTCACACATAAATTAGGTAAACTAAGAATATGCAGAAATGATATCAAAACATATGTTCCCTTTGGCAAAGAAGTTTCTTTGTTTAAAAACCATATATAATGACACTGGGCATTAGAATGTAGTGGGGAATGAAACTGCTGCATGCCACCAGTTAAAGTGAAGAAGAGAACCAGATCTTTATTACATCAAGAAGATAAAGTATGTATTCTTTCTGTATTCCGTATAGTGCTGTACTAATCCCTGATTCATAATCCTTGATTGATTAATTCCAATTGAGCCTGTTTTTGACAATCTCGAACCAGCATTGACTCAGACACACAACACAAGACTCTAATAATGGCAACCCCCATGCTGATTCAGCTGTGCTGTTGGGTATGTTGTGAGGGCTAAAATCAAGGCTCCACATATTTCCTATTCACCTGCTACAAAGTTAGGAGCAGTGAGTATGCTGCATCTACTTACCCCTGCATGCCTGGACCTAATTTACTCCCAAGTATCCCATATGGAGGCATGGGGAAGCAGGGTTCTCACTCAGCATTACTTCTCTGCACAGATGTAGTCCAAGTCACAATTTAGCTTTAAAAATTAAAACATTTCAAGCCAGATCCTCAGATGAACTAAATTGATGCAGCCCCAATTTACACCATCTGAGGATCTGGTTCCTTATATTTATTTTTGGTTGTTGATAAAGGCCATTAGTCCATTGGGAACATTTATTTATTGTCATATTAACCACAAAGATCACACAGTGACACTTAAATTTATGCTTTTTAATTGATGAAATTTAGACAAAACTTTGTGATCCTGTGCACAGGATATTTTGTAATTTATATAAATAAGCCAGTGTGTTAAATAATTAATAGCAAAACAAAACACTTATCAAGACTAATCATGTCAATGTAAATGAAACTTAGATAAAAAGGTCTCATGTGGCAGCTGGCTAGGTGATCATTCTCTATATACTGGTAATGTCTGATGTTTTGGAGTGAAACATATATATGCCTTATACCTCCAAGTGTGCTATAATTCTAACTATAGAATTCTCCTTACAGACTTAAAAGGAGCTGTCACTTATTTTCCTAGACTATTGGATAGCATTTCTGGGCATTGTGAAACCCCAGCCCCCACCCCAGATACTGATCCTTAGGAAATGCCCTTTGCCAAGATTGCCAAGATTTTAACTGAGTTTCCATGGATACAAAGCCTGTTCCGGAGCTGCCTTCTCTAAGCTTTAGACGGTATCAGAGATTTAGGGAGCTTTGTGTTACCACCTGCAAAATTGACTCATAACTAATAAAATCCAGTAGTGAGCTAGAGTAACCAACATTGGTAGAGATTATCAGTGCCTCCCATTAGAAGGTCAGCATGCCAGCAGGTTGAAGATTCAATTGATTTATTGAAAGCATGTCAGATAACTTGGCTCAATTTGTATATTAAACACAGAGTAATCAGCACACATACATTACCAATCTCTGGGAAACATCTTGCAGCAGCTCAGTCTGTCCCAAAATGATTACCATACTTATTTACAGCAGATGGAAAATTCCTCAAGTTCCACTATCATTAGCACAAGGCTTTCTTCATTCTTTTTCTTGTCTAGTTTCGTACCTGTTTTTCAGGATACACAGACCATCTTCACCAATTATTCCTAGAACATACAACTTGTCTCCAACAGTTCCTATACGTAATAGTAGGTAAACTGTGTATGACTCCTGTTCTTTGTACATTTCCACTACAAGTTTAGCATGAATGCAAAGCATGCTGGGAGTACAGTTCATAGTGTTACAATTTATCATAAGCATAAAGTCTTCTAAAATATGATATTGGCTAACAAGCATCACGTTGGAAAGCAAATTTAAAATGTAAAACTTTCACCAGATGATCACTTGGTCTCTAATCTTCCATTTTAAGGAAAATGATTTAAGGGATGTCAAAGCAACTCTGTCAAAAATGGAGTCTTCAGAGGTTGAGCCTGATCAATCTGGTTTTAGGTCTAGGTGTAGGACACAGAAATTTCACTAGTTTTGTTTGTCAGTGATCTGTTGGTATTATACAACATCCAAGTGTCCATGTGGTCTATCATCTGCCTTTGTTAACATTGACCATGAGGCGTTGCTGACAAAATAGCAGACTCTGGCAAGAATGAATGGAGTTGCTCTTGAACGGCACTTTCTCTTTTTTTGCTAAGAGGACCAATAAAGTGTTAAGCAATTGCTCATCTTCATCAAGGTCTCTCTTATATTGCTTCTAGAACAGATCAGCAATTTCCCACTGGAATAATTTTCCAACAGAAAACATATTTTTGCAAAATTTTATTTCTCTACAGGAAAACTTCAATTTTGCCTATTTTTTTTCCATTGGGAAATTGAAAGGTTGACTCCCCATCTGGAAGGTTCTTGTCACTGTCACTTTAACAAAAATATTCTGCCCTAAAATGGGATGAAATTGTTGCCAAAACCTCACATTTCCACAGAACATTAATTTGTTTTCTGGCCAATTCTAGTTGCTTATTTCAAGGTGACATTTCCATTTAATTAGACAACTCGTGCAGCTGATCTGCTCTTCCAATGTCTGGCAAGGGCTAATGTAAAGCTGATTGTGATTCAGTCCTTTCAGGTTCTACAAGTAAATGAGGAAAAAACAACTTGAAGAAAGGAAAGAGTATATATCATTCCCCTCAGTTGGTGTCAGGGGATCTGCCTTCCTTTTGTTACTCAAGTTCACATTCTGGGAACCTTGTGGTTCTGGGAACTTTGTGGAGTGTTCAGCTAGCAATGATAGTTAAGAATGCTTTTTTGTCACTTTTGCTTGGAAAACAGGCTGGAGCCTTTTCTTTTAGATAAGGCCTCACCACAATTATCTGTGTCTTTGTCATCTTGGGACTGGATTACTATGGTGCATTCTGCATTAGGCTACCCTCTATGACCAATCAGAAACTGCAGCTATAGTAGAGTGTAGGGGTTTAAGGGGTATTTCTTACAGGCAGAACAACACACCTAAGTTACTTGAGAAATCACTTCACCCAATTAAAATAACAAAGTGGTGACAGTGTCATAATGCTTGAACATGCATAAAATATAATTAGTTAGAGATGTAAGGCTTTTGATAAGTAATAAATAATGATCGTTTATAGCTAGAAATCCAAAATGGCGACCACAATAATTTTATATTAGAGACTTCAAAATGAAGGACTTCGACTAAATTAACCAACTGCAGACAGGAGATTGGGGTGAAATAAAGTTCAGCAGAGTAGGGCTGAGCTCACTCCAAAAGGCCTGAAGGGAGGGGTGAAGAGGAGGTTTCCAGTTAGGTCCAGCTTGTATGAAAGATAAAGCTGATTGGTTAAGTAGGTCTCACCCCACGGGACGATCCATGCTAATAGCTGGAATTGAGAAAGCAACAATCAGAGAAGGCCAAAAATCATATATACAGCAGAAAGCTGACAGGCTTGGGAGTGGATATGTGAGTGGAGAAGAGCAAGTAGTAGCAAAGTGAGAAGACAGCAGCAGGAGAAGAGCAAGAATGAGATATGAAGAAGCAGCAGCAGCAGTGGCAGAGCAGAAATCACTATCTGAAAGAGCAGAAGGACCCTTAAAATGGTAGAGAGGGATTATAAAGCAGGAAAGTAAGTATATAATTTGTTTTTAATTATAAGGAATGCATGAGCATGATTCTAAATAATGCTGGATGTCTGCATTTGAAATGATTCTACCCATTCTATGACTGATTAAGCATCACTCATAGAATGTTAATATTTAATGTTCTTTAATTCGAATGTTGCATTTTACATATGTATAGGAAATCTGTGTTACATTGTGATAGATTTAATTGCACGATATTAAGGTTGTATACATTCGTTTAAAGGGTTCAATGTGTATCGTATCATGCAATATTGCATCCACTATATGGTCTGTGTAGTCTATTGCGTTGCCTTAGTACATGATTTCTAAATGCAATGCAATTCTGCTATGCTGTGTGTCCTGTATTACAATGCATTCTTTCTTTATTATTAAGAGTATTGTAATTGCTTATTTTCTTTGAATAAATATTATTTTGTTTTCAAAGAATTACTGCTTGAGTGTCAATCCTTTGAGCAAAGGGCTGTATCCATATCTTCTCATGGATTAACAGAATTTTTCTGTTCTGGGGAGTCCTCTGAGGGTCAGAGATCAACTCGCTGGTAAAACCCAAGCAATTCCTCTAGGACGGGTCATAGCCTGTTACCCACTGAAGTGCGCCAAATTAGCAATTGGTTTACAATTATAGACAGGCCCCTATTGGGGTGCCTTGGGTCCAAATTTTGGGGTAACAATAGCATTTTTTAATCAGGTCTATTCATAAACCTGGTGCATGTACATCATAAATTGAAATAAAATATTCAAAATGAAAGCAAATACTTTTTTTACAGATGATGCAGTTTCAACTGGTATGTACATATTACTAATATCCTATATTAGCCACTCAGGTTACTTGAATCCTCAGGTGAATTTACAATTAACCTTTTTGCTTAATCAAATATTTTGCGGGATTTTCTTTTCTTACACATATCACTAAGAACATGTGGTTTATGTTAGTGTATAGATGCACCTTTTCTAAAAGCTGGAAGCAGTGCAGCCATGAATATAGTTCACCCTAATAACTGCAACGCTAACCATATGTTTTTTCCCTTTTACTGGTAGGTGAAACTTAACAATGCAGAATGAATTTACAGCTTATTCATTTTCATTTCTGTAATGTATCAAACTATTGGTTACTTCTCAAATGTGAGGTTAGCTGGAGAGAACACAAAAGGAGACAAATGAACTCAAGCTGGAGTCTACAACACAGGTCTAGACTTGCTTATGAATAATTTTCGAAACACACACTACTTATTGTAACATAACTTCCATTACCCTAGAATTAAGGCTCTTCCAAGTCTTTATAACCACAAACTAAAAAGTTAAATTGCAATTTTTCTGCATAATTAATTAATTTTTGAAAAACATGAAGGATATCCCATGAAACATTTTTAATTTGTAAGAAAAAAGAGGGGCAGGCAGGAAGAGTATGCTTTTAGGTATGCATGCATGCACCTAATACATGGTGAATAATTAAAAAACCTGAATTTGAAAATTCCATAAGACATTCATGATTAGGACTGGATTGTGCCTTTAGATACAGCTGTGAACCACAGCTGCACCACCCGAGCAATAGACCGGGGGCACTGGCACAATTTTCTCTGTTGCCATTGCTCTCTGCGTGGGGGTAGTAGCAACTTCCTGTTGTCCTTTTACTTAGAAATACATTATGACACAACCCAGAGCTGGCTCTGGTGTGCTGGTGAGGAAGAGCCAAGGGTATACTCTTTTTCTACCCCTTTTTATTGTCTGCCAATCAACTCTCACACACAGTAAGCTTACCCTTTACATGATCAGACCCAAAGTCTGAGGAAGTTGCTCAAAGATGTATGTAGCCCTATACCTCCTGGTGACCCGGATCTGTCAAATAGGGCAGGACACTATCTAGTCTTAAATTACCAGTAAAGAAAAACCCCAGGAAGAAGATACATTGGGAAAATATCCAGTACACATATTCTCTATTCAGAGCCCATGGAATGCTACCTCTAATTCAATATTATATTGATAGAGCGACCACAAAAAATGCCAAGGCATTTTAAAAACTACAGAGGTATGTCTTGGAGCTGGCATCATAACTCCTAGGAATCCAAGATGGGGTTCTCTGAGATAGAATGCTAAAAATAACATTGCAGCAGCACAGGAGTGCCCGCCCAAATACTACTCATCTGCGACTCTGGACGAGACATCCCACACATGCACTGCCATGGCTAGTCTCTGTTTTTAGCTCTCTAGTTAGATCACATCTAGTGTGAGTGTGCCCCTTTGTGCTGGGCATCACAACCTACCCGAGGAGATGTTTAGAAGCAGGGTTCATTTCACTTGCTACTGATATGCAGCCATCTCTGAAACAGTTCTGAAAAGTAGGTTCCATCAGTATCCCTGATAATGTCACGGCAAACCTGGTGGCTGAACTTTGTGACTTTGTCCTCACCCACAACTATTTTACATTTGGGGGCAATGTATACCTTCAAATCAGCAGCACTGCAATGGGTACCAGTATGGCCCCACAGTATGCCAACATTTTTATGACTGACTTAGAACAACTCTTCCTCAGCTCTCGTCCCCTAACATCCCTGCTCTGCTTGCGCTACATTGATGACATCTTCATCATCTGGACCCATGGAAAAGAAGCCCTTGAGAAATTCCACCATGATTTCAACAATTTCCATCCACCATCAACCTCAGCCTGGACCAGTCCACACAAGAGATCCACTTCCTGGACACTACAGTGCTAATAAGCAATGGTCACATAAAAACCACCCCATAATGGAAACCTACTGACTGCTATACGTACCTACATGCCTCCAGCTTTCATCCAGACCACATCACACGATCCATTGTCTACAGCCAAGCTGTAAGATACAACCAGATTTGCTCCAACCTCTCAGACAGAGACAAACACCTACAAGATCTCTATCAAGAATTCTTAAAACTGCAATACTTACCTGCTGAAGAGAAGAAACAGATTGACAGAGGCAGAAGAATACCCAGAAGTCACCTTACTACAGGATAGGCCCAACAAAGAAAGTAGCAGAACGCCAGTAGCCATCACCTTCAGCCCCAAACTAAAACCTCTCCAGCACATCATCAAGGATCTACATCCTATCCTGAAGGATGATCCCTCACTCTCACAGATCTTGGGAGACAGGCCAGTCCTTGGATACAGACAGCCCCACAACCTGAAGCAAATACTCATCAGCAACCACACACCACATAACAAAAACACCCAGGAACCTATCCTTGCAACAAAGCCTGTTGCCCACTGTGTCCACATATCTATTCAAGGGCCACCATCATAGGACCTAATCACATCAGCCACCATAAGAGGCTCATTCAGCTGCACATCTACTAATGTGATATATACCATCATGTGCCAGCAATGCCCCTCTTCCATGTACATCGGCCACACCGGACAATCTCTACGCATAAGAACATAGGAACATAAGAATGGACATACTGGGTCAGACCAAAGTTCCATCCAGCCCAGTATCCTGTCTTCCAACAGTGGCCAATGACAGATGCCCCAGAGGGGGTGAACCTAACAGGTAATGATCTAGTGATCTCTCGCCTGCCATCCATCTCCATCCTCTGACAAACAGAGGCTAGAGACACCATTCCTTACCCATCCTGGCTAATAGCCTTTAAGGACTTAACCTCCATGAATTTATCCAGTTCTCTTTTCAACCCTGTTATAGTCCTAGCTTTCACAACCTCCTCAGGCAAGGAGTTCCACGGGTTGACTGTGCACTGAGTGAAGAAGAACTTCCTTTTATTTGTTTTAAACCTGCTACCCATTAATTTCATTTGGTGACCCCTAGTTCTTATATTATGGGAACAAGTAAATAATTTTTCCTTATTTACTTTCTCCACACCACTCATGATTTTATATACCTCTATCATATCACACCTTAGTCTCCTCTTTTCCAAGCTGAAAAGTCCTAGCCTCTTTAATCTCTCCTCATATGGGACCCATTCCAAACACCTAATCATTTTAGTTACCCTTTTTTAATGCCATTATATCTTTTTGACATGAGGGGACCACGTCTGTATGCAATATTGAAGATGTGGGCGGACCATGGATTTATATAAGGGCAATAAGATATTCTCCATCTTATTCTCTATTCCTTTTTTAATGATTCCTAACATCCCATTTGCTTTTTTGACTGCCACTGCACACTGCGTGGACATCTTCAGAAAACTATCCACATTGACTCCAAGATCTTTCTCCTGATTAGTTGTAGCTAAATTAGCCCCCATCATATTGTATGTATACGCAAAAGAATAAATGGACACAAATCAGACATCAAGAATTATAACTTTCAAAAACCAGTCGGAGAACACTTCAACCTCTCTGGTCACTCAATATAGTGAAAAGAAGACGCAGGATGTATGGTGTCATTGATAGCCCGGTCTTTCCATAAGAGCAGAGACCTACGGCAGCAGTTTCACTCATCTTGGTCCTATCCTATCTATTGTAGGGTTTTGTATGGCACCGAACACCATTAAATGAAAGCTGAGACAGGAATGCTACTCAGGCCTGGGGCCTACTGTCCTCCTGAGTTGAAGGCACTTGTTTCATATGAGTTCCGAGAGTCTTGTGTCAAACTGAATAAGATTAAGAGGCGAGGAGGGGGGGAAGAAAGAAAACCCTTTTTAAAAAAAGACTTTATTTGAAAGGGTTATATTTCATGAGTAGACTGAAGAATACAATGTAGTAGAAGTGGTCTGAATGTATGAGTAAGATATAAATAGTATAAACACTTTCTGAGAGGGTACCAATAACGTGTCATCTGCAATAACAAAGCTTGAGCCAATGAATGAGAAGTTAAAGTACAAGTGCTTATCCTTTTAACTCACATAGAAATGTACTGTGAAATTCTCTGAGGCAGCTGAGTACATGGTAAATGGTTTTGGAAATGATGTAACATGTGGGAGAGAAAAAGTAGTATATTAGTCTGCAGAATACCAGATGTGTTTAATTTGTAATGGTATTATTGAATATTAAGAACATACTCTCTCTTTCAGGCCACATTTTTTTAGCTTTTGAAAAGTCCCTATGTTTTAATTCATGGGTATCTCCTATATAATATGCACATATTACTAGATTTTATTCCCATTCAAGAACTGTGCAATAGGAAAAAATAGTTGTAATAAAATAGCTCTTTTTTAGAACACTTTATTTAGGAAAAGACTGTAATGTCTTAAGTTCTTATGTTACTAATTCTTATGACAGAGTTGATGAAAAGGCATAAGATTAATTCTTGAGGATTTGCAAAACCAGAGACAAAAAAAAAAGAAGAAGGATGAGAAGGGAACTAAAGTCTAAAATATTTCATTAAAAGTGGAGTAAACAGGTGGAATAAAAGAAGTAAGGCTAAAGCACATAGAATTTAAGTTAGAAAGAATACATGATGATATGTGGCATAAAGGCTTTATTAGCATGAATTTGCGATGTTGTATTACTGACAAGTAGACAGCTCTAAGTGAGTTATAAAGGTCATCCCAGGCTAGTGTTGGCAATTCTGTAGATCAGTGGTGGGCAACCTGCAGCCCACCACTGGTGTAGATGGTGTCATTTAGAGCGTGAAGGGCTGAAAAAAAGAATAAATGACACCACTTTAGAGTTCTGAGATGCACCTATGAATCTGACCCATTCCATTTTACATGTGAAATATATACTTTTTTGTCCATTAATCTCTATAGTCTTTGGGCCCAAAATATTCCATGGATCTCAATCTGTCACCTTTAACTCCTGGAAAGCTCTGTTTGATTGCAGAAGGACTTCAGCGTTGGGCCCTGTAAGTATTAATCACGTAAAGGAGAGTGGAGACTACCCTATTGTTTGCTAAATTCAGGAAATTCAGCAATTGTTGGGAGGTGGAATTCTCCTCATCCACTACCATTTCATGTGGGCAGACAGTAAAGCCCCTCCATGGCTGGTATTGCAGCCTACAGGTGAGAACAGTAAATGCAACTCCTTTGCAGATCTTCTCTGCAACTGGAGTGCAAGATTCCTCCACAAAATCTATGCCAGTGATAGCCCACCGGGGGGCCCTAAGCAGAAATATTCCCCCCCCCAACATATTCTAACAATTAACAGAGGGCTCCCTTGATCTGCTCAGGGCCCTAATCAATTATTTACTCTGTTTAAGTCTAGCACCATCTCTGCCCAAAGGCTCAACAAATCAACTCTGCTTTTTGCAAGGGATCCAGAGTCTTCTGTATAGCCACTGCCCTCAAGCCCCATTCATGAGGGCTAATTGTGGCCTTGAATGAAGCAGGTGCTTTACAAGCTGGGTATATTTCACTTCGGTGCAGATTGTGGCACTTTGGTCATCCAGAACTGTGAGTGATTTCCACAATTTCCATCCCACCATCAACCTCAGCCTGGACCAGTCCACACAAGAGATCCACTTCCTGGACACTATGGTGCTAATACGCGATGGTTACATAAACACCACCCTATATTGGAAACCTACTGACCGCTATTCCTACCTACATGCCTCTAGCTTTCATCCAGATCATGCCACACGATCCATTGTCTACAGCCAAGCTCTACGATATAACTGCATTTGCTCCAACCCCTCAGACAGAGACAAACACCTACAAGATCTCTATCATGCATTCTTACAGCTACAATACCCACCTACTGAAGTGAAGAAACAGATTGACAGAGCCAGAAGAGTACCCAGAAGTCACCTACTACAGGACAGGCCCAACAAAGAAAATAACAGAACGCCACTAGCCATCACCTTCAGCCCCTAACTAAAACCTCTCCAACGCATCATCAAGGATCTACAACCTATCCTGAAGGATGACCCATCACTCTCACAGATCTTGGGAGACAGGCCAGTCCTTGCTTACAGACAGCCCCACAACCTGAAGCAAATACTCACCAGCAACCACACACACCACACAACAGAACCACTAACCCAGGAACCTATCCTTGCAACCAAGCCCGTTGCCAACTCTGTCCACATATCTATTCAGGGGACACCATCCTAGGGCCTAATCCCATCAGCCACACTATCAGAGGCTCGTGCACCTGCACATCTACCAATGTGATATATGCCATCATGTGCCAGCAATGCCTCTCTGCCATGTACATTGGTCAAACTGGACAGTCTCTACGTAAAAGAATAAATGGACACAAATCAGACATCAAGAATTATAACATTCAAAAACCAGTCGGAGAACACTTCAATCTCTCCAGTCACTCGATTACAGACCTGAGGGCGGCTATCCTTCAACAAAAAAACTTCAAAAACAGACTCCAAGGAGAGACTGCTGAATTGGAATTAATTTGCAAACTGGATACAATTAACTTAGGCTTGAATAGAGACTGGGAGTGGATGAGACATTACACAAAGTAAAACTATTTCCCCATGTTATTTCTCCCCCCCCACCCCACTCCCCACTGTTCCTCAGATGTTCTTGTTAACTGCTGGAAATAGCCTACCTTGCTTGTCACCATGAAAGGTTTTCCTCCTCCCCCCCCCCCCCCGCTGCTGGTGATGGCTCATCTTAAGTGATCATTCTCCTTACAGTGTGTATGATAAAACCCATTGTTTCATGTTCTCTCTGTGTGTATATAAATCTCCCCTCTGTATTTTCCACCAAATGCATCCGATGAAGTGAGCTGTAGCTCACGAAAGCTTATGCTCAAACAAATTTGTTAGTCTCTAAGGTGCCACAAATACTCCTTTTCTTTTTGCAAATACAGACTAACACAGCTGCTACTCTGAAACCTGAGTTACCACTCTGCCTTAAGAAGAGGTTTGCTGCTGCTAAACTATGTGCCAGCACCCTGATACACCAGCTCATGTGCCTTCCCAGCAAACTCCTCTAGACTCTGCCAGTGCAAACCTTGCTTTGCAAGTAACAATCTCTGAATTCCAAGTTCCCCAAGAGATGTTTTTCTGCTGCATGCAGTCCCTCTCCCTGGCCCCTCAAAGATGTTATGTTTGCTGTCTTTGAAGAGACAGAGCACGCACTAGTGTGTTAATTTAGCTGAAGACCCACAGTTCTGTTTAATGCACAACACTGAAATGATTTTGTAATAAAGCAAGAATGAATTTATTAATCAATGACATACATTTAAATAATGATAAATAAGAATAAATGACACAGATATGGTTACAAGAAAAAAACATTTTCTAAGTCTTAACTAAGTCTTAACTTCAGCAAGTTATATTCTTTGTCTAAGCAGGTTTACCTATAGTCAGTTCCCAGAGACTTCAACCCCCTTAGCTGAAGGATCCCCATTTCTCAGGTTACATGAGCTCTAGCCTCGTTTGTCCTCCCAGTGGTGGATGCCAAAATAGCTTTCTGTGTCTCCTTTTATCTCATAAACTCTATCTTCTCTGTTTCAAGAGCCAGGAAGGTTTTGTGAGGGTGCAGGCTCCAATCCCCCATTGTGATTCTTAAGCAGTCTTTGTGCCCTGAGCATTTACTTTCATAGCTTTGTTTACCTTCCCAGCAGATGTACTTTTCATTGTCCTCTGAGGTGTTACCACTCAATTTACTTTGGAGACACAGGAAAACTGGGGAAATAACATTCCTTGGTCTAGGACTAACTGTGTTTATGCACTGCTTGTAAAGAACGCACCTATAATTTTTATGCACCTCCTATGCATACATACAATATTAATGGTCAGTGTGTTATCAGTTTGCATATGATGCCTCACATGACACATTTTAAATACAGATCATGACACATGTGTTAGGGAAATGAGTGTGTCAGGTCTCATGTGAGTTATGTGGTGATGTTCTCTCTGCCAGTTGGCACTGAGGGACTCCGTAGGTCACACAGATAAATGAGTTAAGAACTAAAAGGGAAATGTTAATTAAAAACATAGGTGCCACAGCATTCAAACAAAATCACTTTCCTTGTTCATTCCAAGAACACCATGCATGCAAAAAGCTATGTCACAAGTGGAATTCCCATTGACATCACTGGATTTTAGCATGCAGACTGAAATTGAGAAATGGCCAAATATTTCATGCAAAACACTTCACTTCATGTGTACTTTCCTGGTTTAATATGTCAGTGAGACAAAGAAAAATAATTCCTCTTGATTTTAGCAACATGTTTCTCCATAACTACGATGCAAAAGTTTTTTGTTTGCATATGATTTTAGTACTCAGGTCTCTTTGAAAAGGATAAAGTTGCAAAGCCAGATTTCTCTTCTAATTCAGTGCTATATAGCTTGTGATGTTCCTTCCCTACCTTGTGTGAATTACTTCTCTCTGTCTCCTGCACACATGCCACATGAAAAGCAGAGAGCTGAAGTTGAAACAAACTTAGAGGTAAGTGTTTTGGGCCAAGTGGCCTGTTGTTATCCAATAAAGCAATTAATCATGCTCTCACATTGTGATGAGTGCATTTACCAAATGCTCACATGCCCATGCACACACATTAAGTGATTGGTTATAGTTACAGTCTGCATGATTAAATGTAAAGGATATTAGTTTAGTTACACTTAGGGTCTATTTGCTAGACTCTTCAAAACATAAAATATTCATTGAAGAAAGCAGTTGTCACTTTAGCTGAGACTTGTTAAGCACTGTGTGAATTAGGAATGAATTCAAAGCTCTCTTCTCAGATTCTCAGTGCATACACATTTGCAACTGTGCACTATGAACCTTTTTGGGTAATGAAAGTCGGTTTATTTAGTCAACATTGAGGAATAAATGGACTTCTGAAAGTAAATAAAGCAAACTGAACTGTAGGATCAAATCTAATCTTGGCTGGTGCTCTGTGTGTGTGTGTGTGTGTGCGTGTATGTTTGAAAGATGTTAGATAGTTTGCACTGCCAATATAAGCTTTTGCAGGTTGCTTCACCAGTGTCACTTGAGCTAGCTGTACTAACTCTAGGGGTGACAAGATACTTTAGTCTCCATGGCCCAAATAATCTTTGGTCTCTCTGCCGGTGCTATTAATGCCAGTTGCAATGATGTTTTTTTTTATATTGACACATGCCCACTGGGATCTAGACTAGAAACATCAAAGTATCATGTTAATGGAAAGCATGCTAGATTTTAATTCACTGGAGAAATAGGTCAAGAGCAGTTCATCTTTGCAAAAATATCCCTGCAATGCTGCTAAGGTCAGCATCAGTTTGATTTGTGTAGACTCTTTTTCATGCATCAGTGTATTTTGTGTAAATATTATAAAACAATAAATGTGAACTAAATGGAGAATGAATCTTATAATGAAGAAAGATTGAGAGGCACTTAACAGTATGTCAGTTACTACCTTAGGAGCAAATGTAGCTTCTTTTTCATATTTACCACCTTGGGATGGAGGGGGGAATAAATCAAAGAAATATTTACTGTAATTGGAAGAACCATTAAAATCTGAGAGTCTTTGCAAATTACTACGTTCTCAAGCAGGTACTGTCCAGTATTTCTTAAGGAGAAAAAAAAAGAGTCATGAGCCTTTACTGGCGTCCAGTCAACTTTATACCATGAATTAATTTGACCCATGTTTGGGATGGAACAGGGTCATTGGGATATGGTGACTCGCTTCCATATTGGGTTTCACAAGTGTTAACAGAGCACTCTCCCCATTTGGTTTCTTGGCAAGGAATGAAATCTCTAGTGAGCATTAGAGCATTTTCCCCTCTGTGTTTAGGAATGTCATCTTAATAATGTGAATCTCAGAATACTTATATATGGTCCGATTCTGTTACACATTTTAACCTGCATCAGAACTGTCAAATTAGAGATATATTTGATTGATTTATTTGGTTGGTTGGTTGGTTGGTTGGTTGATTGGTTGGTTGGTTTGCCAAACCAAAAAGTGTGTATGGGGGAATGTGTGTGGGGGGTGTCAGTTTGCTTTTCACTTGTCTAGCCATGATGAATATGCTCGGTTTACAGAAGATCATTGTAAAGGTGAGCCTGAAGAGGGATATGAAGGAGACATAAAGTGGTGGTTATTTCAGATTTTGTCAGGGAGTTTTCACCACATGTCAGAGGTGGTATGGGAGCCAGTATAGAGCAGGGATGGACAACCTTTGGCACGCGGCCTGTCAGGGAAATCTGCTGACGGACCGGGATGGTTTGTTTACCTGCAGCTTCCACATGTTTGGCCAATCACAGCTCCCACTGGCCGTGGTTCACCCTTACAGACCAATGGAGGCTGTGGGAAGGGACGGCCAGCACATCCCTCGGCCCACACCACTTCCCACAGCCCCGATTGGCCTGGAATGGTGAACCATGGCCAGTGGGAGCTGCGATCGGTCAAACCTGTGGACGCTGCAGGTAAACAAACAGTCCTGCCCTGCCAGCAGATTTCCCTGATGGGCCACATGCCAAAGGTTGCCGATCCCTGGTATAGAGGTATTTATAGGAAGACCAAAGTGAATGTGTTAAAAGCTGTAAAATGCTGATAGAGTAAAGCCAAAGGTCAAAATCACAACAGGTAACTAAATCAACTAGCTATACAGAAGTTGTCATAGTGGATTAAACCCATCCTGAATCTAGTCTGGTTTCTTATCTCCAGCTGTGCCTAGCATCAGATGCCTCAGAGAAAGGGGAAAGGAACCCCTCAGTAAGCAGATCTGGTATGATGGCCCCTGGAAGATCTCATCCTGACCCCTAAAAGTTAGTTTGCTTTAAACCCCAAAACATTGTTTTCATATAAATATCCAATCCCTCTCTGAATCTATTAAATTTTTGACTCTAGCGTCAGAAGCCATTCTCTTATTCTGACCCAACCATGCATGGACCCAACTTTGATTTGCTACACTGCTCATGGGCCCTTCTGAACTGATTTCTAATGAACCTGGGTCAAAGTCCAGCCAGGCTTCACACCTGGGGCCAGTGAGAGAATCCCACACATATCTGTGGCCAAAGACACAGTCACACATCACTGATGACAGCCCTCTGACCAAATATGATGGTGCTCTGAGGACTATGCACTTTGCAGATGAGACTGCCTCAGATTGGCTTGGCAAGCTCCACATTCAATCAGAAGATGATTATGCTGTTTGTCATGTTACTTCCGTCAACTTACCAGGTATAGATTGTGATGCTGGGCACCCATCTATTCACACCCTACAGGCTACTATAATAATAATAATAATAATAATTATATATATATACAAAATAAGCCTTGTGACCTATCACTTGAAAACTAACAACACAGCGGTCAATCATATCATTAAGTAATGTATGTGATAATGCTGTATGTGGAATTATGGATACTCACTGATATTATGCTTTAAAGTCTGTGAAAAGGTATTTAAACCAGGCATGTCAGGGGGAGTTGGTAAACAGGTTTTCTCCAGAAATAGGAAAGAGGCCAACATGTCAGACCCAAGTGTGCCCAAATTCAATGGACTATTAATTTTTACTGAGGGTGTCAGGAAGAAATAAGGTGCATTGTAAAAATCACCAGCAGGGGAGAAGACCAGCATGGAGGCCACACCAGGTAGCATGGCATCCACACCCAGTAGAGAAAAGGAACTTTTATCTTGGGATACATCTCAGAAGAATATATTTCAAATGCCTACTGGACTATAAACAGAAGGGGAAAACATCCCTAAATGATCCTTCACCTGAGGAGACAAAGAAAATCAATACCTTGGACTCACCATGCTGGAAGAACTGTGGTGAGAAAATTATTTTGAACAAAACACCCCAGTTTGTTAAATTTGTTACACTGGATTTTTGTCTCAGCAGTGCATTTATGTTTCTGTTTGTTTTGCAGTCCTTTCTACCGTTCTCCATTCTACTTTATACCCCTTAAACCTATGGCCTTTGTTTTAATAAACTTGTTTTACTTTTACAATAAACCAATTCAGTGCTGTGTTTGAAGGGAAGGTTGTATTACCCAAGTTAAATTAATGAACTGAAATGTACTAATCCTTTAATGCAGCAGAAAACTTAATATCCTCTAAAAAGAAAAGGAGTACTTGTGGCACCTTAGAGAATAACAAATTTATTTGAGCATAAGCTTTCGTGAGCTACAGCTCACTTCATCGGATGCATGCAGTGGAAAATACAGTGAGGAGATTTTATATACACAGAGAATTTTGCATTTTGGATGCAAAAATGTCGGTGTGCTGAAACAAAGTTCAGCACCCATCAAACTCGTGCACTGCCTTTGTTGCTATATAGGTCAGAAACCTGGACCCTTTTACAAGCAGACTTTCGCCACAGTCATGTGTGGGATTCTCTCACTGGCCCCAGGTGTGAAGCCTGGCAGCACTTTGACCCAGGTTCTTTAGAAATCAGTTCAGAAGGGCCCGTGAGCAGTGTGGCAAATCAAAGCTGGGTCCATGCGTGGTTGGGTCAGTATAAGAGAATGGCTTTTGATGTTAGTCAAAAATTTAATACCTTATACAGGGTAAACTTATAAATTGTTCACCCTCTATAACACTGATAGAGAGATATGCACAGCTGTTTGCTCCCCCAGGAATTAATTGCTTGCTCTGGGTTAATTAATAAGTAAAAATTGATTTTGTTAAATACAAAACGTAGGATTTAAGTGGTTCCAAGTACACACAGAACAAACTAAATTGCCACACAAAATAAAATAAAACACGCAAGTCTAAACCTAATACAGTGAGAAAGTGATTACACATGAAATCTCACCCTCAGAGATGGTCCAGTAAGCTTCTTTTACAGACTAGTCTCCTTCTAGTTTGGGTCCAGCAATCACTCACACCCCCGTGGTTACTGTCCTTTGTTCCAGTTTCTTTCAGGTATCCTTTGGGGGCAGAGAGGCTATCTCTTGAGCCAGCTGAAGACAAAATGGAGGGGTCTCCCAGGGACTTAAATAGACTTTCTCTTACGGGTGGAGACACCCTCCTCTCTCCTATGCAAAATCCAGCTCCAAGATGGAGTTTTGGAGTCACATGGGCAAGTCACATGTCCATGCATAACTCCGTTTTTACAGGCAGCAGCCATTGCCCACATGCTATCTTGAATGTCTCCAGGAAGCCTTCTTATGTGGATTGGAGTCTTCCAAGATCCATTATCAGTTAAGTGTTTCTTGATTGGGCACTTAATTTGCACATTCCATTCTCAGGAAGCTGACCAAATGCTTTACTAAGGCTACTTAAACTCAAACAAGTACACAGCCAATATTGATAACTTCGAATACAAAAATGACACATGCATAAAAATAGGATGAATTTATTCAGTAGATCATAACCTTTGCAGATATATCTTACATGGCATATGTAGCATAAAACATATTCCAGTTATGTCATATATGCATTCATAAGCATATTCCCATAAAGCATTCTGGGGTGCAACGTCATATAGGAGACTGGACTAAATGATCTCTTGAGGTCCCTTCCAGTCCTACACTTCTGTGGTTCTGTAAAGAGGGAAAGAAAGAGTGTTTGGAGGAAATATTGGAAAAGTCAATTTAAAATAAACCTGCAGTTGAATATCCTTATTAAAGCTGAAGCCAGATCTATTTAATATAAGGGTACATTTTATTATTCATATATATAGTTACATAATAAAAACTACTGGTGCAAAGGAAAATATTCATTTAGTGAATGGGAAAGTAATGGAACAAACCTACTTAGTTTTTATTTTTATTTTTTTCAGTGACTTGGTTTCTGCTACTTTGGAGCTGTTTGTCTTTGTGGATTGAATGAACTCAAATGTGGATTGTATTTTGACTTATATAAGTTTGGTGATGACTTATGGTTTATTTAATTCTTGCTAGGAGATCTCTTGATAGCTATATCATCCATTACTATGTCTGCAAGTCATCTTTTCCAATGGAAATATTTACTCAGAACCATAAGCCATCACAAAATCTCACTAGGGTTGGGCATGATTAAGTCCCTGGTATCACCATTGTGCTGATATAGAGTGCATGTGATTACAAGCAACAGATGACTCCTGAGTACAGAGGTAATTATATCTGTGTGCTATATATATATTGATAGTTGACATGAACCACAGTATTATGAATTTATTTGAGCATAAGCTTTCGTGAGCTACAGCTCACTTCATCGGATGCATTCAGTGGAATTAATTTCCACTGAATGCATGCGATGAAGTGAGCTGTAGCTCACAAAAGCTTATGCTCAAATAAACTTGTTAGTCTCTAAGGTGCCACAAGTCCTCCTTTTCTTTTTGCGGATACAGACTAACATGGCTGCTACTCTGAAACCAATATTATGAATGTAGTTGTATTTCATGTACAATTCTGAAGTGCATGAATCTTTCATACACTCAGTTTCTAGAGAACAGATTGAATGTAAACATGAAATAATTATTCTTTTCAAAAGAATTGTTTACCTTAAGTAATGGAACTGCAATGAACTTAGCCTTTTTTCCTACTTTGGCGCTATGTCTTTGTGGATTCTATTAACTCAAGTCTAGATTGTTCCAATCCTGATCATTTTGGAGAGCAGGAAATTTAATTTAGAAATGGGGTTTTAGTATTAGTATGTCATGGACTCTTTATCATGCAGATAACTTTCATCCTGATTTAAATGTTAAACAAATACATATTTTGTAGTCTGGGTCATGCATGAATCTTGAATAGATATTTAGTTTGAAGAGACGATGTATGTACATTTTCTTACTATAAAAAGAATTTTCAATTTGCGGTTTCTACATGAAAGAGCAGAGCTGATTGTAATTGACTTACTCTCTTAGATCCCAATTCTGCAAAGATTTACACTTAGATTTAAATTTAAGCACATAAATATTTATTGTCCTGTTGAAATCCATTGGACAACTCAGATGCTTAAAGTTAAGCACATATGCATGTCTTCATAGGATCAAGGCTTTAGGATCTGATCTTGCAATGAGCTCTGTGCTAGTGGACCTATGCCCCCATATGGAACCCAAGTGATGTGAGGCTCTGCACAAATGTGTTTTGCCTTCATGGAGTTAATTGCAGGTTCAGAGAGGGTGAAATCTTCACCCCATTGAAGTCAGTGGCAGAACTCCCATTAACTTCAATGCGGCCAGGAGGTCGAATTTAGAATTTATGGTATATAAAAGAAAATAAGCAAGAAAGTGAAGTATCTAAAATTCAATCTCAATATCTGCTAGATCAGCAAGATTTGTTCAAAACATTTCTTAGGCCATTTCCAGTTAAATTTGTCTCATAATGTTTGTGTTCTAATTTCCTTTGGTATGTTATATCAATATAAGCTTTTTATGAAGAAAAATGACATATGCTCAATCCTGCCAGGCTTTTTATGTCTTTTTATTTAATTTTCAAAGTTAGCATGATCATAGATCACTTTCCAATTTTCTTTTGTGCACCTTCTGATTTTTATAATCTGAATTCAGAGTATCTCACTTTTACATAAAAGGCATTTTTTATTTATGCAATTCAATGATAATTTATTTTAAAGGTTAAATGTAACTGCCCACTGAGTTTTGGGTAGGCATCAGAAAGCAGCAAAAATCCTATATCAGAAATTTAAAGAGAGATGAACTCTTACATGGATATGAAAAATCTTAAGGCAGAATTCACACACAAGGGAAAATTAGACAAAGATTATTTTGTATACATGTTTTCTCTATGTGCTAATGACTTTGACTATTTCCTATTATCTAATATCAATTCAACTACTGTAATATTTATTTTCTGGTGAAGATTGGTTTAAATGTAATTTAATGTCATCCCATTCACACAAAGTAATTATACACACTGTTCTAGTTGAAAATGTCTGTCAGAATGTTTTTCAGTCTATTTAATTGCTTGTGTGCCAAAGCTCCATTAAAGGTTTAAGTTTCTTATGGGGGGGGGAATTGTTGAGGAGGGAACCCATTTGCATAGCTATGTTAATCAATACCCCATTTACCTTTGACTCATCCCATCTTATTGGGCACCTCTCCATGTAATGTTTGTTTTCTAATATGGGCATATCCTGAAGGATACAGTTCCATACCTATCAAAAAATTCAATCAGACTCTCGCAATAAACAAAATGTATTAGTGATATGCACAGATTCTACAATGAATTTCACTATCACTAAAAGCATTTCTCTAGATATTACTGACTATTAATTCTGAGAAACAGAACTTGTATGATTATTTGTAATGGCACTTGTGACTCCCAAGAATGTTGTGAAAATTCTACTGTGGAAGATACAGGTGTTAGACTAAACTCCATAGTTAAAATTGTAATTCTTTACATTAATTTAGAAACCTGAATTTAACAACTGGAAATAGGTGATGAAAATTATGTATGGGTGGATAATTATAGTTTTAAATGATCACATTAATAATGGATGGCATAACAGCATGCAGGTCTTCTCCTAACTCTTGAAGCATGGGCACATTATGTTCATGGATGTTTTCACTCATTAATAAAAGTAAGTGAATTGACATCAAGTTTTCCTTTTACTTTCACACATTCTATTTCTTTGCTAATTTGGCACTGGAGAAAACTGATAATTTGCTCCCTTTCCGGGATGATGGAAACCTTTTAAGTCCATAAGGTGTGAATTCTTCTATAATGCACTATTGAAACCAAAACGTAGTCCCTAGAAGTTTCTTGTCTTCTATTGCAATAGCAAAAGTGTGCATGTAAGAGATAGAGAATGCTTTAAATAGAATTTTACAAGTGTATCTGATATAGTGTGTTTACAACATGACAAGAAAAAATCAGTTAAACAATGATGAATTTGCCAGTTTCTTGAAGTATTGTAAGTATTATTTCATGAGGATAAAATCCACAAAATATCACAAACATTCACAATTTTGTTGCAAGATTTTTCTTAGTCATAACCCAGAAAGTTGGCCCTACTCTACCTGTAATTCAGTACAGGAAAAAGTAGGAGGAGAAGATGTATTATGTATTATTTTACTTTGCTGTACATTTAAAATAATAAAAAGACTCCTATCCCAGGGTGTAAACACCCTAACAAGTAATAATAATTCAATGAAATCCCAGCAGTACTAAATGGACCAGTTCTGCATCAACTCAGACAGTCACCTGTAGAAAATCATTTTAATTGTTATGGGAAGCACACTTTTAGCCTTCATGGAAAGTCCTATCAAATGAACATTTTGCAGTGTGCCTGGAAGGCCACAGAATTCAGGCTGCTTTGGATCAAGGCATGGAGCAAGTTCCAGAGTCCTGGAGCCCTCCCATAGGTTCTCTCTTATAATGAGAGGGATCCACCTTGCACACACCTGCTGACTTCAGCAGTGGCAGTAAGGCAGAGAGAGAGAGAGAGAATCCCTCACATAAACCAGTCCCAGGTCAATTAGGGCTTGATAGGTCATAAACAACACCTTAAAATCCAACTGGAGATGAGTAAGCAGCCAGTGCAAGTCTTGAAGCATTTGTGTCATACACTCCCTGCGAGATGCCTGCTCAATAAGTGAACACTTCACCAGATTCACCCCCTCTTCACCAGCTTCCATTCCAAATGCTTTTAAGGCATAGCTTCATGTAGAGCATATTGTCATAGTCTAATCTTGAGGTAAGAAAAGCATTGATGATGGTGGCAAAGTTCACATCTGAAAGGAAGGGTTGCAACCTCCTTGCCAGTTGCAGATGGTAAAAAGATGACTGGATTCCTCCTGTTACATGACAGTCCAAGAGCAGGTGAGAGCCTAAAATCAAAGCTAAATTGTAAACCCTACTAACTAATTGAGGTCCTACTCTGTCAGTCAAAGGAACTGATGTTACCTCCAACATCTCCTCTGGATGCTTCCCCCAAACCACCATCATTACCTCAGTCTTGCCTGGGTTGACCTTCAGCTAGCATGCACTTGATGAGCTCTGAGGAACACTACCAAAGACCTGATTCTGTCTTCAGTTACAACAGCACACATGCATCTTCATAGTTGTCAGTGGGATGGCATGGATGTACAAAGAAATTACATTTGGTGAAGGTGACAAGGGAGAAATTACATTTGTGAACTACAAACAGATTCCTTTTAAGTACTAATATGTATTAGTTTCCCACAGTGGCAAAGGCCCAATTAGTAACACTTCTTAAGAGACAGGAAATAATTGTTATCAGACTAGGTATCTATAGTGCATAGTTCTTTAAATAATGTCATATTGATTAATTAGGGCTGTCATACTTTTGACCTGATGTAGATTAGATTCTGCCATTGATATGGATACTAATACCTTATATTGCTCATATTACTACGGTGTCTACAGTTCGGAACATTTCATGAGTCCAGAAAGCAGGAGAAACTTGTCTGGTTTCATCTTAAATTATGAATCCCAAATTAGAAACGCATTCACCAAAACACTTCCTGACTTGGGCTAAGTTTTGACACAATTCTTGATTCTACAAGTCCGGCTACTATAGGAAATGAAAGCACCACATGACAATTTTTAACTAAGGAAGAGCTCTCATTTATTTGGTACAATACAGATGTGAAATGAAAGTACATCATCCAATTAGCAAGAGTAACCCAGCTATGGTCACTGATGTAAAAGCCACATTCACAGAAATACAGGGTTATTTAGTCAGACAAGTAATTAGCAGAGTTCTAAGAAACTCAAACAGTATATAATTGGGGGGAAGGGAAGTGCTTCATATTTTAAATAAATGGTCACTGAAGTAATTGTAAATCACTTGTGCTCTTCTCATAGCAGGCAATGGCTCAGAAAGCCAGGCTTTGCAGTAATCTATATTTTCCATTTATCAAGCTCTTGTTTCTTTTAATTATGCATCATCTGGAGGACGAAGAAAAAGAAGAGAGAGAGAGAGACTTAGGTACTTTATCAGACTTTACTGAGTTTCACCAAACAGGTTTGAAGAATAAAACATTTGGCTGAACAATCAAACTGTGGGTGGCAAAGAATTGTCCTCTAGTTAAGGCCTGAAGCAGGAGATAAGGCTGTGGCCAAAACTTTCAAGCATGGATTTCTTTAATTGAAACCCTAAACAATTGGTCTGATTCCTAGAGGTGCCGAGCACCTGCAACTGCTGTAGAACTTTCTATCTCCATGAACAGATTACAGACATTAACTATTTAATCCACAGAGCACCTCTGTGATAAGTGAATAACTATTGTTTCTCTTTTATAGATAGAGAAACAGAAACACAAAGGTCCCAAACTAAGCCTGGGGTGCAGTTAGAATTTGCATGTTCCTGGTTCCCAGTAATGCGCTTTCAGTACTACACACCGTAGTTGAAATGTTCAGTGGCTCATATGGAAATGGCAATTTAAAAATAAAGTTTTGAATGCTGAATTTGGGCAGGAAGAGGTCTGGAAGAGACAGGGAATGGGCAGTCTTTGCTTTGCCCTCAAAAAGTCCTAGTCCTCCCAGCTGTGCTAGTACACCAGGGGAAATATGCTGCACTCAGGTTTAGGGAAGGAACATCTTTTGTGGAATGGGGGAAATTAGGATCCTGATTGTGATGCCTGAATCACAGTCAGCTTTCCAACATGTATGCAGAGCAGCACATCTACACACAGTGCTTTGTACATGGGGCTGACTATAAAGTGACAACTTGCCCTACAACTTGATCTCCTGAACAGGGATTTTTTTTACTTCAGACACTGTTTATTCTCTTCCTCCATTTCTGTACTGGAATTTAAGTGATCTCTGGATGGGATTTATACATATTTTGATTTAAGATGTCATAAATCTAATGTCTGATAAATAAAATAAAATAAATTACAATCTATATGGATGTGAAGTCCATTATTCTCTTTCCAACAACTATGGTAGAAGCATGCAGGGCAAAAGCCTGTTTAGCTCATAGTTGAAAAATGTGGGCTCTGAGCTAGGGAGGTCTTTAGAGGTTGGAGGAGAGGGGTCCCGCAAGACCCCAGAGCAGCATAAGAGCTGGGGAGTGACCGTTACTGCAATGTCAAGAGATGTAATAAGCTCTAGAGACTGCTGTGCCTCTCCCTGTCCTCTCTCTCTCTCTCTCTCCATTGGCAAGAGTGTCTGGTCAACAGTTGCATTTAATTGCAGATCTAGCAGCCCTGTGTTTGCATCTTGTCAGCCCCAAATCATAGTATGACTTACATAGCCTCTGCCAAGTTCTGCTCTCTAATGTCAAAAAACATACACATTCCTCCCCATACAGACTCCTTTCATCCCCTCCCCAATCCTCTCAATATATTTTCTTATGATTGCCAGAAGCTGGGAGTGGACAACAGGGGATGGATCAATCAATGATTGCCTGATCAGTTAATTTCCTCTGAGGCACCTGGCATTAGCCACTGTCAGAAGACAGTGGAAAAATCATGGAGCAGGTCCTCAAGGAATCCATTTTGAATCACTTGGAGGAGAGGAAGATGATCAGGAATAGTCAACACGGATTCACCAAGGGCAAGTTATGCCTGACCAACCTGATTGCCTTCTATGATGAGATAACTGGCTCTGTAGATATGGGGAAAGCGGTGGACATGATATACCTTGACTTTAGCAAAGCTTTTGATACAATCTCCCACAATATTCTTGCCAGCAAGTTCAAGAAGTATGGATTGGATGAATGGACTATAAGGTGTATAGGAAGCTGGCTAGATCGTCAGGCTCAACAGGTAGTGATCAATGGCTTGATGTCTAGTTGGCAGCCAATATCAAGAAGAGTGCCCTGGGGTCAGTTGTGGGGCTGGTTTTGTTCAACATCTTCATTAATGATCTGGATGATGGGATGGATTGCACCCTCAGAAAGTTTGTGGATGACACTAAACTGGGGGGAGATATAGATACACTGCAGGATAGGGATATTGTCCAGAGTGACCTAGACAAATTGGAGTATTGCGCTAAAAGAAATTTGATGAGGTTCAACAAGGACAAGTGCAGAGTCCTGCACTTAGGATGGAAGAATCCCATGCACTACTACAGGCTGGGGACCCCGACTGGCTAAGTGGTAGTTCTACAGAAAAGGACTTGGGTATTACAGTGGATGAGAAGCCGGATATGAGTCAACAGTGTGCCCTTATTGCCAAGAAGGCTAACGGTATATTGGGCTGCATTAGTAGGAGCATTGCCAGCAGATCGAGGGAAGTGATTATTCCCCTCTATTGGGCACTGGTGAGGCCACATCTGGAGTATTGTGTCCAGTTTTGGGCCCCCCACTACAGAAAGGATGCAGACAAATTCAAGAGAGTCAAGCAGAGGGCAACAAAAATTATTAGGGGACTGGGGCACATGACTTATGAGGAGAGGCTGAGGGAGCTGGGCTTATTTAGTCTTCAGAAAAGAATTGTGAGGGGGGATTTGATAGCAACCTTCAACTACCTGAGGGGGGGGGGGTTCCAAAGAGAATGGAGCTAGGCTGTTCTCATGTTATGCTTATAAGAAGCACACAGGATCTTTTTCAGAAGAAAAGGCAATATGCCACATTTATTGAAGATACATTTATTGAAGATACAAGATACAACACACACACACACTGTCCTATCAGCCGATGTTATAGTTACCAGTCCAGAGTCTGTCTCAATCTAGTGGCCAGCTATGTTGATCATGAATAGGGAGGAGGCGGGTTCCGTCGGTCATGACACGATACTCTGGGGAAGTCTTGGCAGGATGAACCCAAAGTTTCATGGCAAGGCACCATGTTTATATAGTGATTTTCCTTCACTGGGACCAATGAGTTTTGCTCCATCATGCTGTAATCAGTTGTTGTTTGACGAGTGCTTGTTTTCTTAAATTGTCCTTCTCATTCTTTATCACAGCTATCTTGTCCCATTAATAGGTGTCTCATCTTTATAGTTGTCAATCTGCCCTCTGACATTTCAATAAGGGCGCGTTGCAGTCTCTTGGCACCCTTGCGTCTGTCTCCAGTTCCTCCCTCGTATATCTGGCTCAGTGATGGCCTTCACACTTATCTCTTAACACACACATTCCTCATTCACACACAAAACAGAACTAATTTACACAAAATATTTTAAACAGGACCATCAGGTTGCAATGCACAAGAAAAACAATCATGGCATTCTTTTACTTATTTTAAAATGCTAAACCTACTATAAAATCGTGACCTTAAAATGTCTGTTACTGCCTTGAAATCAGCCCAGACACAGATTCTGACTGATGCATCTTTACCAAATGGCCCATTAGGCCATTCCTTCCTGCTAGTCAAAAAGGGTGGCTGACAGGATATGATCAAATCATACACCAATACATTTAATACATGCT
The DNA here is from genome assembly GCF_009764565.3 of Dermochelys coriacea. Taxonomy (NCBI): domain Eukaryota; kingdom Metazoa; phylum Chordata; order Testudines; family Dermochelyidae; genus Dermochelys; species Dermochelys coriacea. The sequence continues at coordinate 31,883,923 of NC_050069.1, read as the reverse complement.
ATATTATTATCTCATTATTATTTATCTTTCATTTTAAATCATACAAAATACACACATAAAATCCTACTATTACACTCAGTGGTGGCAGATGATAGAACAAGAAGCAATGGTCTCAAGTTGCAGTGTGGGAGGTCTAGGTTGGATATTAGGAAAAACTATTTCACTAGGATGGTGGTGAAGCACTGGAATGGGTTACCTAGGGAGGTATTGGAATCTCCAGCCTTAGAGATTTTTAGGGCCCGGCTTGACAAAGCCCTGGCTGGGATGATTTAATTGGGGCTGGTCCTGCTTTGAGCAGGGGTTTAGACTAGATGACTTCCTAAGGTCTCTTCCAACCCTAATCTTCTAAGATTCTATGATTATAAGACAGGATACAGGACTAGATGGACCATTGGTCTGACCCAGTACGGTTGTTATGTTGTTTTTATGTACCAGTGCTTCTACTGCATTTAGAGAATTCCAGACTCAGTACCTGGAGTACAGAATTTGTCCCCGTTTTCTTCTGTTCTCAAAGTTGCTTTTTCACACAAAACAAAATCCCTAATATCCTAAAGAGGCCCCTGAGAGGTCCTTCTCTTGCTGAGGGAGTCCAGGAAGCAGCCACATGATAAGCATGTGAGGCTATCTGAGTCACTCAGTGGAAGCCTCAAAACTTCAGGACATTTTTCAAGAGATAGTTATGGATTTTCTTTTTAATGTTTTTTATTATCTGAATTGTCTATTGCCCTCAACTAGTCCCATGCATTGCTTCAGGTGACTCTGCTTGCCTCTGTTATGTTGTTTCACAAGGTTTTCACTTCAAGGTATGTTAAGTATTGGAAGGATGGGGAACAACTTGATGGTAGTCCTCAGACCTAATCAACCATATTAAAACAGCATTGGATGAAACTCAGGGAGTTCACCACTAAAATTTTTTTAAAAAATAATGTTCTGCTCCTAATAAAGCACCCCTGCCTAACAAGAGTAATTACTACCGAGGTTTGTAAAGTAAAGACTCCCAGGCGCTCGGAAGTTTTAGGAAGAATACAAAAAGACTCAACAAATGGTAAATAAATAAAATAAACTCTGATCAGCGAATTTATGCTGACCATCTGTAGAAACCGAGAAGTTCACAAATAAGTTACAATTCTGGAATAAAAAATAAAATGTAAAACAAAACTTGGGCAGGAAGGAAGACACATAGGTTCCAGTGTGTAATTGATTAAAAAATTGTGGCATAATGTGATAGTTTTAGGAAATTTTAAAAAGGTAGTTCTTTTTACTTATATAATGGAAATAAAAAGCAAAGCTTTTTGGATATCAACTCTGGACTGCAGTACAACAACAAGCTACCAGACATCATACACTGCATAACTGTGATGTATAAGCGTGCTGGGAAACCCCCAAATGACTGACTGGCCATTGGGTGAAATTTGTCTATGTATTGAAAGTGGTGAGCATAATCGATTTACTTGGTATATGTATTCTCTCTGTGTTGCTAATAAATAGATGTTTAAAGCATAGCTGTATAAGGTTCTTTCACTGGGAAAATGTCCTGCAGACCCATAGAGCCCTGAGCCCCATGGTTAAGGATGGGTACTTAAATTAACCAAGTTTCTACCTGAGCCTTATGAGTAAGTGCCTTATGTCCTGATCCCTTGGAAGAGAAAGGATGGGGGTGCCTAAATTGACCGGTTCTGCCTTGAACCCTCGGTAAGGTATCGCTGGGATGCCCCAGTTTTTGCGGGTAGCAATTTTGGTGGAGAACACAGGTAACCTAGGTCATTTGGACTGAACAGAGGGAATTAGTCCCAATGGATGCAGACCCCAGAGCTTAAAAGGCAGGTTCAGGAAGAGGTAAAAATTACAACACAGCTGAGCCTGAGCAAATATGAGCAGCTGCCCAGGGTCTGGGACCCTTAAACCAGGATACATGCCTGGATTGAATGGTAATGGCTATTCAGAGACGTGGGTGGAGGGTAAAGGATTATATAGCAGAAGCCCAGGCCTATACTAGCATCTTGCACTGGGCTGCTATTGCCAATGCACTGAACACATACAGGACCAGAGGGACAGGTGGGACTGGATCAAGGAAGCTATGAAGTTTATAATGTCTGCAAAACAATTGGGGAAGTTGTTTTATTTAAACAAACTGGGCCCCACAGAATATCCCAAGTTGTATCTTACTAAAAAGGAAACATTAGCTATAGCAGCTGACACCATCCAACCCCTAGGAGTTGCGGATGATGGATTTAAGGTACTAAGATTTAAGACTGCCACAGTGGATGGATTAAATGAAGGTGATTTTAGGACCAATTAATACTACCCAAGATTATGCTGAATTAAAACAAACAATTTGGGGGGCCAGTGCTGTTTTCCAGAAGGGCCCAAACAAACAAACACACAAAACACAAATAACAAGCTGAAACCAGTCAGGCAGTAACTTTTCCTAATAACAGACCACCCGGTTATCAGGGTTACTAGGAGGAAAAACAGGGCCAAAATGTGTATAAAAGCATTTTAAAAAGCATATATATATATATATATATATATATATATATATATATATATATTCAACCCCAAAATAAAAAATAGTAAAACTAAATTGAAAGCCAAATCATTAAAAACGCTAATAAGGGCAAAAAAAGCCATACAACAAATAAAACAAGAAGCCTACAAGCAAACTATTACAGCAAGTCTCACAGCTAAAAAGCTAAACAAGCGCAAAAAATAAAATAAGCCAAAAAGCCAAAAAAAGCCCCTTTAAATCTGGTTAGCCCTATAGTAAAGCAAGTACCTTTGACACCTCCCCCATCTCCCATAAAATGCCCACCTCCCCAGATTAAGACCCCTCTGGTAATAACCCAACTGCTTTATAATAAATAGGGGCATCCAATTGTAGGGAGTATTATAAAAATAATTTAAAAGAATATTGCCCCACCATATTAAATAACACTGGCACTTCAATGTGTATATTAAAAAAGCAGTGGCTGCCCAAAAGTGCCATCAAAACAAAAACCAATTAGTTATTGAAATAATTAAAAAATATGTTAAAAACTACCACTAAAAATTAAAAATGATATACAATATGACTATAACAATTAATGTCCTAGTAAAAATTAGTAAATTTTACTTTTTATAAAAACAAATAGCCATTCAAGCATATGTTATAACTGTTTACCCTAGCCACATCATTAACATATACCCAATACTACCTATAAAAATTCAAGTAACCAAAAATTTAGTAATGTATTCAGTAAACCACTATCCAACGGTATACTAAAAACATAAGTAATAAAAGCCCATAAATGCATCCCAATGTATAGTTCATAAAAATTGAAAAAATATATGTAAAAAACAAAACTTGCAAACAAAATATAAGTGCTTTTGCACTAAAACCAATGGCAAGCAAAGGTGCATGTTTAATGTATTTACAAAACAAAAATTGTCTGTAATCTATGCAAGCAAAATCTGTATATGTTAAAACTCCTTATCCAAAATTATTTTGAATAATGATGTTTTATAGTATATATATATTTCATAATTATTTTTATAATATTAATAAAAGTTAAACAAATAATTTTAAATATTATGTACCATTTTAAATTATAAAACATGTGCAGCACAATATCCCTGTGTTAAATAAACTGTTAATGTAAATATAAATATACATTTAGTTCAACAATTGCTAATTCACACTATACTGCAAAATCATTTGCAATATATAAAACGCACTAAAAACCAAATTTGCATTAAAGTACAGCACAGCAATTTACAAGTAACTAAAGTTTTAAAAAAACAAATATCACTCTTGGTAAAAAACATTACTAAAATGTTTATGGTGACTAAAGCTTAAATATAATAATTCAGCCCATTGTAGTAATAATTAAAATCCAATTGTGTTTACTTTTGGGCATGATAATACTAGTGGTATAACTAAAAAAAAAAACATCCAAAAATACAAACAGCCCACATGAAAAATCAAGTAATACCATTGCTAACCATACCCAAAATAAATAAATCCCCAGTCGCTCCTATTGAACTGCACATATAATCTTTCAAAGTCTAATACAATGGACCCAGTGGATGCCATTTAAAGTAAGCATTCACTGTCCTGGGTACCTGAGGTACATATAGAAACTCAAGTGTCTTTCTAGACTTGGACCAGGAAAAACTGTATGTTACCATAACATCTGAGGAATAGCAAATGTTTAGTTTTTTATGATGATCACTGTCAGTCTTACACTGACTCCTAAATCTGACTAACCTGTAGTTTAATGGGACACTGGAATGAGCAAATTCTAGAAATGTGAGCCTTCCATTGAGAATATCACCAGTCAGGCAGAGTGTAACTGTAGGAACCGGTAGGTGAGAGTGACCAAGACAGGAACAGATGATCTCTCAGAAAACTGATGCCAGCCCTACTGGGGACATTTACATAGACTCAAACAGTATTACAAAATCAAATCAAAATAGGTGTCAGCTAATTGAAGCTGTCTTCTGTCACTAGCAAAACATTTTTATTTAAATATAAAGGCTTCTATATTTATTTTTATATTTATTTTAGCATAGTGGTAATAACTAATAGTATAAAATAGTGGTGTATTTAAAAAGAAAAGGAGTACTTGTGGCACCTTAGAGACTAATACTCCTTTTCTTTTTGCAAATACAGACTAACACAGCTGCTACTCTGAAGCCTGGTGTATTTAAGATATACAAAAAAAAGTGAAATGTAAGTATGAAATTATTAAATGGCATCTTCATTACATAGCAATTGAATATTTGATATTTGATAGCTGCTCACTTAAGAAATTGAGTGAGCGTTGCTATAATTGTTATCATTCATTTTCAAAAATGGTGTATCAATAGGGAACAAGTGAGGTTGTAGCCTTCTCTTGGTTTGCTACAGCAAAGTATTGAGGCCATCAGATTGATGGGACCCATCATCATCCGGTCATGTTTCTTTTTGCATTATGACTCCTGCCATCTCAAGTGTATTCCTGACAAAGTCCTGCATTATAACATGCAACTTGCTGAAACATATGAGGTGTTTGTCTTCTAAAAAACAGCTAGGAGCACAACTTGCCTACAGAAGCATTCAAAAAAGCCTATCAAAAGAGAGAGAAAACTATTTAGTAAAATTGTTATTAAGTTAATGTGTTAACTTTTTTCTCTTAACCATCCACATTTAAATTATGTGCATTCATTACTATTACAAATTTAATACCAGTTCTTTTTTTGATTAATTCAGACTTCTTCAAGAAAAAAATGTGTTTGTGGGAGACAAAATGTTAACAAATATAACCTACTTGTCTTCTCTACAGGAGGGCAGGCGTGCCAGCTTCCATTAAGGAAACACTTGTTAGGCCCCTGCTCAAGAAAACCACCTTTTGACATAGAGTCTTCTCACCACTTCTTAAGTCATAATTTCTGCCCCTGTTAGAAAAACTGATAGCACAATGTCATCGCTAACATATAAATAAATAAATAAATAAATACATACTTATTTTGAACTTTTTTAATACAGGTCTTTGAAAAATTCTAACAAGACATTTTTGAGAATGTATGGAATGCTTAGATTTCCTTTACTCTAGTCAGTTGGGGCTCAGGCCTGGGTATAGTCCAGAAAGTGTGACTTATTATTGTTTAAACTCCTACTGTTGATGAATTATCATAAAGTATCCATTGAGATTCCAAGTAGCTTATTTACAGTCCCCAGGGGTTGAAAAAGTCCTCTTTGGAATATCTTTTCTCCTTTCTGCCTGAAAGGACACAGAGTGGTGGTGTTCTCCCAGGATACTATGGGAGGGGACAGGTTGATATGCGGTGATGGAATGTTCCATCTTGTAACCATTCCTCTTCTGCTCAATATGTACATGAGGTCAGTAGTGGAATTATAGTGAGGAGATGAGGGCTGCTGTGTCTGCATATCTCCTGACCTTGGTAATACAGTTGATCAACTTAATATCTGATTATGACTGGGATTGACTGAGGGATAGGCCACTGATATTCAATTTGGAAAAGACTGAGGTAATGCTTGTATTTTGTGGAAAGCATCCAGAAGAATCAATGGAGATTGTATCAAACTTTTAAAATTTGTTTGATAGTTAGCTCAACATTAAAATGAATGAACTTGTAGAAGCAATTAGTTTGGAACCTGGGTAAAACCATTAGGGCCAAAATGTTCTTATATAGTGCTTCTTATAGAATAAGAAGACAAGGGGAATGGCAGGCATTTTAGGATCCATGGTGGACTAAACTTAATATGGTGTGTAGTTGATAACTGGTATAAGTATCACTTAAATACCATTCTGGGATGTATTAGCAGGAGTGTTGTAAGCAAGATGCAAGAAGTAATTCTTCCACTCTATTCTGTGCTGATAAGGCCTCAGCTGAAGTATTGTGTCAGTTCTGGGTGCCACATTTTTGGAAAGATGTGGACCAATTGGAGAAAGAGGAGAGTAATAAAAATGAGTAAAGGTCTAGAAAACATGACCTATGATGAAACATTGAAAAAAATGTGTTTGTTTAGTTTGGAGAAGAGAAGACTGATGGGGGACATGGTAACAGGTTTCCAAATACATAGAAAGCTGTTACAAGGAGGAGGGAGAATAATTCTTCTCCTAAGCCTCTGAGGAGTGAACAAGAAGCAATGGGGTTAAATTGCAGCCAGGGAGGTTTAGGTTGGACATTAGGAAAAACTTCCTATCAGGGGAGTTAAGCACTGCAACAAATTGCCTAGGGAGGTTGTGGAATCTCTGTCATTGGAGGTTTTTAGGAACAGGTTAGACAAACTCCTGTCAAGAATGGTCTAGTTATTATTTACTCCTGCCTTGAGTGCCGGGGACTGGACTAGATGACGTACAAAGGTCCCTTCCAGTCCTACACCTCTATGATTACATATAAATTTGGATGTTTTTTGCCCTGATTTGGTTCAGTTAATAAGAGTTCTGGTAGAAACATATGACTCAAAATCAAATTGTTAAACTAGGGGGATGGAGAACATATTCTGTCTAAAGTCAGACCTGGTCTTCTTATTGGGCTAAGATGATGATATAAACACTGGGTCACTGTGAAAACTGGCACACATGGTACGCTCATAGTGCAAAAATGTAAATGTGCTAGCCTCTGACAAGGGATCCAAAACCCAAATATCCTTGTATTTGGCAAAAGGAGCTGGCTAGATAAAAGGGAGTGTGCAGTGTTCTTTCTTTTGTAGCGGCATGGCTACTCTGATACCGGGAGATCAAGGAGACACTGTTCCTATTTGAGGAAGAATATCTCTCAAAGCTCTCACTGAATCACATCCCCAATGCAGAGTTATGCCTCTGCCTATTTAGTCCTAGCCATGCCAAAACTAGTTTTCTAAATGCCAATATAATATATTTTTCTGGCCTGGTTATTTATTAAACACCATGTGACAGGGTGTATCTGGCCTTTCATGGTCCTCTTCTTGAAGACTTATGGTCCTACTATGCCCAGAGTAGGAAAAGAGCAGCAAAGGTGATTCTTCCAGGCCTGCCTAGAAAGGCTACATGGAAGCAGTCAATCAGAGCCCAGCAGGCACAGCTAAAAGAAGCAGGAGGGCCTGAGCAGGTCAGTTTGTGGCTGGGACCAGAGAGGTGAAGAAGGATGCTCTTCTCTGGACAAAGAAGGTCAATGAACAGCACTTATGAGACCTAAGAATGCTAATCCTAAGATAATCGGACCAGGTAGGAAGAGGACCAGGAAATGCAGTGGTTACTAATTAAAGGAAGCAGTATATGGCTGCTGTGTATAGGCTTCCTGGGTTGGAACCCAGAGTAGTGGGCAGTCCTGGGTTCCCCCACCAGCCACTAGCGAAGTGGCCCAAGCCCTGAGAAGGACCCAAGGATTCTTTTGGAATTCATGCAAAGGGTTGGATTTAAAAGGCCCAGAGATGGGGCTAAAGTGTGACTCCACACCACCCCAGCACAGGGTGGTGCTCAACAGGTGCTATCCAGGCTGCATTTGTATGGCTAGCACCATTACTTCCTTGCCCAGCAGTTCTTCTGGCTGCTCCCCGGCTGCCCTGATCCCCACACTCTCCTCCTCAAACCTTAGCTTTGCTGTCTCTTGGTGAGTGGCAGTTGAGTTGGTTTCAGAGTAGCAGCCGTGTTAGTCTGTATTCACAAAAAGAAAAGGAGTACTTGTGGCACCTTAGAGACTAACAAATTTATTAGAGCATAAGCTTTCGTGAGCTACAGCTCACTTCATCGGATGCATTTGGTGGAAAAAACAGAGGAGAGATTTATATACACACACACAGAGAACATGAAACAATGGGTTTATCATACACACTGTAAGGAGAGTGATCACTTAAGATAAGCCATCACCAGCAGCAGGGGCGGGGAAAGGAGGAAAACCTTTCATGGTGACAAGCAAGGTAGGCTAATTCCAGCAGTTAACAAGAATATCAGAGGAACAGTGGGGGGTGGGGTGGGAGGGAGAAATACCATGGGGAAATAGTTTTACTTTGTGTAATGACTCATCCATTCCCAGTCTCTATTCAAGCCTAAGTTAATTGTATCCAGTTTGCAAATTAATTCCAATTCAGCAGTTTCTCGTTGGAGTCTGTTTTTGAAGCTTTTTTGTTGAAGGATAGCCACTCTTAGGTCTGTGATCGAGTGACCAGAGAGATTGAAGTGTTCTCCAACTGGTTTTTGAATGTTATAATTCTTGACGTCTGATTTGTGTCCATTCATTCTTTTACGTAGAGACTGTCCAGTTTGGCCAATGTACATGGCAGAGGGGCATTGCTGGCACATGATGGCATATATCACATTGGTAGATGTGCAGGTGAACGAGCCTCTGATAGTGTGGCTGATGTGATTAGGCCCTATAATGGTATCCCCTGAATAGATATGTGGACAGAGTTGGCAACGGGCTTTGTTGCAAGGATAGGTTCCTGGGTTAGTGGTTCTGTTGTGTGGTGTGTGGTTGCTGGTGAGTATTTGCTTCAGATTGGGGGGCTGTCTGTAAGCAAGGACTGGTCTGTCTCCCAAGATCTGTGAGAGTGATGGGTCGTCCTTCAGGATAGGTTGTAGATCCTTGATGATGCGTTGGAGAGGTTTTAGTTGGGGGCTGAAGGTGATGGCTAGTGGCGTTCTGTTGTTTTCTTTGTTGGGCCTGTCCTATAGTAGGTGACTTCTGGGTAGTCTTCTGGCTCTGTCAATCTGTTTCTTCACTTCAGCAGGTGGGTATTGTAGTTGTAGGAATGCATGATAGAGATCTTGTAGGTGTTTGTCTCTGTCTGAGGGGTTGGAGCAAATGCGGTTATATCGTGGCGCTTGGCTGTAGACAATGGATCGAGTGGTATGATCTGGATGAAAGCTAGAGGCATGTAGGTAGGAATAGCGGTCAGTAGGTTTCCGATATAGGGTGGTGTTTATGTGACCATCGCTTATTAGCACCGTAGTGTCCAGGAAGTGGATCTCTTGTGTGGACTGGTCCAGGCTGAGGTTGATGGTGGGATGGAAATTGTTGAAATCATGGTGGAATTTCTCAAGGGCTTCTTTTCCATGGGTCCAGATGATGAAGATGTCATCAATGTAGCGCAAGTAGAGTAGGGGCATTAGGGGACGAGAGCTGAGGAAGCGTTGTTCTAAGTCAGCCATAAAAATGTTGGTATACTGTGGGGCCATGCGGGTACCCATCACAGTGCCGCTGATTTGAAGGTATACATTGTCACCAAATGTGAAATAGTTATGGGTGAGGACAAAGTCACAAAGTTCAGCCACCAGGTTAGCCGTGACAGTATCGGGGATACTGTTCCTGACGGCTTGTAGTCCATCTTTGTGTGGAATGTTGGTGTAGAGGGCTTCTACATCCATAGTGGCTAGGATGGTGTTTTTAGGAAGATCACCAATGGACTGTAGTTTCCTCAGGAAGTGTCTCGAAGATAGCTGAGAGTGCTGGTAACGAAGGGCCTGAGGAGGGAGTCTACATAGCCAGACAATCCTGCTGTCAGGGTGCCAATGCCTGAGATGATGGGGCGTCCAGGATTTCCAGGTTTATGGATCTTGGGTAGCAGATAGAATACCCCAGGTCGGGGTTCTAGGGGTGTGTCTGTGCAGATTTGTTCTTGTGCTTTTTCAGGGAGTTTCTTGAGCAAATGTTGAGTTGAGTTGGTGATCGCCTTTTCTCCCTCCTCAGTTCTCTCTTGTGGCCTGGTGACCTTCTTTCCCTAAGTTATCGTCAGTGATGCTGGATTGTCACAAAACTGTGTCTGGGGGGAGGGAGAAAGGGGAAGGCAATGGGACACTATTCTCAATATTAGAGGGTCTTGCGGTAGCAGGAAATGATCTGATCTCATCCCCTGGCAGCACATGGAAGAACACTACTCTTCCTTCTGTGGGGGCACAGGTACCCTAGCTTCAGCTAGCAGTACCGCCTTCATTTCAAATTAGTGCTTTCCCTGTAAGATATTGTTGTTTGGGAACTGGGGGTTCTTTGTCCACAGTGCTGAAGCTTATGGACTGCTTTCGACCCTGAAGCCAGCATAAAAGCTGGCTGCAGGACAGAAGTGAGATTTGTCTCTCCTCATATCTAATGGCTATGATGTGTGTCATGGCCACTCTTCAACATCTCAGGTCCTTTGGATTGGAGGCAACTTCCCCTTATCTGGCAGACTGCCATCCTCCAAAGACACAAGAGAAGGGTGTGGCCTCTGGCTCCCCTACATGAAGGAGTCACATGGCTCCAGGAAAGTGCAAGGAAGCATACACAAGTAAGGAGGTCCCTGGTCATACAGAATGGAAGAAGTTGAGGGCTAGGGAAGGAGGAAGCTGTAGAGGCAGAGGGAGGTTTGGTGTTTCTTTTGTAAAAGATCTGGGTTCTGAAGAGACATGAGATGTTTGCTATGACTGTTTGAGTGATAATTTGCAGATGATACAAAACTACTCAAGATAGTTAAGTTCCAAGCAGACTGCAAAAAGCTACAAAGGGATTTCACAAAACTGGATGACAGGGTAACAAAATGGCAGATGAAATTCAATGCCGGTAAATGCAAAGTAATGCAAATTGGAAAACACAATCCCAACTACACAGATAAAATGATGGGGTCTAAATTAGCTGTTACCGCTCAAGAGATCTTGGAGTCAGTGTGGATAGTTCTCTGAACACATCCACTCAATGTGCAGCGGCAGTCAAAAAAGTGAAGAGAATGTTGAGAATAATTAAGAAGGGGATAAATAATAAGACAGAAAATATCATGTGGTCTCTATATACATTCATGGTATGCCCACATATTGAATACTACGTGCAGATGTGGTTGCCCCATCTCAAAAAAGATATATTGGAATTGGAAAAGGTTCAGAAAAGGGCAATAAAAATGATTTGGGGTATAGAACAGCTTCCATATGAGGAGAGATTAATAAGACTGGGACTTTTCAGCTTGGAAAAGAGATGACTCAGGGCGGATATGATAGAGGTCTATAAAATCATGACTTGTGTGGGGAAAATAAATAAGGAAGTTTTATTTACTCCTTCTCATAACTCAAGAACTAGGGGTCACAAAATGAAATTAATAGGCAGCAGGTTTAAAACAAAGAAAAGGAAATATTTTTTCACACAATGCACAGTAAACCTGTGGAACTCCTTGCTAGAAGATATTGTGAAGGCCAAGACTATAACAGGGTTCAAAAAAGAACTAGATGAGTTCATGGAGGATAGGTCCATCTATGGCTATTAGTCGGGATGGTGTCCCTAGCTTCTGTTTAAAGAAGCTGGGAATGGGTGACAGGGGATGGATCGCTTGATGATTACCTGTTCTGTTCTTTTCCTCTGGAGCACCTGGCATTGGCCACTGTCAGAAGACAGGGTACTGGGCTAGATGGACCTTTGATATGACCCAGTATGGCTGTTCTTATGTTCTTAATACTCTGAACACTCTTGCAGTTCACTGATATTTCAAAGATGTGGTAAATCTGAGGAGGTCAAAGCCTTTTTGCTGGTTTCCAGAATCAGACTCACCTTCTCTATGAAATACCAATTTGCTGCAAAAGCATTCCAGCTAGATATAGCATGCAAGGTTCTCACAATTACTTCACCTCATAGAGAGCACTATGGTAATACTGTGGATAACACTGCAAAAGGTGCTTGGCTGTATTTTAAATTTCAGTTACAGATACTTTAGCTAAGGGCCCCAAAGTCTTTATTTTATATGCATACTTTTCTGAAAGTCCCGATTAAGGGAAATATAGTACAAAGAATACAAATTGATTCCTTTTCATGAAGATTTATACTACTAAAACATATTAGTTTAAAGCATAAATCTGTGCTTTTTCCTTCTGTTTTATTTGAATATTCCATTTTTATACAACATTCTATTATGCAATAAAGGTAGCTGAAAAGCAAAATCCCTAGAGAGAGAGACGTATGAAAGACTCTGTAAGGCACATGAAGGAAATCTGCATTGTAATAAAATGCTTCCTGCAGAAGAGGTGGTTGCAAAATCTGAAACCATCCTTTTTCAGTGATCTGATGAGTGACAAAATGCCACAGAGGTTTTTACTGTTTATCGGTTGACAGTTTTCCTATTTAAAAAAATAGTCTAATAAATGATATTGTAAATCATTATTGGTTGAGTATGGGATTGATTTCTAAAATAATATTTCAGCTTTTTATTTTTTGGAAATTACCATAGTGTCCTTATGGGAGGATCTTTCAGTAAAAATTAGAGAGCAGATATGATTTAGCTGTTGTGATGATGGTATCCTCATTATATACATGATAGTTTATTTAAGGTTCCATAATTAAATAATAGACATTTTTTTGGAGTGGTTTTAATTTTTTGTGCACAGTCAACTGTATCACTAATGATAGAATTTAGATAACTCTCTGTGTATGGTAATTAGACATCTAAATTCTTCATATCTAATCCCATGATTGTGGATGCAAAAGTTGAAAGCTGTTTACACAAGATGGCCCATAGTATTTAAGCTCCTGTTTGCCTCTTAACCTCTCCATTCTTTTTTCCTTGAATAGAAAGATCATAATCTCTTAATGGTGAAAATGAGTGTAACTCCACTGAAATCAGCAGAACTGCAGTCATTTACACCAGGATATCATTTACACCAAATCTATTAGCATTCTCCTAAATGATACTGTAATGTACAACAGTAATTAGCAGACTATTAAGTTTAAATTTTTTCACCCTTTTACTAACACTTTGGGTGAAATATAAGAAAACCCTATGTGACATTCATATCACTAATTGCATTTGATATCTTCAGTCAAAAATTCTGTGGCTTTGCACGCTGGGAATTATCCAAATTTAGGATTCTATTCATCTTAGATTCTCAACTAAATTTTAACCATACAAAGAAGTGAACTGCCAACCACCTTTCTACAAGTGGCGGAATCACCCCATAAATCAAGAGCTTAAAAATATTTCTAATTTGTGTGTTTTTCTCTCTCTCTCACACACACACACACACACACACACACACACACACACACACATACTTTCAGTGTTGTTCTGAGGAATATTCCTATAACATTGACAAAAATAAATTTATCAGAAGGTGTCAAAATCCATAACTGAACATGTAGTGTCACCATCCAGATTTGGGACTCACTTCAGCTTGCTGAAAGGAGTGAGAGGATCAATTCTGACAAACCTTTAGATTCCAATAAATCACATCACTGCCATGAGATCAATGGGACCTAATGATGCTCTGCACTTCTGAAGGAGGCCTGAAGTGAACCAGAGTGGCTTCACTCCAGTACAGAGGGTACTGTTGGGGGTAGCTAACCCTGCCCCACCACCTCTTCAGGTGCCAGGTTGGGACAGGAAGTATTAAAGCAAAGTCATGGAGCTCAGTTGGGGCCTGACCAGGGAAGAAGGCAGATGTCCCTCCCAGGGAGCCACCAGCAGAGCCCACATCCGGCAGTGGGGAAAAAAGGCAAACCACCACTTTCGGAGGTGGACAACCCCATGGAAGAAGGAGAAGGGCTGCCCGACAGCAACACTGGGAGTCAGGCTCCAACGATGACAGAGCAGCCCTACCAAGAGACAGTAGGAAGAATCCCAGGGAAATGAAACTTTGGTCCTGTAGTGCTACCAGGGAGTGAGGCAGTGACCCCATGTTTTCCCCGCTGATCCAAAGATGGAACTTCAAGAATCCTGGGCTGGTACCTGGTGGACCAGAGTGGACCTGGGTCCCCCTACCTCCAGCCCTTTAGGCAAGAAGGCCAGAGATACTGACTTTATTTGCTCAGCCTTCAACCAAGCGGCCCAAGCCATTGACTGTGACCAGCTCAGGCCTCATCCTAGAAGGCCTGAATCATAGACTAGTGTTTGTTCCAACCAGGAGGAACATTGCTCAGCCTATCCAGGAGGCCTGAGCCCCAGATGGTGTTGCTTTTATTCACCCTTTCCTGGGAGGTCTGAGCTAATTACTGTTTAACTGTGTAGCTTGGTACCCGGAGGCTGGAGCCATAAACTATAGTTGTTTACTCCTGCTAGAAGGCCTGAGAGACTGTTTAATCTATCAGCATACCCTCACCTAGAATCCAAGAGCCAGAGACATCTTAACTGCACAGTCCATGACCAGGTTGGAGCTATAAACTGCCTTCCTGTATATTTGTTGAACCCTCACCCAGGAGGTTTGAACTGTTATTTGTGGAGGTGCATAACCCTCAACCAGGTTGCCCGATGGCTTAATTCAGCAGATGTACTGATCTCCCAGTGCTACCACAGGGGGTGCCATGGCCCTGAGCTACAGAAGGTTACAAGGCCACTTTTATTTAGGTGCCTAACTATAGATTTTGGTACCTTACTTTAGGTATCCAAAGTAAAAAAAAAAAAATAGTAGTTGATGGAGATTTAGGAAGAAACTTTTCTGATAAATAGATAATTCCATAAATCATCTGCTACAGGCTGCTGCCAGAGGTGGGATATTTGAATTAGATAGACTACTGGTCTGATCCAGTGTGGCAATTGCTAGGTTCATATGGTGATACCTGCTGGTATTCAGGGAGGGATGTGAGGCCATGACTGTACCCAGCCACAACTCTGTTGGGGCTGCAAATGATCCAGCTAGTACTGCTGCAAAAAATCTCTTTCTACTCCCTACTGCTTGTGGGTATATTAGAGGTACCTCATTTTATGAGTGCACTGATAGAAGGATAGAGCCCCCTTTTCCCTTTGTGTTCGCTACCATTCTAAAACACCAGCCCAGAGCTACTCTTCATTTGTCTTTTTGAAGACCTGTTGTGTACATCTCTTGTCTGGTGAGCTCTTAATTACACAAGCAGTAGCATTAAAAGTCAATGGAACCCACTCACCAGGGTGAATAAGGATTGCATGATTGGCATCCAAATGTGCATAAAGTGGCAATTTGTTTAGTCTTCAAATGGTTTCTACATATTTCCATGAGATCAGATATTGAATGTATTGCAGCTTATTTGATTTATGGTGAGCAGTCATTAAGGTTCCACCAATGTAGAAAATGTCAGTGCTTTCAACATCTGTGTAAATGTTTTTTTTCCTTATTAAGAACATCAGTATAACAGATCACAGTTTTCCAAAGTATTAAATCTATGTTCTTCTGTACTGTGATTGAGAACAATGTCATTTTGATTTGTAGTAGCTAATGTGGCACTGCAATAGTGTTAGGAAACAGTATATGAATGAGAATTTTTGTGACAAATGGGCCTACAAATTTACCTTAATTAAGAATTTAATTACAAAAATTGACTGTAAATTCATAAAGTGTCATACTCTATAATAGAAACAGATGCAAAAAAACAGACAGAGGAACTGGATTACTCTAAACAAAGAAAGCCAAGTTGATATAAAAAACAGATGTAAAACTGAAATTGATATATCAGATATTAAACCCATTGATGCTGGAACTAGCAGTCCTGGGGGTCCTACTGCAACCCCTGGCTTGGAGTGGTTTCCATCATATAGAGGGTGCACAGTTTGGTTCAATAGCTCTCAGCACCCCGACTATAAACATTATTCCAGCACCCCTAATTAAGCCTAATTTGTGGGCAAAATAATGAGGATGGGCTATTCCACCCATCACTCCCTTTTGGGGTCCTTAACAGAGGTTTTGGGGAATGAGGGAACAAAAAAGAAAAAAAAACAGACACTACTGGAGCAAGCTCCACTTCTTCTAAAATTTGACTGTAACCACATCAGCAGCAGTGACATCTCCAGTCCATAACTTCTCTCATCCCCCAAAGAACAGTATTACCATCTCTGATACCATCAAAGAGACTGTCAAATGGGAAATCCTTCTAAACTGTCTACAGCTAAAGGGAAAGGGAACAAGAGATGTTGTTAAAATGAGCCTCTTTTAATACTCTACATTTGAAACGTTTTAACTGTTTTTTTTTCTGTTACTTTAATAAAAAAGTTAAAAAAAAGATTTGTAATGGTGTATTTGCCAAGGTGCTAAGCAGACTCAGGTCTCTGTTTTCCAGGACCTGGACCTTATTTAACACTGTTAGTGTTAGACAGCAAGTGAGTTATGTTAACACCTTGGGCCCATTTTTTCATCTAAAGTCAACAGTAGACAGGATATTTTTCACTCTCTGAAACTTTGTCTATCCATGGGAAAAATTGATTATGACCAGGTAAATCAGCTTAATGTCCAAATATATAAAAAGAGTTTTGCATCTGTTATTCTGAAGCTACTGGTTACATGTAAGAGCAGTAGTACCGTCAATGAAGGCAGCACAACTAGCTGATTTGAGAGCAGAATGGCCTCCAGTGAATGATACACTATAGAGTGGTGTGTTTAAGGACTAACTGTTACCCGTACAAACAGGAAAGCAACCAAAATAGGTGTGAACGGTTATCATCCATTGTACTGTTAAGAATTTTTTTAGTGCACACTGAAGGCTAAAAACAGAAAAACACCTCAACAGAGTATGTCTGATGAATGTTCATACCAAGAGATATAAAAAGTGATCTTAGACAAGGTTACCAATATATTTTCTGAAAAAAATGTTTACAACTGACTTTTGTGTTATAAGAATAAAGACATAACAACCATGACCATATACAATATTAATTATGCCTCTCTAATTTCCACTTTTTCTTATGTGGGTAATGCCCTTGTCATCAATATGAATTATATCTCACCATGTTGCTGAAGTTATTTAAAAGTGACACTAAAGTAGAATCTGACTCCAGCTGAGATATGGTTAATGCCATACATCATAATTGTGACAAGTTTACCATAAATGTTATAAGACATGAAAAATACTTGTCAATTACTGTTACTTCTGTATTCTAAAGTAATTAGGTTCAGGAACTGGGAAATACAAAACATTGGAACAACATGATCTGTGCCATGCCTTGATCTGGAATTTCAGGGAATTACAAATTAATCCTTTCTGAGTTTGAGATTAATTTATTGCTACTGTATAATAGTTAGGCGAAAGAGTTTAGGACAAGATGTGGGCAGTAATATGAATGATCTGGATCAGGAAGTCTAACTTTGCTATTTTTTTTCTTTCCTCTATTTTCCTTGAGGTAGACCCTTAATCATATTACTACAGGATATGTGGCTTCTATGAAAGACAATCCTAATTACTAAAAAAAATACCCTTCGCCCCTTTTACAGGTTACAACTGGTGACAGCAGTTATACTAGCATTACTAGACTGTTAAAAGTAGTTATCATGCCTGCTATAATTTGAACACCATGTGTTCAAATAGTAGTCTAGGCTAACACAGCCGTCTTTCCAAGTCCTTTGCATAATATATATCTTTCCTCTTCACCATCTGCACAACCAAGAGACTTGCACTGAAAATATATTGAGCCTGATATTTTTTTCCTGTACTTACAATTCCAACCTCTGTCACCAGTCTCCCTAACAAGAACATTGTAACTAACTCTGCATCGTGAAATGTCATTTATCTTGTTCAAGAAATAGATTATTTTCAAACTTCCTCCCTTTATGAACCTGTGCCTGCATCCACAATGATTTTCAATCTTCTCTAGCCAATACCTTGGGCCAAATTACAAGTTATCTCATTCATCTCACTGAATTAACTTCAGTGAAATGCATGGGATGTAAGTCAGGGCAGAATTTGGCCACAAAGGTATATCTTTTTCTGTGCTGTACATCAGAAAGAAAACTAAAAGATTAAGGATCCTTGTTTAATTGTTCGTGACTTATTTCCTCTGTCCACTACATAGTCTGTTTTCTACTTCCCTTCCATAGCTGTAACACAGAGACTCTTTTTTGTGGTATTATTTGTTTTTACTATTTTCATTTGCCTGCACTCCAATTAGAGAAAAAAATCCTTTCCTTCTCCTGTCATTGGATCATTCCACATTTTTATTTATTATAACTTTATTATTTTCTTATTTGTTATGTACCAACAATGCACTTGGACTTCTACAAGAAAGAAATCAAGACAGGTCCCTATCCCATACAGCTTGCAATCTAAATAAAGCAACTCAGCCAGCCAGGAAGGCTTCTTGCTCTCATAGAGTTTACTACTATGTTCTCTAGAATGGCTGCCCAGCTCCCTTCCATTGCTGGAGTTGCACTCTGCTAATATGCTTTCTGATGGTCTGAGCAGAAAGCTGAGCATTTGAAGAGAAGGGTGGGTTGAGAGGAACATGTAGGCACAAAAACACTTACATGAAAGCTTGAACCTTTATTGAAATAGGATGGAAGTAGTCACTTTAAAGAATTTCTGCTGTTCCTTAACGTCTCCGGGGAGTGATTGTGATTCTGCATAGAGCTCTTATGAACTTTCATTTGCCTGAACCCACTTTAGATTGGGGTTTGAGTATCCAACATTTTCCCAGTCATGCTGAACAAGCCATTTGTCTTCAGACAGCAGTGCTAGTCTGCAGTCTCACTCCCTATTATACATGACTAAGTGAAGATGCTGACCTGCCCATTTTGATCAGCTCTCTTTGGTGGTCCAGTTTGCAGCTATATTAGGGTTGCCAGGCATCTGGTTTTCTACCAGAATGCCAGGTCGAAAAGGGACCCTGGCGGCTCCAGTCAGCACCACCAACCGGGCCATTAAAAGTCCGGTCAGTGGTGAGACGGCTCTAAAGCAGGCTAGTCCCTACCTGTCCTGGCACTGTGCTACAGAAGAGGCTACAGGTCCGGCTCCTAGGTGGGGGGGTGGGGGCACGGGGCTCCATGCGCTGCCCCCGCCCTGAGCACTGGCTCTGCATTCCCATTGGCGAGGAACCACAGCCAATGGGAGCTGGGGGGATGATGCCTGTGGGCAAGAGCAGTGCGCAGAGACCTTTGGCCCCCCTGCCTAGGAGCTGGACATGCTGGCCACTTCCAGGGCACAGTGCAGAGCCAGGACAGGCAGGGAGCCTGCCTTAGCCCTGCTGTGCCGCTGACCAGGAGCCATCCAAGGTAAGCCTGTGCCCCAACCCCCTGCCCCAGCCCTGAGTCCCTCCAAACCCAGAGCTCCCTCCTGCATCCCAAACCTCTCATCCCCAGCCCAAGCCCAGAGCCTGCACATCCAACCCAGAGCCCACTCCTCCCACATCCCAACCCCCTGCCTCAACCTGCGGTCCCCTCCCACATTTTGAATCTCTCGGCCCCACCCACCCAGCCTGGAGCCCTCTCCTGTACTCCAAACCCCTCATCCCAGCCCTACCCCAGCGTTTGCACCCCCAACTGGAGCCCTCACCCCCTCCCACACTCCAACCTCCTGCTCCAGCCCAGTGAAAGTGAGTGAGGGTGGGGGAGAGCGAGCCACTGAGGGGGAATGTAGTGAGCAGGGGCAGAGCCTTGGGGCAGGGGCAGGGTAGTGGCCAGGCTTTGGGGCAGGGGTGGGGCTGGGGTGTTCAGCTTTGTACAATTAGAAAGTTGGCAACCCTAGACTATACCTTCTCCCTACTCTTTTTCTTTTAACAAAACACAATCACTGTTTTCAACAGGCTTCTACAATAAACATTTCTATGCTCTACATAAATAAACATCAGTATAAAAATAACTGTGGCCTTGTTTTTCCACAACCCTGCTCTGTCTTCCATTCTGCTGTGCCAATACTGGCTCCTTTGCCATGGTTTCATTAAACTTAAATGTCACTTCTTTTTTTGCTTAACATGTTCTCCTTTCTCACTTGCACTCAGAATTTTATCTGTCTTATCCCAAGAAAAGACTAACCAGCTTTATCAAGGCATCTATATACCCTTTAGTTTATCCCAAAGCAGGAGTGGATTGAGTTCCAGCTATTCCTTTGCAGAAGAATATCTTACAATGCTAATGGCAAAGCAACTTCACGGTTTCATAGGTTGATCAGTTGGAGGATGTATAAATCAACTCTCATTTAGTCTCTTCATCTCCTATTGCTAATTTCCCTGGATAAAATGAGTCATGGCTTGGAAATTGCTGTCAATAAATTGAAGAGAAATAGGAAGCAACTGTCATGTTATATCAGCTTCTCCCCTTCAGTCCTCTGGGATATACTCTCAATAATTAGTCCATAATCAGTTCATGTTCTTAATTAAATAACAGCCAAGTCTCATGGGGAAAATTACTTTTCTTGCTCTGGACAAATAAAAGATGGAGAGATGTATCCATGTCGGCATGGTACCGCCTTTAATAGAAGTCACTGAAAGCTTTGGGAAAAATCAAGACTTTCAGGGTTTTTTTCCAGGTAGAATCCACTTTCCATTTTTTTAAAGTTCAATTTTTAAAAGTTCAGCATTTATCCACAAGAACTGCCAGTAGCTCTATTTAAAAAAAAAGGGACACAATTTTAAATACAATGATACTAAATACTTTAGATATTTAAATACTAGGGATAGAAAGGCAGAGCTTGTCACCAAATATGAGGCTCTAGCAGTGCAGGGAAGAAAGCACTAAAAACAACCTCTAAAGACAAAGTCAGTCGTGGATATTTTATTATCTGTCCCAAGCAGTTTAGAAATAGCTGCCGTGTGTGATCTATAAGTCAGTCAACATTATTAAAAACTGAGGTTCTACCCCGGTCTTTAAACTGTATGGAATTAAATCTATAGATGGAATGTCATCCAAACAAAGGAATGCCAGTCTGCCAGTCTAAAGTGTATCAACAATTTATTAGGGAACTTTTGCCTCCATATATTTACATGTTTTAGTCCTTATTTGTCATACAGCTCAGGTACTGGGATTTTGAGGAAACAGCTCCAAAGCTAGAACACGTTGTTGTTTTAATATAAATAAGAACATATCACTCTGTTTTCCCCCAAATCATGACAATTGATCATCACAGAAGCTATATTAAAAAGATAAAACATTTTTGTTGCAAAATCTTTTAGTGGTTTTTCTCAGCAGAATTTTTCATGTTCAGTATTATGAAAGTGTCAGTAGATGTCTCTGTTGCTCTATTTTCACAAAGAGCATTAAAAAAAACAGTCCTTTAATATCTGTGGAACTGTCAGCAAAGAGGAGCTGATGCCTTTTTTCATTCTATTTTTTTCAAGTGAAAGTAACCAGATCACTATACTCCTTGTCACTTTTAGTGCACAACTCGTAAATGAGATCCTCTGTAAAAAACAATTTCTAAAAGATCAAATATGTGAATTAGGACTATTTTTATTAATCTAATGATCATCACATGTTCTCTAGTACTTTGATCACAGGATATGGCATCAGCAGTACCTGCAATCGGATGCCATTTCTCCCAGTAATTCTGTCTCTGAACATGAACAAGTCACATACCCATCTCTATTTCAGTTTCTATATAGATTAGAGGGCATAATACTTACATACATCGCAGGATGTTGTAACGATTAATATTGATATTTTAAAATATTTTGAAGTTCAAGAATGTTATGTAAGTGCTTAGAAGTATTATTCGTGTATACAAGTCCCATTACAATGAGAGGAACCACTTATTTTATTTTCCTGATAATAACTTTGTGTTTGTGTTTTACTGTAGTGATATAGGGAAAACTGTTTTGAGAACTTGTATATATGAAAGGGGCAGGATAGACAAATGATCCCCAATACCACACTAATACTAAAGATAGTTACCCTTAGGAAATTAAAATCCCAAACTCGACCCTCTTAACTTGTTCAACCTGCAAGAGGTTATCTAGTACTGAATAGGAAGGGGAAACATGATTAAATGGGAGAAAATTGAAA
This sequence comes from Dermochelys coriacea, assembly GCF_009764565.3. Taxonomy (NCBI): domain Eukaryota; kingdom Metazoa; phylum Chordata; order Testudines; family Dermochelyidae; genus Dermochelys; species Dermochelys coriacea. Next base: position 31,861,844 of record NC_050069.1, on the reverse strand, counting down.
GATTAATTTAATAAAGAACCATAAGCCTGTAACAATGAGTTAAAGTCTAGCTTATTGCACTCTAGATTCTGCATTCATCATTATCCTCCAATTTTTGGATTTGTTCACAAATCTTGGGTAGGTCTCTCCATGAACAAAATTATTTTTATTAACTATTCTTTACATGCAAACATGAGTGTGATTTTTCTAATACTGTACTGCATTAGACAGGAATAGTCCATTGTAATTTCCAAATGCAAAGAAAGAGGAGAAGAGAGCCAGATGTTATCAAACAGCTTCCAAAGATTCCTATCTGTTTTTCTTATTTTTATATAGATGTGTTTCTGTGTATCTCTAGCCCTGTAATTTTCTTTCCTTGAAGAAGGTACAATATTGATACAAATAAAATGTCTAGCCCAAATGCTGCCCTACCATATAGATTGTGCAGCTCTACTGAAGTCGATACTTGTAAAAATTTACATGATCTAGCATAAAATTTTCAAAAGTGTTTTGAAAACACATGTTTTCAAAACACATTTTCAGTGAGGAGAAACATGACAACACAAACCAAATAAAGTGAAAACAACACATACTCCTTACTTTGACATCTATGCTCCAACTTGAAGTACCACAGCCAATGGGTACGTCTACACTGCCATTATACACCTATGGCTGGCCCATGCCAGCTGACTCAGGCTGAGTCTATGGGGCTGTAAAATTGCAATGTAGATGTTTAGGCTGGAACCTGGGCTTTGGGACCCTGCAAGTGAGGAGCGTTCCAGAGCCCAGACTCCAGCCTGAGCCTGACCATCTATACTGCAATTTTACAATCCCACAGCCTGAGTCAGCTGATGTGGGAATTTTCAAATATCAAGGCATAAGTCCAAGTTTTGCAGGGTTGGTGTCAAAGTATTAGCTGACTTGCCCTTCTGCCTCTGCTCCAGTTTTTCTCTTTTCCATTTTTTACCAGTTTTTTAATGTTTTTTAAAGATGTTAAATAATTCTGTAACCAGCCTATGATCCCAGAGTAGGTTTCAGATAGGGGCAGTACTACAGGCAGGTGAGCAGATAGCTGAGGCAGCATAGGTGAGGCCAGCAGAAAGGTCAAATTTTGTACCGTCCACTGAATTTCTCAGGTCATGTAGGAAAATAGTGGGCAGGACCCCTGGGTGTAGGGGTGTGTGTGTGGGGGGTGTCCTCTCTTCTCTCTCCTTCCCTTATTGCCTTCCCATATTTCTATTCATCCTCTTTCACTCTTTATCACTCAACCTTCAAAACCTGCCCTCTCCAACTCACCATCACCATCTCTCAGTACATACCTCTTTGCACAGGCTAGTGGAAGAGAGTGGCAGTTTTCTTTTGGGTGTGTGGGTGTTCTCCACAGAGCTATGGTTTCTCCTCCTCTGTTAGCAGTCTGAGTGAAGGATTCTTTTCCCTCCTCTCTTCTGACTGTTTAGGCCTGAGAGGGGTCTCAAGAAGTATAATTTAGCATTTTAGGCTTCTGTCGTGCTGAACTTGGGCCAACTTTTCAAATTCCTTCCTCTGTCTACTCTAAGCCCAGGTCCCACCCCTACAAGGGCTCACAAAAAAAGGGTGACACAGGGGCCTCTTCGGGGGGCTGGGGGGGAGAGGAGGGAATGAAGTGCCTGAAGCTGCAGCATAAATTTACAAACAGCAGTTTAAAAATATTCCCAGAAATCTATGCAGACTGAGGACTTGGGGCAATATTACACCTTCACCTTACTTTCCTTACATATAACCTTCTCTCCTCCCAATTATGGCCCCGGTCCTGAAATACTTAGCCACTTTGCTTGGGAAAAGATAGAAGGGCACCCAAAACACCCATGAGGTAGCCTGAAACTCCTTGTTTTCCCCACAATATATTGGTCTGGTTTGTGTTACTCAAATATATCATTTGAAAAAATAGTGCTATAGTGCTTGGTAATGCTATTGAATTCAAAGGGAGTTTTTCCTTGGAGTGGATTGAAGATGAAATCTTTATAGAGTTATTGTCATTGCCATTATGTATCACTTCCATTGCTTGAAAAGAGGAGAGAAAGTCAAACAATCAGAAGGGAGAACAGCAAAAGAGTCAGAAGAAGAAAAAATCACTTAATCCCCCTTTTATCCTCCACTATACCCAGAATTCACTTAAATATCTGCTTTTATTTTAATGAAAAATGGCTTATTCTTTCTCTTGAATCCATTCATGAATCCATTTAACAGTCTCCTCTTTTTTCCCCAAAAATGTTTTTATTTTAGAACTAAAATGTAGGCAGAAGGCATTGGGGGAAGGGGCACAGAAAAGAATATACACATTAAAGAAAAAAATCTATGTACTGACTTACCACTAAATTCAAGAAAATGCTTAGAGGAACTACAAGTAGAGTACTTTTTTTTTTAAAGCTAAAATAAGATTCATGGCCAATTAATCATACATTTCTAGGAACAAGGACTGTGTCACTTTAAAGTTTACTCCCTTTTTTAATTCAAAACGCTATTATCAAGGAACAGGATAGTCTAGTGCCATTTCTCCCTAAAGTGCCAAGTGCTCTGAGCTCACGGTTAGAAAGATGGCTCCCTTGTGTTTAGAGCTATCAATTTATCCTTTGGTGTAGAGCTGTGTTCTTTAGTTACAGCGAGCAGAACAGGGATTTAATTCTGACCTATTGTGTGGTAAACGCATACAGAACATACTGTCGTGTTGACAGAATTTGCTATTTTTATGCACGTTTACAATGAAGAATATTATTGGTAACAAAAAACGATCTAATTTTAAAATTAGGAATATTTTCCCTAGCTATTCAGGACCAAATTCTGTTCTCTGCTGCACTTATGCAACTTCACTAATATTAATGAGATTTAAATCATTTGCTTGTATGGAACTCAGATGCCACGGTGACAAACCTAATATAAATACCTAACGAGATATACAGGCAGCATGGGAAGAACTCAGTGCAAAACAGAGCATATGATCTCAATTAGTCCCTTCCCCAACCCAATTTAACTATAAGTATTCCTTTCCTTTTTGTGCACACAAAAAACAGTCTGGGAACTTTTCAAATACAATTCGTTTGTGATAATCCACTTCACAGTATGAAACATATTGCTGGTAGAATGATATGCAATAATCTTATTTTCACTGTGAAAGGAAATATAATATGGTCACGAAGCAGCTGAACTGTCCTTATGAGTCCTTATTGGCATTCCAAATAAAGCCGCAGGCAGAAATTCTTTTCTTCTCAGCTTTTATTTAAAACTAATTAAAGCATGCAAGCAGTCAAATAAACATCCAAGGCCAAGGAACCTTTCTGGACTTTAAAACTGATAGGGTCACAAGTACATATGTCTCTGGTTATTTATACAAGCACATCAAGTGAATTAGGCTTACCGTAGTGTCAGCATTTAAGTACTCTCTAGGCCTTTAATGTAATCTAGCATGCTTTGCCTGTTTTTTTCCTTGAGGGAAAAAAAAAAAAGAACAAAACCTCTGAAATTCAAAAATACCACAATGGCTGAATAGAGCTGGTATACTCTTCTCTTAAAAGGATATTTGCCATATATCTGCAAGTAACATTCTAGATTATTCCCAAGTGGGAGAATTATATGGAATTTAATAGAAAAATATTTTTTCTATAGGTTATTGGAAACATTCCATAGAATTTAATAGTTATACTCCTTCTATAGAATTATTCTATTGTTTGTTTCAAAACACCTACAGACAGATATAAATGTATATTAAATTCAGTAAGTTTTAATATATTTTTTATAGAAACGTATTCAGTTGTTATAGAAATGTATTGATTTCATTCCTATTATATCCTATAGGATATTTTTCCCCAGGAATGGTTAAAGCAAAAATATGTTTTTTAAAATCCAATTTACAAGCTTTTCACAATTTCTGCTGTTTGTTCCTTCTTTATTCTTCTCTTAGCCAGGACAATAAAAATAGATTAAACTATTTAAGTTATGTTTCTGATCAGTTTCTAGTAAATATCATTTTCAAGGCATTAACTTTCACAACATTCTATCATTTGGGTTACAAATTTTATAAAGCAATGTTTTGGGACAGATTTTTTTTTAACCCTCCCCCCTACAGGTTTACAACATATTTCTATGGGAGTCTCAAGAAATTAATAAATGAAACATTTCCTTTGGTCTTAACATTTTGTGAAAGTTATATATATATATAAAAATCCAAGCTCTAGAACAAATTTTATCTGATAGTGTCCTTTTAACATCAAAATGATATAGTAAAATGTGAAGCTTTAGATGTTCACAGCTGCAGACAAACTGGATGATGTCTTTCAACTATGTGCATTTCAATGTGTGAATGTTCTGATGTAAAAAACATTTGTTTACATTTACAATTGGACACATGGTACTGGACTTGGGGTTCTTTCTAGGAATCATGCAGTACATTTATGAGTATTCTGAATAATTTGTGACTTATTTATGCTGAGCACAGCTCAAAACCCTCTTTCTTTAACACAGACCCAAGCTCTATAATTCATAATAATTTAAAATCACATAATAAGAAGCATATTCATATAATGATTTTGCAACAATGCATGCTTTTGTGGGTTGAATACATTATAGGAATTACAGTAATTTGCCAATGATGAGGTTGGTACTTGAAAGAGGATGAGTTTCCAATGAAGCTGTATTCTCAAAGCTTCCTCAGCCTGTCACTGCCCTTAATATTTCCCTTAGAGATGTTTCACAGTGCAGAATGTCTCTGCAGAAATGTTAAGACAGAATCAGTTTGCAATAATTTTTGGGCTGGGTTGGTGGGGATCCTCAGCTCAGGTCCCAGTCCTGGCCCTGGCTTGCTCTGCCACATGGTTGGATTTCAGACCCAGGAGACAGCCCTTTTCTGGAGATTAGGGACAGTCGGAGGTCCCACAGCAGGAATCAGGAAGGTTCTCCATTGCATTTAGGGAAATGGGAAAGTAACTGATTTATCCTTCTTCTTCACTGAAACAGGAAACTCATGCAAGTATTATCCCCAACACATGTGGATCTGTGGGTTAAGAGCAACGCTATATTTCACTTGTTCTTAAATGTGACAGGCATGGCTGCTCTTTATTTTATGCTACATTTTATTGTAGGTATTGAAACAGCGGTATTGTTATGCACATGACTGAGTTTGACACCTGATGCAGTTATATAATTCCCAAGAGCTTCAGTGAATACAGTAATAACAATACGGTTAATTCGACAGCTATATCACTGTGAGATGTGATTTTTGTCAGATCTCAGAAGCTAAGTAAAAATGGGCTTGGTTAATACATGGATAAGAGACCTACATGAATAGCATTTGCTATTTATTTTCCTCTATAATCTGTCTCTGGTCATCTGCTTATACTTTCCCCCTCACCTTAATGTATTTTTTAGAAATATATGCTCTTCCAATATTTTCAATTTTGTTTTAATTAAAAAAAAGTCGGAATGATGGGTAGTTGGCTCAGAAACTCTTTCCCCTGCTGGTCACTGAGGTTAGCAAAGGATAAGTTGTTACAATTAATTGGTTACTTTACAACAGGTTACACTGGAGTTTGTAAGGAACAGGTGTCAGTCCCCAAAACAGTTGCAACAATTGGAAACTCTGATAATGAGTTAAATTGAGAGGCCAATGAGAAGGTGTTAGAATTGATTCATCCAGCGCAGTTTAAATGTACATTGGGATGGTGGTGTAAAGAAGCTGGTGCTACTACTTGTGGTGTTATGTTATACTGCTTGAGACAACTTCAGCTACTGGGGACATTGATAGAGCATTTGTCGCAAACAGTCCGGTATTTTAAAATGTGGATCCCTATACTTAGGCATCTAAATCCCTTTTTAGAGCCCTGGTCCCCAATTCATGTATGTGCCGAAGTCCATGGACCTTAAGTACATGCTTAAGTTCTTTCCTGAATCAGGTTCTTCAATAGAAGTTACCTGGGTTTCAGAGCAGTTGTGCAGTTACATGCAGAGCCAGTTGAAAAATGAAAAATTACCGTGGTGAAAAGAATTCACAAAGTTGATTTTGTTTCCAAAGGTTTGAAATGGACAAATGGATTTTTAGAGACTTGTATTTTTTTCAATGTTTTATTAAAAGTGAGATAGAAAACATTGTGATGTTTATAGACAGTTGTCATATACTGAAAACCATTTTTGGTTAAAACCAATTCTTAAGATTTGGGAGGGAAAAGTTTGAAGGAGAGAAAAGGCATGATACTTATGGAAAACTGTATTGTACAAAAACAATTGTATTTATAAAAGGCCATTTTTCAAACAAGTTGTGTGTTTGTTTGTTTGTTTTTGCCTATTACTTTCACTGAAGACAACAGGACCTATGAGGGCTCTACAACTCTCATCTTATCTAAGTACCTATTTCTGGATTTAGGTTCTTAGCTTTAGACCCTGATGTTTAAAAAAATAGCCTTAAATTTTGTGGAAAATACAACTGAATTATGTTCCCTTCTCCCACCCCATCTCCCAAAAGCCCTACAACAGCTTGCTTCTCTTGCAATTTCATTTAAATTATTCATGTCATATGACTAATGAGCTCATACTCATACGAGTTCCAGACAAAAGGGCTACAGCAAGCAGGTCTTAACATAGTAAAACAGGTGAGAAACTACTGAAAGTCTGGGAGGGACAGAGCAGCCAACTGGGGATGCCTCGGGACAGGTACCAGGATGAGCACTGTGCCAGGGAGGAATTGTCCAAGAAGCACAAACCAGAGCTGGACCTAGTATCACTGTTGTCCAGAGCTGTATGGGGCTATGAATGCTGGGGTTGTGACCTTGCATTGGGAGTAAGGAGGGAAGCTGTAGCTAGCTAAATTGGAGAGGTTATCATTCTGTGGGGTTCTCAGAGAACAATCAAAGAGGGTACCAGAGGGGTTTTTTGGGAAAGCTTACTGGCACTGAAGACCAGGAGCATCCAAGGCTCATGTTTGGACTAAAACTTGGCCCAGAACTCCTGAACTCTAAGTGTAGATGCATGTCTGCCCTTTCACATTATGGTACCACTAAGCCTGGGAGGCCTGGTGTTGGCTGTAACTCTGTTTTACCACTCCCCCAATTTCCTCCCCTGTTGTTTTTCTCCATTTGCCCCTCTTTAAATAAATATTTTCCTTTCCTGTATTCGTTGTACTGTTCCAGAGTGTGTGTGTTTATTCCAGGGAATGTGGAACAGGTGCCCCTGGGGTAGAAGGGAGTTTCTCTGCTGTATATTCCTGTCTATGCCTTTTCTTGGCTAAAACCGCCTGCAGACAAGACCCCCTCTGGGCAACAAGGGCACTAAAAGAAAAGGAGTACTTGTTGCACCTTAGAGACTAACAAATTTATTAGAGCATAAGCTTTCGTGAGCTACAGCTCACTTCATCGGATGCATTTGGTGGAAAAAACAGAGGGGAGATTGATATACACACACAGAGAATATGAAACAATGGGTTTATCATACACACTGTAAGGAGAGTGATCACTTAAGATAAGCCATCACCAGCAGCGGGGGGAGGGAAAGGAGGAAATCCTTTCATGGTGACAAGCAAGGTAGGCTAATTCCAGCAGTTAACAAGAATATCAGAGGAACAGTGGGGGGTGGGGTGGGGGGAGAAATAACAAGAGGAAATAGTTTTACTTTGTGTAATGACTCATCCATTCCCATCTCTATTCAAGCCTAAATTAATTGTATCCAGTTTGCAAATTAATTCCAATTCAGCAGTCTCTCGTTGGAGTCTGTTTTTGAAGCTTTTTTGTTGAAGGATACCCACTCTTAGGTCTGTAATCGAGTTACCACAGAGAGATTGAAGTGTTCTCCAACTGGTTTTTGAATGTTATAATTCTTGACATCTGATTTGTGTCCATTCATTCTTTTACGTAAAGACTGTCCAGTTTGGCCAATGTACATGGCAGAGGGCATTGCTGGCACATGATGGCATATATCACATTGGTAGATGTGCAGGTGAACGAGCCTCTGATGGTATGGCTGATGTGATTAGGCCCCATGATGGTATCCCCTGAATAGATATGTGAACAGAGTTGGCAACGGGCTTTGTTGCAAGGATAGGTTCCTGGGTTAGTGGTTCTGTTGTGTGGTGTGTGGTTGCTGGTGAGTATTTGCTTCAAATTGGGGGGCTGTCTGTAAGCAAGGACTGGCCTGTCTCCCAAGATCTGTGAGAGTGATGGGTCGTCCTTCAGGATAGGTTGTAGATCCTTGATGATGCGTTGGAGAGGTTTCAGTTGGGGGCCCGTTTTGTTCAATATCTTCATAAATGATCTGGAGGATGGTGTGGATTGCACTCTCAGCAAATTTGCGGATGATACTAAACTGGGAGGAGTGGTAGATACGCTGGAGGGGAGGGATAGGATACAGAAGGACCTAGACAAATTGGAAGATTGGGTCAAAAGAAATCTAATGAGGTTCAATAAGGATAAGTGCAGGGTCCTGCACTTAGGATGGAAGAATCCAATGCACCGCTACAGACTAGGGACCGAATGGCTCGGCAGCAGTTCTGCGGAAAAGGACCTAGGGGTGACAGTGGACGAGAAGCTGGATATGAGTCAGCAGTGTGCCCTTGTTGCCAAGAAGGCCAATGGCATTTTGGGATGTATAAGTAGGGGCATAGCGAGCAGATCGAGGGACGTGATCGTTCCCCTCTATTCGACACTGGTGAGGCCTCATCTGGAGTACTGTGTCCAGTTTTGGGCCCCACACTACAAGAAGGATGTGGATAAATTGGAAAGAGTACAGCGAAGGGCAACAAAAATGATTAGGGGTCTAGAGCACATGACTTATGAGGAGAGGCTGAGGGAGCTGGGATTGTTTAGTCTGCAGAAGAGAAGAATGAGGGGGGATTTGATAGCTGCTTTCAACTACCTGAAAGGGGGTTTCAAAGAGGATGGCTCTAGACTGTTCTCAATGGTAGCAGATGACAGAACGAGGAGTAATGGTCTCAAGTTGCAATGGGGGAGGTTTAGATTGGATATTAGGAAAAACTTTTTCACTAAGAGGGTGGTGAAACACTGGAATGCGTTACCTAGGGAGGTGGTAGAATCTCCTTTTTTAGAGGTTTTTAAGGTCAGGCTTGACAAAGCCCTGGCTAGGATGATTTAACTGGGACTTGGTCCTGCTTTGAGCAGGGGGTTGGACTAGATGACCTTCTGGGGTCCCTTCCAACCCTGATATTCTATGATTCTATGATTCTATGAAGGTGATGGCTAGTGGCGTTCTGTTATTTTCTTTGTTGGGCCTGTCCTGTAGTAGGTGACTTCTGGGTACTCTTCTGGCTCTGTCAATCTGTTTTTTCACTTCAGCAGGTGGGTATTGTAGTTGTAGGAATGCATGATAGAGATCTTGTAGGTGTTTGTCTCTGTCTGAGGGGTTGGAGCAAATGCGGTTATATCGTAGAGCTTGGCTGTAGACAATGGATCGAGTGGTATGATCTGGATGAAAGCTAGAGGCATGTAGGTAGGAATAGCGGTCAGTAGGTTTCTGATATAGGGTGGTGATTATGTGACCATCGCTTATTAGCACCGTAGTGTCCAGGAAGTGGATCTCTTGTGTGGACTGGTCCAGGCTGAGGTTGATGGTGGGATGGAAATTGTTGAAATCATGGTGGAATTCCTCAAAGGCTTCTTTTCCATGGGTCCAGATGATGATGTCATCAATGTAGCGCAAGTAGAGTAGGGGCATTAGGTGACGAGAGCTGAGGAAGCGTTGTTCTAAGTCAGCCATAAAAATGTTGGCATACTGTGGGGCCATGCGGGTACCCATCGCAGTGCCGCTGATTTGAAGGTATACATTGTCCCCAAATGTGAAATAGTTATGGGTGAGGACAAAGTCACAAAGTTCAGCCACCAGGTTAGCCGTGACAGTATCGGGGATACTGTTCCTGACGGCTTGTAGTCCATCCCACCATCAACCTGAGCCTGGACCAGTCCACACAAGAGATCCACTTCCTGGACACTACGGTGCTAATAAGCGATGGTCACATAAACACCACCCTATATCGGAAACCTACTGACCGCTATTCCTACCTACATGCCTCTAGCTTTCATCCAGATCATTCCACTCAATCCATTGTCTACAGCCAAGCTCTACAATATAACCGCATTTGCTCCAACCCCTCAGACAGAGACAAACACCTACAAGATCTCTATCATGCATTCCTACAACTACAATGCCCACCTGCTGAAGTGAAGAAACAGATTGACAGAGCCAGAAGAGTACCCAGAAGTCACCTACTACAGGACAGGCCCAACAAAGAAAATAACAGAACGCCACTAGCCATCAACTTCAGCCACCAACTAAAACCTCTCCAACGCATCATCAAGGATCTACAACCTATCCTGAAGGACGACCCATCACTCTCACTGATCTTGGGAGACAGGCCAGTCCTTGCTTACAGACAGCCCCCCAATTTGAAGCAAATACTCACCAGCAACCACACACCACACAACAGAACCACTAACCCAGGAACCTATCCTTGCAACAAAGCCCGTTGCCAACTCTGTTCACATATCTATTCAGGGGATACCATCATGGGGCCTAATCACATCAGCCATACCATCAGAGGCTCGTTCACCTGCACATCTACCAATGTGATATATGCCATCATGTGCCAGCAATGCCCTCTGCCATGTACATTGGCCAAACTGGACAGTCTCTACATAAAAGAATGAATGGACACAAATCAGACGTCAAGAATTATAACATTCAAAAACCAGTTGGAGAACACTTCAATCTCTCTGTGGTCACTCGATTACAGACCTAATAGTGGCTATCCTTCAACAAAAAAGCTTCAAAAACAGACTCCAACGAGAGACTGCAGAATTGGAATTAATTTGCAAACTGGATACAATTAATTTAGGCTTGAATAGAGATTGGGAATGGATGAGTCATTACGCAAAGTAAAACTATTTCCCCTTTTTATTTCTCTCCCCCCCCACACTGTTCCTCAGATATTCTTGTTAACTGCTGGAATTAGCCTACCTTGCTTGTCACCATGAAAGGTTTTCCTCCTTTCCTCCCCCCCCGCTGTTGGTGATGGCTTATCTTAAGTGATCACTCTCCTTACAGTGTGTATGATAAACCCATTGTTTCATGTTCTCTCTGTGTGTATATAAATCTCCCCTCTGTTTTTTCCACCAAATGCATCTGATGAAGTGAGCTGTAGCTCACGAAAGCTTATGCTCAAATAAATTTGTTAGTCTCTAAGGTGACACAAGTACTCCTTTTCTCCTTACTGTGTGTATGATAAACCCATTGTTTCATGTTCTCTGTGTGTGTATATCAATCTCCCCTCTGTTTTTTCCACCAAATGCATCCGATGAAGTGAGCTGTAGCTCACGAAAGCTTATGCTCTAATAAATTTGTTAGTCTCTAAGGTGCCACAAGTACTCCTTTTTTTTTTGCGAATACAGACTAACATGGCTGCTACTCTGAAAAAAGGGCACTAAAGTTACATTTATAAAGCAAAAAGGTGAAGTGCTGTAAACAAATATCAGCGATACATCTTATTTACCTTGGAAAGACAGCTGAATGGAGCATCTGGTTTTCAGCAAGGCTCTAATTTTGAAGCTAAATTGATGTATCACAAGTATTTCAAATGATTTGTCTAAAGTTACATTTAACCCAGGATGTTAAGATGTTTCAGCCCTTTAATCTGAATACCAGATGAGCTCTTCAATCTAAATAGAGGATCATATCACTTCTTTCCGCATGATTGGCCTGTAAAAGAGCTCATTTTTTGGAATTGTTACCTTCTGTGAGACAACTGTTTTTAGATTACTATAGCAGCTGCATTGTTTAAAATAAACAAACAAGAACCCACACTAATGTTTTAATCGTGTTTCTCCTGTCTATGTTGGGTCACGTTTTCCCAAGAGAACAACCATGAAATTTTTACAATCTGAATTGCTACCTTCATATGTGTGTGACATTTGTTGTAACAGTCATTTCTCATTAATTTTGGGCTATTTATTTCCTAAAATAACCAGACATTTTTTTTAGACAGAAGCTCAAATCTTCGATTGAACAATCATGAGCAATAAATGAACATTCCTTGCATTCTACCGCATACACACACACTTACTTTCAAGGGATTTCAAGAAGACAACGGTGGGGTAATAGGAGATAACACATGAACAATGCTGTTCAAAGAACAGTAAGTGGATGAAGTGAATACCTTCCAGAAAGTCAGTTGATGAGAAAAGAAGTTCATCTTATCCTGTCTTACACTCACGTAACTTCCCTTTGTAATTATTTTTTATCTATAACCACAGAATTCTTTTTTCTCTGTAGGGTTTTCTCAGTCCATCTTAGCGTCTTTAGGTTTCCATCCCATTTTCTCCCTCTCTCTGTCTTCTTTTTTTTTTAAACCTTCCAGTACCCTCAGTTCTCCACATCTTGAAAAACCTTCCTTAGGAGGAAATAAATATTTTGACAGTTCCTTTAAAAAGATTTCATTTGAATGTATATATCCAGATTTTTTAAACTCTGCATAGGCCCAATTGTGTGAGGCTATGGACATCACCAACTCCCATTTAGGCACTGTGTGAACTGAAGGTTGGTGTTACCCTTCTGGTTTATGAGATAGTAATGCTAAATTTCTATGGAGTTCCTGGGGATTATGTAATTCACGCAAATAATCCAATATAAAAAAACATGATCAGTGCTCCTGCAAGAATAGCATAGGTACTAATTGCACAGACAATCCAGGAAGTTTTTGGAAAGCGTAGGGGACAATTTCCTCGTTCAAGTGCTGGAGGAACCAACTAGGGGCAGAGGTCTTCTTGACCTCCTGCTCACAAACGGGGAAGAATTAGTAGGGGAAGCAAAAGTGGATGGGAACCTGGGAGGCAGCGACCATGAGATGGTCGAGTTCAGGATCCTGACAAAGGGAAGAAAGGAGAGCAGCAGAATACAGAGCCTGGACTTCAGAAAAGCAGACTTTGACAACCTCAGGGAACTGATGGGCAGGATCCCCTGGGAGAATAACATGAGGGGGAAAGGAGTCCAGGAGAGCTGGCTGTATTTTAAAGAATCCTTATTGAGGTTACAGGGACAAACCATCCCAATGTGTAGAAAGAATAGTAAATATGGCAGGTGGCCAGCTTGGCTTAACAGTGAAATCCTTGCTGATCTTAAACACAAAAAAGAAGCTTACGAGAAGTGGAAGATTGGACAAATGACCAGGGAGGAGTATAAAAATATTGCTCAGGCATGCAGGAGTGAAATCAGGAAGGCCAAATCACACTTGGAGGTGCAGCTTGCAAGAGATGTTAAGATTAACATGAAGGGTTTCTACAGGTATGTTAACAACAAGAAGAAAGTCAAGGAAAGCGTGGGCCCCTTACTGAATGAGGGAGGCAACACAGTGACAGAGGATGTGGAAAAAGCTAATGAACTCAATGCTTTTTTTACCTCTGTGTTCACGAACAAGGTCAGCTCCCAGACTGCTGTACTGGGCAGCACAGCATGGGGAGGAGTTGGTCAGCCCTCTGTGGAGAAAGAAGTGATTTGGGAATATTTAGAAAAGCTGGATGAGCACAAGTCCATGGGGCCGGATGTGCTGCATCCGAGAGTGCTAAAGGAGTTGGCGGATGTGATTGCAGAGCCATTGGCCATTATCTTTGAAAACTCGTGGCGATCGGGGGAGGTCCTGGATGACTGGAAAAGGGCTAATGTAGTGCCCATCTTTAAAAAAGGGAAGAAGGAGGATCCTGGAAACTACAGGCCAGTCAGCCTCACCTCAGTCCCTGGAAAAATCATGGTCCTCAAGGAATCAATTCTGAAGCACTTAAAGGAGAGGAAAGTGATCAGGAACAGTCAGCATGGATTCACCAAGGGCAAGTCATGCCTGACTAATCTAATTGCCTTCTATGATGAGATAACTGGTTCCTTAACGTTAGCAAAGCTTTTGACACAGTCTCCTACAGTATTCTTGTCAGTAAGTTAAAGAAGTATGGGATGGATGAATGGACAATAAGGTGGATAGAAAGCTGGCTAGATTGTCGGGCTCAATGGGTAGTGATCAATGGATCCATGTCTAGTTGGCAGCTGGTATCAAGTGGAGTGCCCCAAGGGTCGGTCCTCAGGCCGATTTTGTTCAATATCTTCATTAATGATCTGGAGGATGGTGTGGATTGCACCCTCAGCAAATGTGCAGATGACACTAAACTGGGAGGAGAGGTAGATACGCTGGAGGGTAAGGATAGGATACAGAGGGCCCTAGACAAATTAGAGGATTGGGCCAAAAGAAATCTGATGAGGTTCAACAAGGACAAGTGCAGAGTCCTGCATTTAGGACTGAAGAATCCCAAGCACTGTTACATGCTGGGGACCGAATGGCCAGGCAGCAGTTCTGCAGAAAAGGACCTAGGGGTTACAGTGGACGAGAAGCTGGATATGAGTCAATAGTGTGCCGTTGTTGCCAAGAAGGCCAATGGCATTTTGGGCTGTATATGTAGGGGCATTGCCAGCAGATGAAGGGACGTGATCGTTCCCCTCTATTGGTGAGGTCTCATCTGGAGTACTGTGTCCAATTTTGGGCCCCACACTACAAGAAGGATATTGAAAAATAGGAAAACATCCAGCGGAGGGCAACAAAAATGATTAGGGGACTGGAACACATGACTTATGAGGAGAGGCTGAGGGAACTGGGATTGTTTAATCTGCGAAGAAAAAATGAGGGGGGATTTGATAGCTGCTTTCAACTACCTGAAAGGGGGTTCCAAAGAGGATGGATCTAGACTGTTCTCAGTGGTAGCAGATGACAGAACGAGGAGTAATGGTCTCAAGTTGCAGTGGGGGAGGTTTAGGTTGGATATTAGGAAAAACTTTTTCACTAGGAGGGTGGTAAAACACTGGAATATGTTATCTAGGGAGGTGGTGGAATCGCCTTCCTTAGAAGTTTTTAAGGTCAGGTTTGACAAAGGCCTGGCTGGGATGATTTAGTTGGGGATTGGTCCTGCTTTGAGCAGGGGGTTGGACTAGATGACTTCCTGAGGTCCCTTCCAACCCTGATATTCTATGATCCTATGATTTTATGATTCTATGATTAGAAAGTGTTATTCACAAGTGTTAAACCATTTGGTTATGTACTTTTTGAGCTAGCTTAACTGAATCCCATTGTGACTATTTTAATTATTTTATTTACATTTTCCCATCTACAAAGTGCAAACACTTGATCATCATTCTGGATTATTTAGGTTTAGGTTTAAATGAAACAGCCTTGTGTTGATTTTTGACCACTCTCCCCAGACCACTTGTAGTCCATAGGCCATGGTTTGAGGACTGCAGCCTTACAGCCTCAAGCATTTCCGTTCCAATTCTCCTCAGTACTGAAAAACCATTAGACCGGTAAGATGTGGAGTAGAGCGAGTCAAATAAAAAAAAATGATAAAAAATAAGCTTTTCTCCCCTATTTTTTTCAAAATGTACCAATTTTACAACAAAACCTTGGAAACCAAAAATTCAGCTTTTGGTTTGTGTAGGTGTTTTTCCTCTCACTACTTTCTCTTCCTTTTCCCCATTTTTTAGTGAAAAATTGAAAATGAGGGGGTGAAAGGAGAGGACGAGGGGAAAAAATGAGAACCAAAAGTTTGGTAAACTGGAAAATTAAAAGATAATGGAAAAATTTAAATTTAAAAATTGCTCCTTTTCAACACCTGAATAATTATTTTTTTTTATTTTTTTGAAATCTTTAAAAAATAATTAGAGGAAAAAATTACAGACCTCTAACAGAAGCATGAACCTGTAGTTAGAGTGCTTAGGAAAAAGGACAGTGCACACATTTGATGACCGCAACTAAACAAAACAGTTGAAATAGAGAAGGACATTCTGCTCACTAGTAACATCCTTTTGAGAATCTTAGGTTTCCAAATATTTTCCCTTCTACATTCCACAGGTTGGTTTTGGTTGGTTCTTCTACAGTCAGACAGCAACATGGTAACCCCTTATCAAGCACTTGGGTGATACTATTTCCACAGATTTCCACTTGGCATTGCTATTGCATATGAGATCTTATAGAGGAAAATGACAGAGCTATGAAAGAGGTGCTTTCTTACATGAATGATATCCTTATGGCATATGGCAGAAATGCAGAAATGAAATACTTCAAAAGTCTGTCTAGTATATTGGAAACAATCAAGTCTTCAGATATAAAGCTCAACAAAAAAGAAATGCTTGCTTGGCAGAAACAATTAGACTTCCAAGGACAACATATAAATAAGCAAAGCAGAATCTCTGATCTGAAGAAATTAAAAACTGTGAAGGAAATGCAGCCTCTTGAGATGATTCAATATCTAGGCAGTTATACATCCAACCTGTCAGAAACACAAAATTTTGGTCAGAGGGTAGGCTATGGGTAGACTGAAGCTTGGGCCTGCTGCTGCCAATTTCTGTAAATGAAGCAGGTGTAGAACCAGTCTGGGGCTTTTTCCAGAAGTCTAGATGTTAATCTGAGGTCTGCTGCATTTAAACCTTTTGCTTCTTTCTTCATATAGGTGATAGAAAAGCAGTTTTCCAGATCATAGCTGCTTGTGCCACACTGATGGTCTGTCACAGAAAGAGAGAGGCTCAGGGAAATAAGGATGAAGTCCATGAGTTCCTTCTAGTTGTTTTCTGTCCATGCCTTCACAGACAACCTCTTAGCTCCCACCTAATGTTATTCGCTGTGAGAATAGATAATCTATTTCCCCATGTTAAGTATCCTCACACCTTCTTGTCAACTATCTAAATGGGCCATGTTGATTATCACTACAAAAGTTTTTTTTCTCCTGCTAATAGCTCATCTTAATTAATTAGCCTCTGACACCACCTTTTCATGTTCTCTGTATCTATCTATCTATCTATCTATCTATCTATCTATCTATCTATCTATCTATCTTCTTACTATATGTTCCATTCTATGCATCCGATGAAGTGGGCTATAGCCCAGGAAAGCTTATGCTCAAATAAATTTGTTAGTCTCTAAGGTGCCACAAGTACTCCTGTTCTTTTTAGTGAAAGTTTAGCAATTGATTCCAACGTTTCACTAGCTATACAATTGGACAAATTCTGTTAATAAAATGGAAGAGATTCTTCTGGATTATTTGTAAAATTCCTTTCTAATTAGACTTGCATTTAGGCACAGAGGAGATATCATTTGGCATCTTGAAAAAAATGGACTAATGGTGATGGGAATACTAGAATGGAAGAAAGCAGAGAACATTAGAAGTGGCAGTAGAAATGCTTCTTAAAAACCATGTTTAGCTATGAAGGAATGGAAAGTCAGAACACATTTAAGACTATAAATATATCAGGAAAACTAAGAATTCATAAATCGTTGTCAGTGTCCTTAGATTTTGTTTAGAAAAATATCTGCAGGAAGCGTAGGTATTCAAGAGGAATTTACTTCCTCTAATAAAAGGTGTATCTCTTGTCAAAGGTTTGTAGGATATCAGTGCCCTCTGTCACCACTGAATCCTTTCTTTCCAGATAAATCTTTGGATCAGACCTTGTGTATAACTTTGTTTGTTTTCATTCTTTCAAGGATAAACAAATGTTGCCATTACTGGCAGTATCAAAATATACTTTTATGTGGTGAAAATTTTCTAATGTTGCTGATATTTTTGAGGCAACACAACTCCATAGATATTATTTTATTAGATTATCAGGAAATCATATATCTTGGTATAGAATTTTCCCTCTATACATGTCACAAAAGGATTCAAAGCAATCTGCATGTTTTCTATGATTCTGGTCAATTGGAATAATTTATTAAAAGTAAAGCAAATCAAATGCAATTGGAGAATCTCTCTGTTCTCACTACAGAGGAAATCTTCTGATAATTAATGTTGTGACACATGCAACTTTACGTGCCTTACTTTGGTGGTTAATTCAGTACGATATTTGTACTCTGGTAGTATTTTGAAGTGTTGCTGAGAGTTACTGAATATTTTTATCGGAATTTCCCTAGTTATGTATCCACTTGTGAGTTTGAGTTCATGTAGAACTAGTCTATTTAGAATCAATGATATTCAATGCATATATTATTCAACACATTTTAATGTTTTTCATTTAACATTTTTTTGCTAAATATGTCCTGGTAATCAATTAGTTTTATAGTTGGCCAGACATCATTTGGCAAATATATTATTTAAGAAATGCAAGTGAAATTAATCAAATAATAAATTGATAAATATTTTACTACTATTCTACAAGCTTTAATTTCTATAACAACATTTTGCTTTTATGCACTATGAAAGTATTCTTGTTGTATCTAAAAGATTGCTTACTTGCTTCAAACTTCCTTTCCTTTCTTTTTTATGGTTAATTCATTTTTATAACATTTTCTAAAAGGTTGGATCATTTTATCTTTTTTAAATCATAGAAGTGTAGGTCTAGAAGAGACCTCAAGTGGCCTTCTAATCCAGTACCATGCTGAGGCAGGACCAAATATACCTACACCATCCCTGGCAGATGTTTGCGTAACGTGTTCTTAAAAACCTCCGATGACTCCCTTGGAAGTTTATTCTAGTGCTTAAATTATTCTTATAATTAGAAAGTTTTTCCTCAAATATAACCTAAATCTCCCTTGCTGAAGATTAAAGGATTACTTCTTGTCCTACGATCAGTGTGCATGGAGAACACTTGATCTCTCCGCATTATAACCATCTTTTTCGTATTTAAAGACTAAGTCCTTCCCTCAGTCTACTTTTTTTTAAGATTAAACATGCCCAGTTTTTATAACCTTTTCTCATAGGTCATGTTTTCCAAATAGGTCATGTTTTAAAGTGTGTTCAGTAAAAGAAGAATACTACCCTTGAATCAACTCATGAAAATATCATCAGGTATACATGGAACACATTGCAAGAACAGGCATTCTGATAAGGATTCATACCTGCAGCATAATTTCTTATCTTCAATTATATCAGTTAGCCAACTAGAATAAGCACAAATGCCATTCACCAAGTACTAGAGGCAGTATTATTGGAAGGTCATGATAGTCAGTTGAAGCCAGTTGCCTATTGTTCCAGAACAATGATTGCTGCTGAGGATAGTTATGTGCAGAGTGAGATGTGGGTCTCACTGCAGGATGGCCATGTAAAACATTGGTAAAATACATATATGAGTTAGATTCTTTTAAATTTTGACTGACCACTACTAATTAGACCCCTGATGTAAAGATGTAATACCATATGAATTAGTAACGACTACTGTTTACTGCTGCTATAAAATGAAGCACAATCTGCAAACAGACAATTTGCCTGGCAAGGCCCTGGTTGGGTGCTGATACATCACATGTTTTAATGTGACTAATGCAGAACATTGCAAATGGTTCAGGAAATTGAAGTTTCTGAAAGGACTGCAGTCCTTAAAAAACAAAGTCTGATTTACTGTTGTCACAAATCACATAGGGCACTTTTGGAACTCCAGATAATGTTACTTTAGTGAAAAGTAGTAGGCCTAAATATTTAGAATTGTACTTAACTGTATAATGACTCTTTTCCTGGAGATGAGTAGCATTATAGAATTTGATGGAATGTTAATTCATGAAGAAGGTATAGTTATCCCAGGATCTTCATGAGACTCAGTGATGCACTTAGGAATTTAAA
The DNA here is from genome assembly GCF_009764565.3 of Dermochelys coriacea. Taxonomy (NCBI): domain Eukaryota; kingdom Metazoa; phylum Chordata; order Testudines; family Dermochelyidae; genus Dermochelys; species Dermochelys coriacea. Next base: position 31,842,273 of record NC_050069.1, on the reverse strand, counting down.
GAGGTTGTGAAAGAGGAAATATAACTATTTGATGACCTAGAATTTAAATAGGATCCAAATGATTGTAGCTAATTATGTTATGTCAAGAAACCAAGTTTATCCAGTTTGAAGTACCATTACTAATTACTCAGCTGCCAAGGAAACTCTGGAAAATTATTGGGGCTGACATCTGAGTTACAGGAATAGAAGAATTTGGCTTCAGTTGACCACTTTTCTAGATTCTCAGAAACTTCATGCTTGTTACATTTACCAGTTTGAGTGTCATAATTTGCCTGAAGATATGTTTGCCCACAAGTTGTGAGGAAAGAATTAATAAAACTTATGGACAAGTAAAACTTGATGTGATGGGGTTTTCACCCCACAATAGTCCTTGAAGGGGTTAAAGTGGGTAGGTGGGGCAATTAACCCCTTGTGCTGCAACTGGAGGAGGAACCAGGGAATAATGAGGACTGATTAAAGGATGGAGCTCACCTGGATAGGAAAAAGGTGGGGCTTGTATAAAGCCAAGTAGCTGAGGGCAGAATGGGGCTTCGGGGAGGAGGTCTGCAGTTACTCTCTCTGAGGCTAAGGAGAGAAGGAAGCATGGCCCAGAGGAGAGTGGGAAAGAAACCTTATAGGGACAACATAGGAAAGAGACCAGGGAAATAGCAGCAATGTGTGGCACAGTGTAGACATTAGCTGCTGATAGTATGGTCCCTGGACTGGAACCTGGAGAAGAAGGCAGACCTGTGGTCCCCTACCAGCCACTGGGGAAGTGGCAACAGTGGGGGGAACTGAATTGGAAGACTTCCTAGGACAGTTGGCAGAGAGAGACTTTGGTACACAATTCTTCCCCCCTCCCACCACGGAAGGGGAAAACTACAGTTACCTGGCCTGAGGGTCCAGCTACAAAGAAAGAACCATCAAGTTCTGACAAAGAGAGAGAGAGCGAGCAAGAGTGCATCTGCAGGAAGTGGTGTCAGACTGGCAGAGTTAATCCCCAGCTGCGGACACAAGAAGGTGCTCAAGTAGTGAGTAGAGCACCTCATGACACTTCCATCACATTATAAACATCCCATGTTCTCCTCAAGCTAATGTCCAAACGGAAAGGTACATGAAAACTGCAGAGTGGATTTTGAAAAAAAAATTGCATTGGAAGAGAGACTGTGCCTTTCTATGTCCTCTGAAGTGCCTAACCCACTTTTGGACACTATTACAATAATAATAATAACTTTATTAACTTTGTAACTTTATTCTGTCACTAGCTGGTAGCCATCTGCCACTGATGTGGACGTGGCTATCAGTATCGGTACCTGTAGCATTGGTACTCATTCTTTGACAACACTGCTATTCTAGTGCTACAAGATTATTTAGTTATTTTATAATAGGCAGTGCAGGTAGCATGGCCTGTACTTGAGGTTGCCCAACACTTTTCATTATGAGATCCAGTCTTTAGTTATTTATAACTTTGCCAAACGTTATCTGTTCATCTTTACATATGTTACATATCTATATTGCAGAGAGCAATCTTCAGCAGAGACTGGGAGCGGGGGGAGGGTAGCAGAGCTGAGGCAACCTCGTGAGGTCCCTCCCTCACTTAACTGAGCTGAATCACAAAGCTGGGTCAGGTAAAGGTGTCTCGGGGTGGGACTGGGTTAGCAGCAGGGTGGAAGCCAGATCTGCAGAAAGCACCTTTAACACCTGGACTACCATTATTTAGTAGACCTGCACCATGAGTGATGTTTGCAATGGGTAAAGTGAAGTGTCCAGGGCACTTTTGCCTGTTGGCAATGACAATGACTGACTGTGAGGAAGCTGAATGGACTACTGCAGATATATCGAGTATAAAGAATTATACTATATCATTTTAAACCCACTGAATGATCTCACCAGGAATACCAGTCAGCAAATTAAAAGGAATCATAAGGCAGAAGTTAAGAAGTCCAAAAGCTTTCTGAACAGAAACATTATGATCCCTTAAAAGTCTGTAGGAATTGATGGAAAACAAAATGTGAAAAAGGCCATTAGGGAGATCATTAATTGCTTAACTCATATTTCAGTCTTAGTCTTTGCTAAGCAAGCATCTTATTCTATACTGATGCCAGTTTGGAAGGTTGGAGTGCACTGTTGTACCAAGAAGTTGAAGGAAAATGGAAACCTGTGGCCTTGCTATCCAAGGACTCTCTGACAGTGAGATTTGCTACCCTGTACACAAACTGGAGTTCTTGGCCTTAAAGGGTATGTCTACACAGCTGCCAGGAGGTGTGATTCCCAGTATGGATGGACATACAGGCACTCACTCTGCTCGAACTAGTGTGCTAAAGATATCAATGTGGCCACAGTGACTCTGGCTTCTGCCAATGTCATCACAGCTCCGCTGCTATTTTTAGGTGTTAGCTCCAGCAGGGCTAGCACATGTATATCTAAGCATATTGGAAATCACATCTCCTAGCTAGTGCATAAACCTAGCAAGAATGGACTGTCACTGAGAAATCCTGTGATTATTTGTAAGGTGCTAAGTTTCAGGTGTGGACAGAAAACAATCCTTTAACTTAAGTGTTACTGAGTGTCAAGTTAAACACTGCAGAGCAAAGATGGATAACTGTATTTACTAATGATGAATTTAGCATTCAGTATTCATCAAGGAAATGCAATATAGATGCTAATGCATTGTCCTTCTTGCCACGAGCCCAGAGTTGGTTCTCATTCCTGCAGCTGAAGTATGAGCTATCAGCAGGCTATGTCACATAGAGTTAAAGTCTAAGGGCAATCTTCTGGGATGTCTTGCAGAAACTTTAGGCCTGCTCGCTGAAAATGTTCCTGTAGCCTTGGTAAACCATATTGTATTGGATCAGTCTCCACTGTCCTGTCTCAATGCTGCTGACTGGCAAGGACCCTACTGCAGGATAGTGATATTCATGACACTGTGATTACACAAAGAAAGGAAAAGAAATCCGGCAACGATTATTCCACTTTTCAGAGGCTAAACTGCTATTAAGGGACTGGAGTAAATGGAAACTTATTAATGGCATGTTGCACAGAATAACAGCACACACTTTACAAAATCTGAAGCAATTAGTGCTACCAAGGAACTACAAAGTCCTCACCATGACATGCTTGAATGATAGTTTGAGATATTTGGGAATTGAGAGAACCCAGGAACTCATTCAGAGTCAATTCTATTGGCTCAAGAATGACTGAAGATATTTCAAAGAAATGTGAGTGTGTTCAGAAGAAAGCCTTACTCACCAGAACATCACCAGCAGCAAACCTTTGGAGCTGATATGCATTGATTTCCTGTCCCAAGAAATATATAGACAGAATGTTGAGAACACTACAGTTGCACAAGTGCTGTGAGACAAATACTTTTCAATGTATGGATTTGTGGTTCAGATACACTTTGACCAGGGGAACAAAAAAACCTGTGAAAGTCAGCAGTGCTCAGAATGACTAAAATAAGTCCAGGACTTATCACCCACAAGATGATCCTCAGCCAGAAAGATTTAATCAGAACTTCTGAACATGTTGGGGAGTTTATGTTCAAAGGAGACTTCAGATTGGATCCAGCACATTGCATTTTTGGCTCATGTATGCAATGCCACAAAGAACAATGCTATGGTAGTTACATATTGTCTGAAGGTTGTGTGAGAACTCTGATTACCCATAGACTTTTGTTTTGGTGTATCAGAGAATGGAGACAACCATGAGACTTACCCTCAATATATTGCAAAATTGAGAGAGAAATTTAGAAATAACTTTCCATAGCAGCCCATGAGAACTCAGATAGGAACAAGCATTGGTATGACAATAGGGTGTGTTCTCAAGAACTCCTGCTGGGGGATAGAATTTTGCTACAAAATCTGGGTGTGACTGGCAAACACAAAATAACTGATGGCTGGAAGGCTTAACCTTACCTTGTAGTGGAAAATTTAGGAAACCTGCTGGTTTATAAAATAAAATATGAGATTAGGTCTGGTCAAATAAAAACAGTACATAGGAATCACCTTTCACTTGTAGGAGTATTAGTAGATGTGCCTGAGCATCAAGAGGGCCATGGTCAGGAACATCAAGCTAAGGTTTGCAGTAGCCCCCAGGAGACAATCAGTCACTGCCTTGCACAGATGGCTATAGTAGTGAATCCAAGGAAGAAGAAACTAGTAGAGTTAGGGACTCAGTCCTCATTACTATGTGATCCTAATCAGGCCACAAGCTTCCAACCTTGGTCATCAAAACCCATGAGAAGTAAAGAGAGCCCAGCTCCTAACATTTTAAACCTAGAGGTGGAAACATACATGCCATTGGCTATCCTGCCAATGCTTCCAGCAGGGCCTGTGCATAGGGGACCAGTTCTACTCCAGATCCACCTGAGGAAAGGAAGGACTTTGATGAAATTTCTGTCTGACACACATGCATAGAGTACCTGTAGATTCTTGGAACATTTTTCACTAAAGCAAGATGCAGAGTAACCAATGTTGGTATCCAAAGAATTCTTGGGACTCTTCAGGGTGCTAGCCCAAAGAGTAATCCAACCTCCACCTATAATACCTATAGTTAATAGGTGTGATAACTATTTTACCGGTTAATCACCCTAATATACAATTAATCAGAGGTTGTATGTGGAAAAATCTGTATATATAGATTGAAGCTTTGTGGCAGCAATGGTTGGCATCCTAAGACCAATGGAAAGGTGGGGGGGTATAACTGAAGTAGTGTAATTACGTGATATGATTTGCCAGGATGACAAATTGCTGGCTGGAAAGAGAATGTTAGACGATATTCAGAAGCTTCTGAGTGGCAGGAGATCTGTTCTTCCTGTGAGTACAAAGGGACCAGCTACAGAGAACCTCTCTTACATATGTTGTATATCCATAAATCCACCAGTTGTATTTGGAAATTAACCTAATGGTACCAAGCTTCCATTCTGGAGAAGTTTGAACCTTGAGAGGAAGAAGGGGAAAGATATCTCTTCTTGTTGAGAGAAACTCATCTCCAAACAGCAAGGACTCTGCTCCTAGATGCTTCTAACTTCCCATACTGATGATCCTGCAACACAGCTAGGATGCCTTAGAAGAGGGAGACTGGTAGGGCGGTAGAAAAGCTGAGGTGACTTCAGTGCGTATCTTTCATTGAGCTGAATCACAAAGCTTAGTCAGGTGATGGTGCCTCAAGGTCAGACTGGGCAAGTCAGCTTCAGATCTGCTGAGAGCATCACCCTCATATTCCCAGACTACTGCTACTCACTGACCCAAAGTATAAGTGAGCTTGGGTGTGTGGAGTGATATGGCTAGGGAATTCATGCCTGTTAGGCATTTGTCAACTTATTCTGACTTATGGTGGGGCAGATGACCTCTTCACCAGGCAAGAGTTAAGGAATTCCTGTGATTTCAGTCAACCCCAACCTACCAACCTGTGAGGCTTGTCAAGCCTGGATGTGAGCCCTTAAAAGGGACTAACTCAGTCAGTGGGAGTAGCTCTCATAAGCAAGCAGAGCCAGGGTGCAGAGCTCTCAGACTGTGGGTTCTAGAACACTAATTGATCTCTGGCTTGCACAAGTCACCTGGCTGCACCCTCTGAGGAAGAAGATGGGCTGGTCTGGATTTCTTGTTGAATGCCCCCAGGATTAAGCTCCAGCATTACTCACACTGAGGAGTGGGGACCTGAGACTGCCTGTGGGACCTTAGATACTGCTTTCCACTCGCTTGAATGAGAAAGGAAGTTGGGGAAGTATTTTCCTTTTGTTCGGACTGCTTTATATCCCCTAAAAGTGGGTGGACTCATTAAAAGGCACAGCTGAAGGACTGTATATCATACTTCAGAACTGGACCATAGAGTTGCAGCTGCCCAGAGAACAATACAGGAGGTAAATGAGGTACCTGCACTGACTCCAATGGGGTTACCTTGAGACATTAACCTTTGACAAGACTACTGCAGATTTACAGAGGGCTTTAAGCTTTATTTTAATGTGATTTTATTTCTGAGTTTTTCCAGATTCTATGTCCTGTTTTTTAACAAAAGTTCCTCATGTTTCGTATAGACTTGGAGTGTTTGTGAAAGAGGAAGTTCTAGCTACGAAGGGCAACCTCAGGAGAATTTATTTATTTTCTCCTGAATTCTGGGTGGAGGCTTGAGCCAGATTTTTTGTTCTCCAAGAGGTACGCTAGATAGATTTAACCCAGTCCTTACTGCTGCTGGGAACCATATGGCAGATGGGATTACATTTACGTATTTTATTGGTTTCTCAGAGTGTGTAGTTTTTCTTGATGAGGCTCACACGAACCTTTTAGTTTAACAATTCATGTGACAAATGTATACATTTTCATTTCCAAACAGTTGATAGCGGATGATATCATTTAAAAGACACTTTCATAGATATTTCTTTCATTATATAGGATTATAGGGCTAAACTGAAGAAAGAGGAGACATGGTGGGAATATGTGGAAGGATAAAATACAGATGGTGTGATTCCTTTCTGCAAAAAATGTTCACAGCAGAACTTAGGAATTAAATAACTATTTCTCTGGAATATTCTGCCTTGGAGTCAAACACCTTAAAAAAATCTTCAGACAGGCAAAGACAGCCAAAGTAATCTCTAAAAATATCCCCAGTTCACCAGTAGGCGGAGTTCTGGTAACTTTAAACAGGAGAATAAAGCAGAAGAGAGGCAACAAACTCAAACTTCCATCATCCTGGTAGCTCCTTTCCTCCGTTGTTTAGAGGGAAATATCCCTCTCTGTTCTTTCCCCAGGAGATTCTGACCATCAAACTTCACAAACAAAACCACTGTGTTATTTAATTAGGAGACTTCCAAAGGAGCCCTAGGGAGTTAGGGACCCAACTCCTTTAGACCACTTTGAAACTCCCACCCATTTTTGTCCTCCACTATCTGTGCAGTTTGTTACCACCACCACCACCATATTATTATCTCCACGTGTGTGCTATTAGTCTAGAAACATAACACGATTATAAGAAACTGCAAACACAATATAATCAACTGTGAGAATATCTGACTCATCTAAAAGAGATGTATGTTAACTGTTGACAATTCTAGGCTTTAGGTTCTCTGGTTTCTATTTATCTCTATTCAAAACTATACCCCAAAACTTGTGCTTAGCAAGTCCCTGAACCTGCAAAATCTTCCACACATGCTTATCTTCAAGCAGTATTGAAATCAGCAGAACTGTTCCCCTTTAATGATAGATTGTGGAACTATTTTATGTAGCCTTATCAAATATTAACCTTAAATTAGTGAAATGGACACAAATATGAGATACAACTGTAAATAAGGAAACAGGAGACCAATCTGTGACTGTACCTAAAAGTGCAAGAATAATCTGAAATCAAACTCTATTCTAAAGTTGGTTGAGTTTCAAATGGCTTTTACAGTAGTATGCACTTGGCAGGAACTGTGCATAATTTTCATATTGTACTTGCATATAATTTCAAATTCTGGCAGGAAATCAAATCCTGGGAAGCCATCATTTCTTTCCTATTGAAACCTGTGCCCTATTGATTATCTAATAAAAAATCAGAACAGGAGTTGGAAATTAGAGAGACATTTGTCAAACTGTTTTTTGAAAAATAAAATATTGTGGCCTGAAGTTTTCAAATGTGGGTGCCTAAAATTAGACTCTTAAATCCATATTCAGGCTCTTAAATATCAGTGGCCTTCTACACAGGAGAGCTCAGTCCTACAAATTTGATTGTAGTCAATGGGAGTTTTTGCTACCATTGCTTTTATTTACATGCTTGAACATGGATTTAGGAGCCTAGCTTTAAGCAGCCAGGTTTGAAAAATCTTTAAAATGTATATTTTTGATTTAATAATACCTGAAGTGTAGTTCTCAAAAATTCTTAAACAAAGATTTGCAATAGCAGATAAAAGATGTGATGAGGTTGTATATATTATTATCTCAAGATTTGCTTAGGGAGAAGAGCCCTCAGATGAACAATATCCTACAGATGATAAAATGATACATTGCCAACAAACACCAGATGGTTGTTAAATGACAGATGAGGATCTACATTCAACAGAGTCAACAAACCCATCTGTAGCATACAGAAAACTATAATCTGTACGTTCATTTCAGAGACCATGTGCCAACTGCTGGTTAAACAAAGTTAGTTTAAAAAAAGTTTATCACTCTAAATTTAGTTGGTCTCAAGATTTTCCTAGTTGAAACTAGATCATGACTAGAGCTGTAGAGAACTGTTTATCATCTAAGTGGTGTAACACAGCCTCATAATTGATGTGGCGTTGTACCCCATAATGCTTTATAGAAATATGCTTATAAGTGTAAAATGACATAACTGGAATATATTTTATGCTAGATATGCCATGTAACATATCCTTGCAAATATTATGTTCTACTGCATGTACTCATCCTATTCATATGCATGTATCATTTTTATATCTGAAGTTCTGAACCTTGGCTCTATGCTTGTATTCAAAATGTTTGCTGTAGAAAGCACATAAGGCAGATTTGGTCAACATAGTGTGAAGGGGTTATTCAAGTAAATGGAAGTACCTGGTAACAATGGACCTTGATAGATGCCAATCCACATCTGAGCTTTCCTGGGAACATTTGGACTAACATTGGGGCAATGGTGTCAACCTGTAAAGAACTGAGTCATGTATGGACATGTGACTCCAAAACTCCATCTTGTAGCTATGATTCTGCACAGGGGGAGAGAGGAGTTTCCACCCACAAGAGAGAGACTATATAATCCCCTGGAAACCCCTCTATTTGGTTTTCAGTTGGCTCAAGGGATAGCCTTTCCACCCCAAGGAGATTCCTGAAAGAAACTGGAACAAGGGACAGTAACTACAGAGGTGTGAGTGATTTCTGGACCCAGACTAGGAGGAAGACTAGTCTGTAAAAGAAGCTTATTGGAACATCTCTGAGGGTGAGATTTACCTGCATTTAGTTTTTTACTGTATTAGGCTTAGACTTGCATGTTTTACTTTATTTTGCTTAGTAATTCACTTTGTTCTGTCTGTTATTACTTGGAACCACTTAAATGTTAATTTTTATATTTAATAAAATCACTTTTTACTTATTAATTAACCCAGAACAAGCAATTAATTCCTGGGAGAGCAAATAGCTGATCATATCTCTCTATCAGTGTTATAGAGGGCAAGCAATTTGAGTTTACCCTGTATAAGTTTTATACAAAGTAAAGCGGATTTATTTGGAGTTTGGATCCTATTGGGAACTGGGTATCTGGGTGTTGCAGACAGGAGCACTTCTTAAGCTGTTTTCAGTTAAGCCTGCAGCTTTTGAGGGGCGTGGTTCAGACCTCTGTGTTTGTAACAGGCTAATGTATCTGGCACAAGCAGGCAAGGTAATGAAGTCCCAAGCTGCCAGAGAAAATGGGCTCCGAGGTAGTTCCAGCACATCAGGTGGCAGTCCCAGGAGGGTTTCTGTGACCCAACCCTTCATGATCTGTCACCCACGAAGGCTCATTCTTCATTAGGTCTCAATAAAGAGACAAATTCTGTTCTTCTAATTAAAGTGAGAGTTATAACCCAAATAATTAGTTGACCAAGGTGAGCAGGATTTCAGTGGGACTGCTTTTGTGAAAAAGGAAAATATGGTCTGATCCAAACAATATGACAACAACAAACCCATGTTATCCAAGTGATATGTTGTGAATTTTAGACAGCTGCAAGCAACAGGGAGGCCAGAAATAAAACTAACATTATGAAAGGAGTAGTGCATGCACATGCATGGATTGGAGACCTGAGTCTATGGTTAGATTCTCCAGCAAAACTAGCAAAATTATGTAATAGTAGTGCAATGGTCTTAAGTAATGTCCAATAGATATTATCTACTATGATTCATCTTTATTTCTATAGAGAAAGGAGTGTAGAGGTAGATTTTTGCTCCTTGCTCCGGCCCATCAATGACAATTCAGCAGCATATGGGTGCTATAAATGAGCTGCAAGGGGTCAGGGGAGAATTACCTCAGTATAGGAGCCATATGGCACTAACTTAAGTGGATCTATGTTGCCCTCACTCACAAGCCTCAGCTCATGAGTTGTGCCAGGATGAGTGAGATCAAGGACAGGAAGTGGTGTGTCGGAGACAGGATGGTGGGTACCCATAAATCTCAGGGCTTCAGAGATTCTAGATTTATGAGCATCCCATAGACAGCCTGGGACAGGTAGAGGGCCATTTAGGTCCACACAGCTCACCTGATTTCAGGTGGCACAAAGGTGATGTGAATCTATATTACCCCTTTTCTCCTGTGCTGCATCTTTTGAGCAATGCAGCAGGGTATGATCAGGAGATGCAGCACAGAGAATTATAACATTCAAAAACCAGTTGGAGAACACTTCAATCTCTCTGGTCACTCGATCACAGACCTAAGAGTGGCTATACTTCAACAAAAAAGCTTCAAAAACAGACTCCAATGAGAGACTGCTGAATTGGAATTAATTTGCAAACTGGATACAATTAACTTAGGCTTGAATAGAGACTGGGAATGGATGAGTCATTACACAAAGTAAAACTATTTCCCCATGAAGAAAAGGAGTACTTGTGGCACCTTAGAGACTAACAAATTTATTAGAGCATAAGCTTTCGTGAGCTACAGCTCACTTCATCGGATGCATTTGGTGGAAAAAACAGAGGAGAGATTTATATACACACACACAGAGAACATGAAACAATGGGTTTATCATACACACTGTAAGGAGAGTGATCACTTAAGATAAGCCATCACCAGCAGCAGGGGGGGGAAAGGAGGAAAACCTTTCATGGTGACAAGCAAGGTAGGCTAATTACAGCAGTTAACAAGAATATCAAAGGAACAGTGGGGGGTGGGGTGGGAGGGAGAGAGAAATACCATGGGGAAATAGTGCATTCCTACAACTACAATACCCACCTGCTGAAGTGAAGAAACAGATTGACAGAGCCAGAAGAGTACCCAGAAGTCACCTACTACAGGACAGGCCCAACAAAGAAAACAACAGAACGCCACTAGCCATCACCTTCAGCCCCCAACTAAAACCTCTCCAACGCATCATCAAGGATCTACAACCTATCCTGAAGGACGACCCATCACTCTCACAGATCTTGGGAGACAGACCAGTCCTTGCTTACAGACAGCCCCCCAATCTGAAGCAAATACTCACCAGCAACCACACACCACACAACAGAACCACTAACCCAGGAACCTATCCTTGCAACAAAGCCCGTTGCCAACTCTGTCCACATATCTATTCAGGGGATACCATCATAGGGCCTAATCACATCAGCCACACTATCAGAGGCTCGTTCACCTGCGCATCTACCAATGTGATATATGCCATCATGTGCCAGCAATGCCCCTCTGCCATGTACATTGGCCAAACTGGACAGTCTCTACGTAAAAGAATGAATGGACACAAATCAGACGTCAAGAATTATAACATTCAAAAACCAGTTGGAGAACACTTCAATCTCTCTGGTCACTCGATCACAGACCTAAGAGTGGCTATCCTTCAACAAAAAAGACTCCAACGAGAGACTGCTGAATTGGAATTAATTTGCAAACTGGATACAATTAACTTAGGCTTGAATAGAGACTGGGAATGGATGAGTCATTACACAAAGTAAAACTATTTCCCCATGGTATTTCTCTCTCCCTCCCACCCCACCCCAATTTTCCACCAAATGCATCCGATGAAGTGAGCTGTAGCTCACGAAAGCTTATGCTCTAATAAATTTGTTAGTCTTTAAGTTGCCACAAGTACTCCTTTTCTTTTTGTGAATACAGACTAACACGGCTGCTACTCTGAAACCTATTTCCCCATGGTATTTCTCCCTCCCACCCCACCCCCCACTGTTCCTCTGATATTCTTGTTAACTGCTGGAATTAGCCTACCTTGCTTGTCACCATGAAAGGTTTTCCTCCTTTCCCCCCCCCTGCTGCTGGTGATGGCTTATCTTAAGTGATCACTCTCCTTACAGTGTGTATGATAAACCCATTGATTCATGTTCTCTGTGTGTGTGTATATAAATCTCTCCTCTGTTTTTTCCACCAAATGCATCCGATGAAGTGAGCTGTAGCTCACGAAAGCTTATGCTCTAATAAATTTGTTAGTCTCTAAGGTGCCACAAGTACTCCTTTTCTTTTTGAGAATACAGACTAACATGGCTGCTACTCTGAAACCTGTATTCTTCAGAGTTACCATAACTAAAGACGAGTTAATGGACTGTAACTCTGGACTTAAAAGAACAGTCCAGTGACTTTAATGATCAGATGTTACAATCACCAGAATTACAATTTCAAGTTTTCAGATTTTCAAGTAGTATGAACCAAATCCTGGGATTTCTACTAAGTCTTAGACTGGGGTGCAAGAGCCTCCTGCGAAAGGAAAGAGGAGACGCCTCTGAGAGTGGCCCTGGCAGCGGTGGCTCACGCTGTGTCTACCCATCAGTACCTCTTTTAGGGCCCAGCAAGGTGGGGATCAGCTTTTTCTGTGTTCAGCCTGGCCTGACATGGATGCTTCCCATGTGTCATTTGCCATTTTTCTTATGTTTGAATTTAGCACTCTATCATGCTGTGCTACTATGAAGTGTTTCAAATCATGCTTCACATCCTTATTACTATTATTACTATTACTATTTGACCTGATCTAATCTTTGCAGGTGACTTGCTTCTGGTGCGACAGGAATCTCTGAGGTAAAGTATTCCATATCTGAATGCTGATATATATAGTGCTGTTCCAAGTCCTGTGGCACTTTGTTGTGGTGGATGGGTAGCATTTCCACATCTATTCTCTTCTCTGTGCATTCTGACCTTCCTCTCTCTGAATCTGCCAAGCTGCTGGCTCTGCCCAGAATTTAGGAATTCTCCATGCTCCTTCTCAAATGTCATTGGTTTTTTTTTATGTCCCTCTCCTCTTTGTTGCTTATTTCATCTATTTGCAGAACTTTAGCTTCCTCTGACCATACTATAATTATTTATTAGTTGCAGTCTTTGTTCATTGATTTTATTGAGTACTGGTAGGTCCTTGACAAATCCACAGTAATAAAATGCTTAGCTGCTTTTAATTGTCTTGCACTTTGCTCTGGGGATCATGGTATTGTGGACTTAGTCCTAGTAGCTTTCTACTGAGTGGTAAGAGTGGTTATGTGCTTCAGCTCATCTGTCTGTGTACTGGATTGCTTTTAAAATCCTGGTGATGTTGTGATGTAGTACTGCTAACAAACCTGTGTGGGGAAAGAACACACAAAGCTGTGTGTTTTCTGGAGGATTTTAATATATTGAAATTTGGCTTCATTCCAAATTTATTTGGAACAAAACTAAAAAAATCAAAATTCTCTTCAAGAGGAAAGCTGTGGGGTCTGCAATTCTGGGAAAGTCTGGCTGACTTCCTCAAAACAATAGACCCTGGAATTCCTGCAGTCCCTGATTCTGAGGCATTCCATCTGGCTGGCTTCCCTACAGCCATGGGCCCATGGAAGCCATGGGTTCCACAAATTAGAGGTAGTATGTCTGGCTGGCTGCACCTGAGCTACTGACCCTGGGGTCCCAGGGTTAGGGGCAGTCCAGCTGGCTGGCTGACCTAGAGTCATGGGGACTAGGAATCCAGGCTACTGAGGAGCTGCAAGCCTAGGAGCTTGGAAACTGGAACTCTCAATGGGTTCCAGGCTTCCTGGTCCCTGTCAGCATGTCAGATGGACTGCTGAGGAGTCAGTGGGAAACCTGGTAGGAAATCTCCCTGGCAAGCCCAACCTTCGACATCAAGCTAATTCCACTGTATGTTTCATTTTTGTTAAAGAGAAAAGGAGTACTTGTGGCACGTTAGAAACTAACACATTTATTTGAGCATAAGCTTTCATGAGCTACAGCTCACTTCCCAATGAAGTGAGCTGTAGCTCACGAAAGCTTATGCTCAAATAAATTTGTTAGTCTCTAAGGTGCCACAAGTACTCCTTTTCTTTTTGCGAATACAGACTAACACGGCTGCTACTCTGAAACCTTTCATTTTTGTTGAATCAGCATTCTACACTGGGTTGGTATTGAGGAAGTTCCATCTGATAATTTCTGAGCAGCAGTAATTTCTAGGTAGGGAGCAGTTCCATGTCCTTTCACTTTCATCAGCAACCTTTTGGCAGTCTTCACTGTACATTCTTTTCCACTGCTTTGTGGGTGCCTTGGAGATAAATTAAAGATTCAAAGACCCATCTTTTACTAAATGCTCTGAAGTACCTGAAGTGTGCTGTGCTGCAATATCTATAGCTGGGATACAACATCGCACAAAAACCTGCTCTTCATTTGCATATGACTTTCTTTGATTTGTTTTACTCCAAATATTCAGCCTCTCAAAAGTTTTTAGTAATAGTCTTCTGTAACTAAATATATCTTGCTATTGGAAGGGAAAAGATCCATCCCCTTTGACCTACCAGTTTATCTAGTATCTCTTGTAGCAGGAGTGTTTCCTTCTATTGATTGTTCTTCCAAGTACATTAGATGTCTTACTTTTTTGTGTAGCTCTACAAAAGACTTCATTTGTGGCTGGCCAGTAGATGTGCTTCTGTGGCCCTTTGCAGGTGCCTTTTAGTTCCAACGTGTGATGAATGCATGTATGACTTTATGCTCATCCTCACTGTTTTGGTATTACGACTCTCCCTTAAAAAGTTATACAGTTTTGGACTAAAGTGTATCTTGTGTGAGGAAAAAAAATGGTGTGAACTTCCACTGGTGGTGGTATTATTTTTATTCTAGTCAATCTTGGTCAATGATTTTCTTCAGCACCATTGGGGTCTGCTCCTTAACTGACAAATCACGGCTTACAACTGCTGTTAGATGTCCAGGTTGCATTAATGCTGCTCCCAGACTGGCCTCAGACACATCATGGTGTACTACTAGTCTTTCTTCTGTGTTGTAATACTTCATTAATGAAGCATTTGTGATGACATTCTTTATTTCTTCAAAAGCCTTTCTGTGTTGTTCTGTGCATTTCCCGTGATGTCTCTTTGGGTATGTCTACACTATGAAATTAGGTCGATATTGTGGAAGTCAATTTTTAGAAATCGATTTTATACCGTCGATTGCATATGTCCACACTAAGTGTTTTAAGTCGGCGAAGTGCATCCATACTACCGTGGCTAGCATCGGCTTACGGAGCGGTGCAATGTGGGTAGCTATCCCATAGTTCCTGCAGTCTCTGCCACCCATTGGAATTCTGGGTTAAGCTCCCAATGTCTGATGGGGCAAAAACATTATCACGGGTGGTTTTGAGCACATGTTGTCAGTCACCCCTCCCTCCGTGAAAGCAACGGCAGACAATCGTTTCGCACCTTTTTTCCATGCGGACACCATACTGCTTTCAGCAGACGGTGCAGTAGGACTGCAAACCGTCATCGTCATCCATCGCTACCACTGCAACTCTGCTCTGCTGCTATTGTTTCAATAGCGAATTTCTCCATGTTGTCTGCCATGGGCTCCCGGGTACGTTCTTCCTCAGGAAATGTGTGCCATGCTAACCGTCGTCCTCCACTGCAATTCTGCTCTCCTGGTCTCCTGAATCCACCTCGCTGGTTCTGTTGTTGTTCTCTGTAAATATCCATTCTTGTGGCATCCATCGTCAGCCACCGCTTCTGCTGCAACTCTGCTCTCCTGCAGACGCCATACTAGGGCAAGCATGGAGCCTGCTCAGTTCACCGCGGCAGTTACGAGCATTGTAAACACCTCATGCATTATCCTGAAGTATATGCAGAACCAGAACCTGCAAAAGCAGGCGAGGAGGCGATGGCAGTGCGGTGATGAGAGTGATGAGGACATGGACACAGACTTTTCTCAAAGCACAGGCCCTGGAAATTTGGACATCCTGATGGCAATGAGGCAGGCTCATACTGTGGAATGCCAATTCTGGGCCTGAGAAACAAGCACAGACTGGTGGGACATATAGTGTTGCAGGTCTGGGATGATTCCCAGTGACTGCAAAACTTTCGCATGAGTAAGGGCACTTTCATGGAACTTTGTGACTTGCTTTCCCCTGCCCTGAAGTGCCAGAATACCAAGATGAGAGCAGCCCTGACAGTTCACAAGTGAGTCGTGATAGCCCTCTGGAAGCTTGCAATGCCAGACAGCTACCAGTCAGTCGGGACTCAATTTGGAGTGGACAAATCTACTGTGGGGCCTGCTGTGATCCAACTAGCCAATGGAATCACTGAGCTGCTGATATCAAGGGTAGTGACTCTGGGAAATGTGCAGGTCATAGTGAATGACTTTGCTGCAATGGGATTCCCTAACTGTGGTGGGGTGATAGACGGAACGCATATCCCTATCTTGGGAACTACCTTGGCTGCCAGTACATAACCCGCAAGGGGTACTTTTCAATGGTGCTGCAAGCACTGGTGGATCACAAGGGATGTTTCACCAACATCAACGTGGGATGGGCAGGAAAGGTACATGACGCTTGCATCTTCAGGAACTCTGGTCTGTTTGAACAGCTGCAGGAAGGGACTTACTTCCCAGTCCAGAAAATAGCTGTTGGGGATGTTGAAATGCCTATAGTTATCCTTGGGGACCCAGCCTACCCCTTAATGCCAGGGCTCATGAAGCCATACACAGGCACCCTGGACAGTAGTAAGGAGCTGTTCAACTATAGGCTGAGCAAGTGCAGAATGGTGGTAGAATGTGCATTTGGACATTTAAAAGCATGCTGGAGCAATTTACTAATTGAGGTTAGACCTCAGTGAAACCAATATTCCCATTGTATTGCTGCTTGCTGTGTGCTCCGCAATATCTGTGAGAGTAAGAGGGAGACGTTTATGGTGGGGTGGGAGGTTGAGGCCAATTACCTGGCCACTGATTACACACAGCCAGACACCAGGACAATTAGAAGGGCACAGGAGGGCGCGGTGCACATCAGAAGCTTTGAAAACCAGTTTCATGACTGGCAAGGCTACGGTGTGAAAGTTCTGTTTGTTTCTCCTTGATGAAACTGCCCCCCTTGGTTCACTTTACTTCTCTGTAAGCTAACCACCTTCCCCTCCTCCCTTTGATCACTGCTTGCAGAGTCAATAAAGTCATTGTTGCTTCACATTCAGGCATTCTTTATTAATTCATGACACAAATAGGGGGATAACTGCCAAGGTAGCCTGGGGGGGTGGTGGAGGAGGGAAGCACCAGGAAGCGGGGTGGAGGAGGGAAGGACAAGGTCACACAACACTTTAAAAGTTTAAAACTTTAAAACTTATTGAATGTCAGCCTTCTGTTGCTTGGGCAATCCTCTGGGGTGGAGCAGCTGGGTGGCTGGAGGCCCCCCCACCGCGTTCTTGGGTGCCTGGGTGAGGAAGCTATGGAACTTGGGGAGGAGGGCGGTTGGTTACACAGGGGCTGTAGCAGCGGTCTGTGCTCCTGCTGCCTTTCCTGTAGCTCAACCATACACTGGAGCATATTAGTTTGATCCTCCAGCAGCATCAGCATTGAATTCTGCCTCCTCTCATCATGCTGACACCACCTCTCCTCTTGCTCCCGCAATCTCTCATCTTGCTCGTCCCTCCTGTACTCATGTTCACTTTATGCTTTCCTGGACTCTGCCATTGTTTGCCTCCACACATTCTGCTGAGCTTTTTCAGCGCAAGAGGACTGCATGAGCTCAGAGAATATTTCATCGCGAGTGCGGTTTTTTTTGCCTTTTTATCTGCGCTAGCCTCTGGGATGGAGATGATAGGGGAAGCGTTGAAACATTTGCAGCTGTGGGAGGAAAAAATGTGAGAGTAGTATTTAAAAAGACACATTTTGGTAGACTCTTTCACGGTGAACCAAGTTGTTAACATTACATAGCACAAGTGCTTTTGGTACAAGGTTGCATTTTGCCTCTTATATTGAGGACCTGCCGGTTTGGTGTGAGAGATCATACACGCAGGGCTGGGCAACAGAATTCAGCTTGCAGGCAGCAATGGTAAGCCACAGTCTTTTGACTTCTTCAACCTTCATGACATGTGGGACTGGTTTCAAACAGCAGAGCCCTCCTTTCCCATACCAAGCACCCATTGGGTTGGCCATTTAAAAGGAGGGGCTGCGGTTTTTGGGTTAATGCACAGCACAAAAACAACTAAACCCCGTCCCAGTTCTCTGGGATGATTGCTTTACCCCTTCTCCCACTGAGTGACTAGTATCAGGGAAGATCCCTGCCAGCCAAACACGAACAGCTCAGCACGAACGGCCCCCCCCACACGATGTGGCTAAAAGTGGGTATGATTTTTTTTCACCACAGGCAAACAGCCCAGCAGGAATGGCCACCTCTGAATGTGCCCTTAATAATTTCCCTGGAGGATTTCCGCTCCATCCCCAGACACGTTAACAGACTTTTCCAGTAGCTGTACTGGCTGCAAATGCATCCCAAGTCTTCAGGGCAAATTAATCATTAAACACGCTTGCTTTTAAACCATGTATTATATTTACAAAGGTACACTCACCAGAGGTGCCTTCTCTGGCTTCATGGTCTGGAAGTCCACCTTGGGAGGGTTGGGAGGATATTGGCTCCCGGGTGATAAATAGTTCCTGGCTGTCGGGGAGAACGGTTTCTCCACTCGCCTCTTGTGCACTATCCTCCTCCTCATCATCATCATCACCTTCCTCGTCCCCAAAATCCCCATCTCTGTTGTGTGAGACTACCCCCTTGCAGGTGTCCACGGACAGGGTTGGGGTAGTGGTAGAGGCACCCCCTAGAATTGCATGCAGCTTATAATAGAAGCAGCGTGTCTGGGGCTCTGACCTGGAGTGGCCGTTTGCCTCTTTGGTTTTTTGGTAGGCTTGCCTGAGGTCCTTAATTTTCATGCAGCACTGCTGCGGTTCCCTGTTATAGCCTCTGTCCATCATGCCCTTGGAGATTTTTTCAAATATATTGGCATTTTGTCTTTTGGAGCAGGGTTCTGATAGCACAGATTCATCTCCTTATAAAGTGATCAGATCCAGTACCTCCTGTTCAGTCCATGCTGGAGCTTTTTTGTGATTCTGGGACTGCATGGTCACCTGTGCTGATGAGCTCTGCATGGTCACTTCTGCTGATGAGCTTGCCACACTGGCCAAACAGGAAATGAAATTCAAAAGTTCCCGGTGCTTTTCCTGAGTACTTGGCTAGTGCATCTGCTCTGAAAATGCTGTCTAGAGCAGTCACAATGGAGCACTCTGGGATAGCTCCCAGAGGCCAATACCGTTGAATTGCGTCCATACTACCCTAAATTCAACCCAGCGATGTCGATTTCAGCACTAATCCCCTCATCGGGGAGGAGTACAGAAATCCATTTTAAGAGCCCTTGAAGTTGACGAAAATAGCTTCGTCGTGTGGATGGGTGCAGCATCTAGCGCAGCTAAATTATACCTAAATTCATAGTGTAGACCAGGACTATGTATTAATTGTCTCAAAGGCTCATGCTTCTCTGACAAGTGGTCACACAATTTCAACACAGTTCTTAAAGGCTTTTTGACTTCCACATATACTTGTGGGACATGGCAGCCTTATGATTTTTTCCAGATCAGACTTTACCTCTTCCACTGTCAGCAAATGTGTGGCACTTCTTTCTTTTCTTAAGACAAATACAATGCAGTTCCAGACTATCCAGGTTCAACTGGATATTTCTCTGCCTATATCTTTCCCAAAATGTTACTTTCTGCCCATGATCTCTTCACATAGCCTTCTTCTCCAATAATAAAAGCATCTACAGCTATGATGATAATAGGCAGGCACTCGTTCAGGACCTTAGTTTAGTTTTGGTTAAGTCTCCTCTGGAGCCAAATGTATTCTTATTAATATGCCCGAGTCCCTTCAAAGTGTCCCCCAGTGGTGTCCAGCCCCTGATCACAGGATATCCATAGAAATCCCAGATCCTCTGTTCCCAAAGGAATAGTTTACCAATTTTACCTTAGACCACCACTCATGTATCACACGCAGCAGTTGAGTTCAATTATAAAACAAAAGGAAATTTGTTTAAGAAAGAATAGTTTTTCAAATGAAAATACTAGTGTGAGAGCTGTAAACAAAGGGCTACATATAAAACAATGTCATAAGACATTTTCTAAGACTAAACTTAACTAATAAGGTGTTCCCCTATGTCCTATAAGATAGCTTACCCCAAGTTTTTTCTCCAGCATTTTCAATCTGTTGGTTGAGACCCTTTCTTATAAGATCACACCTCCTGACAGCTTGTCCTCACAGACTGAAGGAATACCTAGGGGGTTCATCAATACCCCAGATATAGTTCCAAAAATTCTTTCTTACACCTAAACATGATAACTTCTGCTGTTTACTTCTTTCTGTTAACTTCCTCTCTCTCAAAATTTCATAATCTTTCATTAGCATTCAGCTAAGACTTGTGAGTGGATGCTCATTGTGAACCATACAATACTCAGGTTTCAGAGTATTGAGCAGTATTGAGTATTCAGCAGCCGTGTTGGTCTGTATCCGCAAAAAGAAAAGGAGGACTTGTGGCACCTTAGAGACTAACAAATTTAATTTGTTAGTCTCTAAGGTGCCACAAGTCCTCCTTTTCTTTATACAATACTCAGTTCGCATATGACCAGCAAGAGTAAGATAAGCATCTCTTTCTCTCTGCCGGACTTAACTCACAGACCTAGAGAACATATTTTTAGTATATATACATAACTCCTTACATATTACTTGAACATACATCTCACTGTGATTAAGAGGACCAGAATGTCACAGGTTTTCATTAGAGACTTTATATGACAATCTTTGGTGAACTAGACTGTAAATATTGAAGGGATTCCTATAACCCCTTATGGCCTATGCCACTTGGCATCCAAAAGTCCCCAGATCTCATCCCTTATTAACCAAGCTATGCAGCTCTTCTTTTTTAAAGCTTAACTACAGGCACTCTCATTTTGGGGCATTGGGTGGGCTCCACACTTGTATATACTTTCAATTTGTATTTTTCATCTAAATGTCCTTCTTTCTGAAACACATCAACATACCTCTGTAGGATGGCATCCACACTCAAAAGTATTCTAATACAAACCTCATCCTTCAGGTCGTTGCTCATAATCAAGATATGCTGAAATTTCACTCTAACCGTAACTTTTTCCTGCAACGCTTTTCTCACTAAAAGTGGTACTGTATATGTGAATCATCAACAACAACCACATATTCCAGTCTGTATGACTTCTGACACTCGGAGTTCTTTTTTATTATTATTATTTTTGCATTTACCCACTGGTTACATTGTACTTTTATTATACATTACCAGTACTTAGTTTATTTCCATTCTTTTTCTTCTCCTTTTCAGTGAAATTATCAGGATTATATTGCAGCCAAACCTACAATCCATCTGAAACATTATTAAATATCACTGTTAAAGTTGTATTTTAGCCTTAACAGCTAGTTTATTGACTTGCATTCACCTTTTCTTCTGGGCGTAGATACATCCACAAGATATCCTCACATTTCTTCCCTTTGTCACCATGTCTGCCTTTGACTTCCAGCCTATTTTATTTTTTTTAATCTTGAACTGTAAAAAGAAGTAATTGTACTTCATACTACCCTTCTACTTTTGTCCACATATTAGCCCCCAGAGATTTCCTCCTGCTAAATTTGCCACCATGTTAACCTTCTCTCCTTGACAGTTCTGTCTTTATGCCAATATAATATATGGATGCAGTTTTAATATAAGAAAAAGAAATGTAAATTTAGGTCCAAATTTTTAAAGGTATTTAGGCTTTGTAGATACGATTTAGGGTCCTAAGTGCCTAAATGCCCTTTTAAATTCAGATTTAGGCTCTGAAATTAGGCATTGCAATGCTGAGTGCAGCAACATCTAAATACCTTTAAAACTTTGGACCTTAGTGTCCTGATATTCACAGATCATGCCTCAGGTTTCCCTGAGTGACAAGCAACTTGAAGAACTAGTATTAAACCAAATGGCTTAAGTTGCCTGATGCTGTTGACTTGATGTTCATGAGCATTAAATACAAGTTATGAGATGTTATTGTCTATATTAGCAAATATCATACTTCATAATACATAATATCAGGAGAGCTAATTCTGTCTTAAAGGAGATGACGACTTTACCTTCTGAGCATCTTATTATATCAGCTGTTTAATCATCAGACATAGACAGTGGTTACAGGAATACTTATTTCATTTGCCCATGTATTAAAAGAACAATTGAGGTGAGATTGTCCATGGTAGTGTTTCACTGGTCCTTCGGCACTGCCTGGAGTTTCCCATTGGTTTATTTTGACTTCTTCCCTGAGCCATCATCAATGTGTTATTGCATTTTAATCTTCTTACTATGCTTATGGGGGAAAAAATTCCAGGAATCTTTAATAATTTTATCTTTTGGCATTCTGTTTCTTCAGCCAATGGTTAGAACTCTTAAAGGAACTTTGTTGCAACTTTATTTTTATTGAATATCTTTTATATATCTGAATATAGAAAGCACAAGAAGGTTCTTTTTGTGTTGTTTCTGATGACAATTTTAATTACAGTTTATCTCACTAGCTTGAGATAATCATTGGATTTTTTTTTTGTATAGATGAACTTATCTTTTGAGATCCCTGTTCTAAAACTGATACTGGTCCATAGGCCTGCTTTAGAAACCAACCCAATTAAAGCACTTACAACGTTGGAGTGAACATGGAAAAAATAAGACATGGACACCATAAAAAATAAAACATAATAAAATTTGGCAGCAACAGTAGGTGGCACAGGTCCCAGATCCGGTGTCCCAGATGCAGCATGTGACATCTGCCCCCATTCGCATTACACTCCTCTCTATGCCCTGAGCATGAGGAAGGAACAGGGAAAAGGGGGAAGAGAGAAGAGAGAAGAAGCAGCCCTCACACACTGAAAGCAATGGGATGTGCTTGTGAAGGGTTTGCCTCAACTGCTCCCAGCTGACAGAAGGTATTTCCAATGTTCCAATCCCCATCAAAGCCACACCCCAGCTAGTGAGATGATACTTTATAGAACAGTTTGCGTCCACAAACACAAATGCCCCAAATGCTTTACACATATTTTAGAAAAGGTCCAATAACAGATTAGAATCACAAACTATCTGTAAGCTTGTTTAACTGGTTATAGATTAACTGGTTCAACCTGAAGTGATTTGATACAAATTTGGATGTTAATCATTTGAAAAAGTTCAATTAGTCCTCCGGTTACTGTCTCATAGAGTAGCCTTAGAGAATGCACTGCTTCTTGGAAACTAGCCAAGAGATGTGGGCTAGGTATGCAGAGAGTGAATGTGGGACAAAATTTAAACCAATTCAGCATGGCCATTCATAGCAGAGCAGTAACTAAGCATTTTAGCACCCAGGGAAACAAGCATATTTGTGCTCTCTACATGCGACACATGCTCCCTCTCCCTGATTTCTGCCTTCCATTTAGCACAGAGGTTTTCAAACTGTGGGGTGTGCCTCCCAAGGGGGATATGCCCCAGAGATTGAAAACCGTCACCTCCTGAAGGAGCCAGCAGATTGGAAGCTGGTGGGAGCCACCAGGCCAGCTCAGGCCCCTGGATCTCCATGCAGTGGGAGGCAGGGCACAGGCTATCTACCTGGCAGCCCTCCCTGCCCTGCTTCCTAATCTAGGTGGCTTCGGCATGGCCAGGCACTACCCAGGCATGGTGGGCAGCACAGCTCTGAGCTGCGCCCCAATGTGCTCTTGTCTCTGCCCCAAAGGAGCCCGGTGCTGGCCAGCAATGCCTCCTGGGGCTGTTCTATGGAGCCTGGCTGCCATGGGATGCTGTTCCCTGCAGTACTCACCCCCTTCGGCTCCTGCCTCTCAGCAGCCCAGTTGCATCCACTTGCTGCCCAACGACCTGCCATTGCAGCTGGATCACTCTCCCCACACTCCCTGCGTGTGGAGGGGAGCCACCCCTTGCTTCCCTTGGCTGCCCTGCCCTAGCCCCATAGCTGCTGGGATTATGGTTGCACAACCTGAGCTCTGAGCTCAGCCATGCGAGCCTGGAGCCCAGCCCAGGCACCATGGGGCAGGCAGCTGCTGCCTGCAGGGCAGACTCACTCCCACCAGCTCCATGAAATGAGACCATGAGAACTGAGCGACCCCCTAGGGTTACCGTATAGACCCCCAATAGGAAACACTGCTAGGGGAGGAGGAGGAACTGGAGTGGAGGATACAGTTCAGAGATCCTGGGGCGTGTGTATATACTGAGAGGGTGTATGGGGGGGGTTCAAAGTGGGTATTTGGGGGGTACTGGAGGGGTGTCTGTGTATTAGAAGCAATGGCAGATTAGCCACTGGGCCTATGGGACCCAGTGGCTAAGGGGCCCTAGTCAATTGCAGCCCCCTGGAAAAATGGGCATCCTTGTGCCTCACCTGCTCTGCCCAGCACTCCTGCCAGGGAGTGGGTCTCCGGGCACGGAGGCTTGCCCTGCTCAGCCTCCCCGACACCCATTAGAGGTGGGAGCAGTGTCATGCTCCCTGTCACAGTGGCAGGGCAGCTGGCGTAGGCCCGGGACACAGGGCCAGCCCATCAGTCAGTACCTCCCAGTGGGAGCCAGTGAAACTCAGTGCCCTGCCTGCCTACTGCCATGGTCCTAGCACTATGGGGAGAGCTTGCTCTGGCTGGGCTCATTGGGTCTGCGATCCTGTGGAGAAGAGGGGTGCTGAGCACCCTGGGCTCCACCTGATGATCCTGGGCCCAATTCTGTAGGGGTTTGGGGTCTATGCAGCTGGGCCAACACTGCTGGGCCTGATCCTGCTCCACCCCATTTTTTGACCCCCTCTGGCTTTGTGCGCTGGGCGGCTGCCCTGCTTGCCCCATTCTAGTTATGGCCCTGATTTGTAGAACATCTAGTTCAACTACAAATGGTTCAGTTCTCTAATGTAGAAAAAGCTTTTAGCTTTTAGCCTGATGACACAGTTAAATGTTATCCCAATATACAGAGAAATTGTAATGGCTAATCTTGAGAAATGTCTCAGGAAGTAATTGAGAGGAGTAAGTGACAATTCCAAACACTGGTGTCTGGGGTTTTTTTCTGTCTGCAATTTGTGGGCTTTAGATATCAAAGTACATGATAGGTGGGTACGATGACATTAATTGTTCCCACAAATCACTATGGGTGAAAAAGAGAGCTTGCGGAGTTACAAGTGCAAAACTGGATGACAGGTTAAAGCTAGCATGGTATATAATTCGGCAATTCATCTTGCATTTTATGTATTGGATAGGAAGACCTTTAACAGTATTGCAAACAACGGTACCGGAACAAATTCATGACCTTGAAGTATCAAAATTGAGATTGGGGATGTGTCTACAAGGGAAATAATGTGTTACCATTGCAACAAGTAAATATTGATGGCAACAAGAAATGTCTTAATGACCTAAATCTACAGTTTTAAATACCTAGACTCCCTGGAATCACAAGTTCAAATCCAAGAACAGTCAGCTCACCCCTTTGTCCTTCCTATACCGCTATTTCCATGTAATTTAACATGTGAGGCTCTTTCAAACTGGCACACAGGTAGTTAAATGAACAATATAATGGGCTGGTCAAACTCTCCATGATTATGATCTTGCATATACATGCAATATTTGGTGTTAATGTGATAAGAGGACACGACATTTCAAGTCTCCCAAGCAGTGAATGAATCTGGTTTATATCTTTTTCTCTCAATCAGTCAGAAAGCAACCTAGCAATTCATTGAACAAACATGATTGATTATATTCTTCAAAAAAGATAAGGGAGATATATTAATTTAAGTACTAGTGACAAATTCTTTGTCCATCTCCAGTAAAGATATCTTGCCACCAGGAACTAAACTGTTTGCAGCATCCCTTCATTGCTATACTAACTTTTTTAATGTTCTATATTAAATTACTCTATCTCTACTAATCACTAGGGCCAAAATCTAATGTATACATTAGAATAACTCCCCATTTGCACCAACTGAGGATCTGGCCCTTTGAGTGTAACACTTCAAATTTGGAATGTGATCAAATTCTAGTAGGACCTGATTTTCAAAAGTGCTGAGCTACCATGGCTCCTGTTATGGCTTGAAAATCAATGGGAGCTGTGGTCCCTCGGCATCTCTCAGCTTTGGTGAAATTGTTTCAAATCTGTAGGCCAAATTCTGTGTTGGTGTAAGCTTTTTTTTTTTTAAATAGCCTCATTCCAGGCCTGAATTTATTCTGCTCTGTTCCTGGGACAATCCAATACTGGCTGGCCTCTCTTTATCTAGCAATACCCACAGCAAATTGGTCAACTCTTTCCTACACAGTCAGCTTTCCTAGTCAGGAGAATCAGTATAATTATCTCAGTTCACATTCCAATTCAGAGCACAAATAGCTGCACCAGTTTCATAGGCTGAGCACACACATAAACTGAGGACCAGTTGTAACATTGCTATCAGAGTTTCTATTCTAGATAAGAATAAAAGACAGACTTTTGAGAGCAGAAAGATGGGAAAGCTAAAAACCAAAAACTATCAATAAGTGATCCAACTCTGCACAATTAGTATATTATATTAAATCTATTAATTTTTATGACACAAAAAATAAGCTATTCACAATCAAAAAACTTTTAGTTAAAATGCTACGGTCGAGAAGTGCTACTCTAAACAATGCAAATTATGATAACACACTTTTTTAAAAAGTGTGTAAAGTGTAGTGTGAGAACTGTATATAGTAGGACCTCAAAGTTATGAACACCTCAGGATTGTGTATTTCCGGTTCCAAATGATCAGTGAGTTCCTAACTCTGGTGTTCATAACTCTGAGGTTCTACAGTATTAAATCTTAGTTGGTGGTTTCCATGGTTCTAATTTTTTGTAGATATAGCTCTCCCCCTTCTCTGTTTGAGGTTGTTCAAGATAAGGGAAGTCCACCTTGACTTTTGCACAACTTTGGGAAACTGGGCCTGAGGCTCCTCCATGTGCTCTGCGCTGTATGTCAGTGTTTGTTCACCTCAGACCAGACCCACTCAGACAAACCACCAGGAACAAGGTTTTATTTCATAATGAAGCATAGAACAGGATTACAGTCCAGCAGCCTCCTTTCTGCTTGCCTGCTCATGCTCCCAGCTTCAGTCAGTGCTGAAACTTCCTGCTGGGAGTGGCAGAAGGTACATCCTGGCAGGAACCAGGAAGTTCTCCCAACATGCCACAGCTTGTAGTCCACAACTTGTAGCTCCCATGGCTGCTGTTGAACACACTGTACCTTGGGCTACGTATATTTATTAATATAAGGTGCACTATTACATGTTCAGAGTTGTAGTTCTCAAACCTAAGTGTTCAGTTAGATTTCTTCTTTTTTCCCTCCTTTTGTTTATTCTCTTATGTCTTGTCTCTTCATGTTCACTCTGTCTCTCCCCTTACCTCCTAAAAACTACATTGCCCTCTCTAATCCCCCTCCCACTCAACACACTTTTGTCCATCGTCACATCTCATTTTACTTCCCTGTAACTTCATCTTGTAACCCTTGATCCCCTTCGCCAGTCCCCATCTTCCCCCCACTTAACTTTGGTTTCTGTTCTCTAGTCCCTAAGTTCTTATTGTTTGTATTATAGTAGTGTCTAGCGGGTCTGCTGTGCTGGATATTATACAAATATCTAGTAAGAGATAGGCCTTGCTCCTACAAGCTTTTCCTGTATAGACAAAACAGATAAAGAGAAGAGAGAACTATTATCTTCATTTTACCAACTTTATCAAGGTTAAGTGACTTGCAAAAGTCACACAGGAAGTCTGTGGTAGAGCCAGGAATAGACTCTCTTTTCCTGAGACCTGCTCTAATGCAACAGCTACAAAACCATCTAACAGGTTTCAGAGTAGCAGCCGTGTTAGTCTATATCCACAAAAAGAAAAGGAGGACTTGTGGCACTTTAGAGACTAACAAATTTATTTGAGCATAAGCTTTCGTGAGCTACAGCTCACTGCATCAGATGCATGCAGTGGAAAATACAGTGGGGAGATTTATATACATAGAGAACATGAAACAAAGGGTGTTACCATACACACTGTAACGAGAGTGATCAGGTAAGGTGAGCTATTACCAGCAGGAGAACCATCTAACGTCTCACTCATTTAGTTCCCAAGATAGATGTCTCTCATTCTCTGATTCTGGAAGGCCCTATCATCCTCAAGAGTCATAGAGAATAGTGGCTAAGAGGCATCATGCGTCTCAGACTAATGAAATTGTCATGTCTAACTGATACCATCCTATCTCCAGTCAGTAAGGCTGAAGATGTCTAAATGTCTCTCTCCTGGAAAATGTCCCATGTATGAATATCACACTGTTCAAAATGTGTAAATAGCTGACTCTGTGGGAAATTGAGTGTTGTGAAAACCTTCTGCTCCTGAGAATTTACAGAATGAAAAGCATGAGATGAGGGAAAATATTTTGATTAATCAAATTAATATAAGTACTTTTGAATAAATAGCATATAAACATCATTAAATCTACACCTTCCCAGTCTCAAACCTTCCTACCCTATTTGAACTAAACAAATATGCCCAAGAGAAGTTAGAGGGAGTTGAAAAATGGGGTTTATAACAGAAATTTGAAGACAACCTGCATTATATATGTGAATGACACACAGTTCTGTTTAGTTTTTCAGCTGCCATTCTTGCTTTTAAACCCCGGTGTTTTTTTCCAGCCAAATAATTCAGGCATTGTGCAATTTTCTTTATTGTGAACTTCTTGTCAACTGTAATATAGTTTCTTTTTACATTTTGCTTCTCATTCTGTTTGTCTGTGATGAACCGGCTTTTTGCATATGTGTTTACTTTATGACCTGTGGCTAAGAGATGTTTTCCCACTTGGCATAGGATTTAGCCTCTGGCAGATGCCTGCCCTGTGTGTTTATTAACTCTGATACGAACAGCTTTCTTGGTTTCAGAAACATATTCAGAATTAGAAACCACATGTTATTTTTAAAACACATCTCTAAGCTGCAGCTCAGCCTTTATATCCAAATAATATGAAGTTAACTAGGTTTCATGAGCTTCAAACTTTGTCATAGCCTCCGATCCCTTAGACAGAACATCTTCGGCAGCATTAATTCCCCATTATTTCAGTACAAACAGGCAGATTGCATAACTGGGATTATCTGTTCAAACTCTAGAATGTGTCTGAATGATATAAAGCACTTTTCCTTACCTCCAAAGTCAGCTCACCTGAGCTCACTGTGACTGTCACTGCCAGCGGCACTACAGGGTGTGTGACTCTGAGACAAGCTACGTCAGTGCCACATCAATGGGATATATAATATTATTTATATTAGGTTCAAATTTGTGTTTAACAATAGCTTTGAAGAGTGCATTCTCAAAGAGATGCCAATGTGTCAGATACTGTGCAGGTGTTTTAATGAGAATTTGAAAAGGATTTAAGGATTGTCTTGATGCGGGGGAGGGGATGCAGTGCTGCTTTCCAAAACTAAGCTGACAGCCTCTTGATGTGGGAATGAAGGACAGAAACATATAAATAGCAAAGAGGAGAGGGGACTTCCACAACCTGCTTCCTGCCTTTTAGCCGTAGTTCTGCTAGTTCTTGTAGAGAGTGTAGGGAAAGAAGGTACACTGCCTTGAGTCTCTTTGAAGATCCCTAAAGAATTAGAAGCCTGATCCTGCTGGATGAATTAATAAAAGCAAAGATGCTTGGCTGCTTCTCCATTTATCCCATAATATCTAAACAAGTAATATCTTGAGGGAGAGGTGGACTGGTTCAGAAGCAACCCAAGCCTTCACCCAAAACCTAAATTCTGATCTGAGGCTCAAACAAGTTCAGTTGACTTTTTTCTAATTTGCGCTTCTATGTAATTCTTGATCATTTCCCTCTACTTGGGAGTCTAGGGCACATAACTAGGGGCTGAACAACAAGCTGAAATTGCATTGATTTGTTGTCAAGCTAAACTGCATCAATATCCGCTATTCTTAAACCAAGTTCAATAATGGCTGGGCAAGGGAGTTGTGCCACTTTAACTCAATCCAATTAGATAATTTAGATAAACTGATTTAATTTCTGGATGTAACATGGGCTTAGGCTGTACCTGTCACTCAGCCATAGTGTACAAGTACCAGTCCAGAAGGGTCATGTATGACTGGACTGCTATGTAACTGTTAACAAAGGGAACTTCTGTGGAAACCTCTGCCTCTGTGTCTAAGTAAAGGAACTGTAAGTAGGTAGGGGCCTTTACTAATACCTAAATCTTTACCATGTAGCTGCTTAGATGAGTCAATAGGAAGAGTAAAGGAGACCAATAAGGGCTTGAATTGATTGAGCTGTTTGGGACTTTTCACTGGAAAATGCTAATTTGTCAAAACTTAAAGTTTTTGTGCAAGCATATCAGTGTTTTTTTTTTTAATTAAACTTTCATCACTGGGAAGGTTTTTCATTTCTAGGATTTTTCTTTGGAGGGAGGTGGAGTGAGGAGGAGAAACCCCACCCCCACCCCTCTAGATACCCAATATTCTGGGGTTAGGGCACTGGCCTGGGATGTGAAAGCCCCACGTTTATGTTGTTACTCTGCCTGCTCCAAATCTCTCTTTTTTCTGTGTTTTAGAAAACATTTCAAAAGGAAAATTCTTGATCAGCTGTTACTGGCATCTGTTTCAGGAGCACTTTCTAGATAAATGTTTGTTTGAGAGGATAGGGGAAAGGATTACTTGTAGCTGTTGAACAAAGATAAAGAAATAATAATAATAATTTATAGTTTTGATTGAGCCAGACCATGCTTTCAGTTCCCACCTCTGACTCAGACTTTATTTTCCTGCCTGAAATCTGAGCAGATCTCACTAGCTTAAACTAGGGTGGGGGAGGTAAGTAATTGAATAGATCAAAGCCAGAATTTAAGGGTGAAACCCATACCTGTACCCTCCCCTCTCCCATAACTGTTGATGACTAATTGTAAAAGCTAATCTCAGCTTTCATTTTAAAGGAAAAAGTAATTTCCTAGCCCTTTTAACTGCAAGGAGAACCCTGCTAGAGTGGAAAATTTGCAAGTGTGATTTTTTTTTTGTAGAGAGGATAGGTTATGAATGGTTCCCCCATGACAGCAATCTATTGCCCCTGTGCAACCTTTGGGTGCTTGCTGAAAGCAGGAATCATTGGAGTTACTGGTAATACATTAGGTGGGGGTTCTAGCTATGACACTCCCATTGCACTCCATGAATAATTTTGAAAATATCAGGCATATTTACCTATATCCAGTAAATTTACATTTGATGATCTACCTATAAACCTCAACTAGTTAAATGAAAGTGGTGAAATATTAACAGTGTGTGTGTGTCCCTCTTGTTTAGCCAATGCAAGTTTCAATTAAAACAACTTTCTCCTTTGTCATAAATATAAAGGGAAGGGTAAACACCTTTAAAATCCCTCCTGGCCAGAGGAAAAATCCTTTCACCTGTAAAGGGTTAAGAAGCTAGGATAACCTCCCTGGCACCCAACCACAATGACCAATGAGGAGACAAGATGCTTTCAAAGCTGGAGGGAGGGAGAAACAAAGGGTCTGTCTGTGTGATGCTTTTGCCAGGGACAGATCAGGAATGGAGTCTTAGAATTTAGTAAGTAATCTAGCTAGATATGCGTTAGATTATGATTTCTTTAAATGGCTGAGAAATTAGACTGTGCTGAATAGAATGAATATTCTTGTCTTTGTGTCTTTCTTGTAACTTATGGTTTTGCCTAGAGGGATTCTCTATGTTTTGAATCTAATTACCCTGTAAGGTATTTACCATCCTGATTTTACAGAGGTGATTCTTTTTACCTTTTCTTATATTCAAAGTTGGCAGAGCGGTGGGATCAACATGAAATCATTTTGAGATTTTTTTTAAACCAGAAGCACAGATTTGAAAAGGAATTTTTTTTTTCCTTTGGGCTGCTGGAAAGCAGGTTAAACGAAAAACAGTTAGAGGCTTTTTTTTTCTCTGCTTTGGGGCCAGAGCAGAGACAAAAGGGAATGATCTTCTGTGAGGTGAAGTTTTCTCTACCTAAACGCAAGGTAGTTAACCTCCTGCAGGGAAATTCACAAGTATCCACAGAACCTGAACCGGCAGCAGCCGATAACCTTACAAAAGAGGCTCAGCCGGAGCCTGAACCCCAACATAGTGCACCAGCGCAGAGCGGTTCACAGTCAACGAAAACAGCCCCATCCCCTACATTGCTTCCAGAGGGACCAAGCATAGGTCCACAATCCAATGAGGAACTGATGTCTCCAGCATCAAGGGAACAGTTGCAGGCTGAACAGGAAGTAGATGAAAGTCTCTAGAGAGCTTGGATGGTGGCACAGAGGAACCCACTGCCGCTCAGCTCTTCTAATTGATCCAGGTTTGTTGTAGAAAGAGGACTCTTACACAAGGAAACTCTTTCTGGTGGACACCAGGAAAACTGGCATCCTCAGAGACAGTTGGTAGTTCCAACTAAGTCCTGGGTCAAGCTCTTGAGCTTAGACCACGATCATCCTAGTGGCCATGCTGGGGTGAACAGGACCAAAGACCGGTTGGGGAGGTCATTCCACTGGGAGGGAATGGGCAAGGATGTTTCTACCTAAGTCCAGTCTTGTGAGGTATGCCAAAGATTGGGAAAACCCCAAGACCAGGTCAAAGCCCCTCTCCAGCCACTCCCCATCACTGAAGTTCCATTTCAGCAAGTAGCTGTGAATATTCTGGGTCCTTTTCCGAAAAAGACACCCAGAGGAAACCAGTTCATACCAACTTTCATGCATTTTACCACCCAATGGCCGGAAGCAGTAGTTCTAAGCAACACCAGGGCTAAAAGTGTGTGCCAGGCACTAGCAGATATTTTTGCCAGGGTAGGTTGGCCCTCCGACATCCTCACAGATGCAGGAACTAATTTCCTGGCAGGAACTATGGAAAGCCTTTGAGAAGCTCATGGGGTGAATCACTTGGTTGCCACTCCTTACCATCATCAAACAAATGGCCTGGTGGAGAAATGTAATGGGACTTTTGGGGCCATGATACGTAAATTCATAAATGAGCACTCCAATGACTGGGACATAGTGTTGCAGCAGTTGCTTTTTGCCTACAGAGCTGTACCAAGTCCCAGTTTAGGGTTTTCACCATTTGAACTTGTATATGTCCATGAGGTTAAGGGGCCATTACAGTTGGTGAAGCAGTAATAGGAGGGGTTTACACCTTCTCCAGGAACTAACATTCTGGACTTTGTAACCAACCTACAAAACACCCTCCGAATCTCTTTAGCCCTTGCTAAAGAAAACCTAAAAGATGCTCAAAAAGAGCAAAAAGCCTGCAATGATAAACATGCCAGAGCGCGTTCCTTCAAAGTAAGGGACCAGGTCATGGTCTTAAAGGTGCTCCAGACCCATAAAATGGAAGCGTTGTGGGAAGGGCCATTCACGGTGCAGGAGTGCCTGGCAACTGTTAATTATCTCATAGCATTCCCCACCTCCAACCGAAAGCCTAAGGTGTACCATATTAATTTTCTAAAGCCCTTTTATTCCAGAGAACTAAAAGTTTGTCAGTTTACAGCCCAGGGAGGAGATGACTCTGAGTGGGCCTGAAGGTGTCTACTACAAAGGGAAAAGTACTGGTGGCATGGAAGAGGTGAACCTCTCCATGACCCTCGGGCGTATGCAGTGACAGCAGATCCAGGAGCTGTGCACTAGCTATGCGCCGACGTTCTCAGCCACCCCAGGGCTGACTGAATGGGCATACCACTCCATTGATACAGGTAATGCTCACCCAATTAAAGTCCAGCCTTACCGGGTGTCTCCTCAAGCTAAACATGCTATAGAACGGGAGATCCAGGATATGCTACAGATGGGTGTAATCAACCCCTCTGGCAGTGCATGGGCATCTCCAGTGGTTCTAGTTCCCAAACCAGATGGGGAGATAAATTTTTGCTTGGACTACCTTAAGCTAAATGCTGTAACTCGTCCAGACAACTATCCAATGCCACGCACAGATGAACTATTAGAGAAACTGGGATGGACCCAGTTCATCTCTACCTTGGACTTAAGGGGTACTGGCAGGTACAGCTAGATGAATCCGCCAAGGAAAGATCAGCCTTCACCACACAGGTTGGGCTGTATGAATTTAATATACTCTCTTTCGGGCTGCGGAATGCACCTGCCACCTTCCAAAGACTTGTAGATGGTCTCCTAGCAGGATTAGAAGAATATGCAGTCGCCTACCTTGATGATGTGGCCATATTTTCGGATTCCTGGGCAGAACATCTTTAACATCTACAAAAAGTCTTTGAGCGCATAAGAGAGGCAGGACTAACTGTTAAGGCTAAGAAGTGTCAAATAGGCCTAAACAGAGTGACTTACCTTGGACACCAGGTGGGTCAAGGAACTAGCAACCCCCTACAGGCCAAACTGGATGCTATCCAAAAGTGGCCTGTCCCAAAGTCAAAGAAACAGGTTCAATCCTTCTTAGGCTTGGCCGGTTATTACAGACGATTTGTACCACAGTACAGCCAAATCGCCACCACACTGACAGACCTAACCAAAAAGAAACAGCCAAATGCCATTCAGTGGACCAAAGAGTGTCAGAAGGCCTTTAACCAACTTAAAGCGACACTCATGTCTGACCCTGTGCTAAGGGTCCCAGACTTTGACAAACCGTTCCTAGTAACCACAGATGTATCCGAGGTTGGTGTGGGAGCAGTTTTAATGCAGGAAGGACCGGATCAAGAATTCCACCCTGTAGTGTTTCTTAGCAAGAAGCTGTCTGAGAGGGAAAGCAACTGGTCAGTCAGCGAAAAAGAATGTTATGCCATTGTCTATGCTCTGGAAAAGCTATGCCCATATGTTTGGGGATGGTGTTTCCACCTGCAATCCGACCATGCTATGCTACAGTGGCTTCATACCACCACAGGAAATAAAAAAAACTTATTCGGTGTAGTTTAGCTCTCCAAGATTTTGATTTTGACATCCAACACATCTCAGGGGCTTCTCACAAAGTGGCTGATGCACTCTCCCATGAAAGTTTCCCAGAATCAACTGGTTAAAATCGTCCTTGAGATGTGAAAAATATTGTTAGTCTTTATATACTTGGTAGTATATTTAGAGTTGCATGTGTCTTATTAACTCTCTTGTCTCCTAGAGCTCCAAGAAGAAATCCCAGCCAGCGTTTCACAATATCTGTGATTTGGGGGGCGTGTCATAAATATAAAGGGAAGCGTAAACACCTTTAAATCCCTTCTGGCCAGAGGAAAATTCCTTCCATCTGTAAAGGGTTAAGAAGCTAAGATAACCTCGCTGGCACCTGACCAAAATGACCAATGAGAAGACAAGATACTTTCAAAGCTGGAGGGGTGGGGGGAACAAAGGGTTCTCTCAGTCTGTGTTTTGGCTTTGCCAGGACCAGAGCAGGATTGCAGGTCAGAACTCCTTTAAAAAGTCAGTAATCAATCTAGTTAGATATGCGTTAGATTCTCTTTTGTTTAAAAGGCTGATAAAATAAGTTGTGCTGAATGGAATATATATTCCTGTTTTTGTGTCTGTTTGTAACTTAAGGTTTAGCCCAGAGGGATTCTCTATATTTTGAATCTGATTACCCTGTAAGGTATTTACCATCCTGATTTTACAGAAGTGATTCTTTTACTTTTTCTTTAATTAAAATTCTTCTTTTAAGAACCTGATTGCTTTTTCATTGTTCTTAAGATCCAAGGGTTTGAGTCTGTGTTCATCTATGCAAATTGCTGAGGATTTTTATCAAGCCTTCCCCAGGAAAGGGGGTGTAGGGTTTGGGGGGATTTTAGGGGGAAAGATGTTTCCAAGTGGGCTCTTTCCCTGTTATATCTGTTAGACGCTTGGTGGTGGCAGTAATAAAGTCCAGGGACAAATGGTAAAATAGTTTGTACCATGGGGAAGTTTTAACCTATGCTGGTAAAAATAAGCTTAGGTGGGTTTTCATGCAGGTCCCCACATCTGTACCCTAGATTTCAGAGTGGGGAAAGAACCTTGACAATTCCATACTCAGGGGATTTGTGGATCCACTCACCAAACATCCCTCTTTACAGAGATGAGCGGGCTGGCTACAGAAGCTACAGTAACCTGTGGCTGCATTAGGCTTGAATTCAGCAAAGACTGCCTATTCAACAAATTATTTAGACATGTGCTTAACACCCATTAAAGCCAATAGGACATATTCACACGCTTAGCTGAATAGGGATGGACTTAACCAAATACTTAAATGTTTTGCTGAACTGGTATTTCCCTGGTCTAGCCATTCCCGTGGACAGAAGGAAGAATTCAGGCCTTCTGATTCTTGAAGTACACCTAGACATAAAGCCTGTTGGATAGAGGAGAGGACTAATAAGGAGGCTGAGGAGATTTATCATTTCCAATCCTGAGTCCCTCTTATTAATGTTTGTGATATGTTCCTTTTTTCTCCCCATCATCCTTTTTTACACATATCAGTAAGTATATTACCCTTCAAAAAAAACCCAACATTACCATTCAGTAGATGATGTTGCAGTGATCCCATGCAGAAAGATATTTCACTGAATTGGCAGCATTGGATCTCATGACAAATGTATACATTTCCCCTGTCTCCAAGAGATTCAGCTAGATGTTTACTTCAGGCTTCATCGTGCTTTGTCCCCAGCACATCATCTGAATATTAGAAAATGAATAAGTTTTGAGAGAGACTACTTACCAAACGTCACTGGTTGATCTGTGTTTGACTCATTCATTGATTTGAATCATTCACTGATGGTCTGCTTTAACTTTGTTTAATGTTAACATTAACTGTATGAAAATTTCAATTAACTAGATAGCGAAAGTTGCTAGGAGAGGGAGTTTTTCAAAAGTACATGTGGGAGTGAGATGCTCAATTTTCATGTGTGCCTATGGGGGGAAAAATCTCACATTCTTGGGATTGTTGTACTTTTAATTGTGTTTAACAAGCCTGTTCTACGAATTAGTTTACTCATACTAATTAAACAGCTTCATTGTAAACATCAGGTGCTGTGTTTTTAATTTGCAAAATTAGTCCTTCACACAAGGAAAAAAACTCACTAAATTAACTGTTATGAAGTCTTTCATGTATTATAGACATTGACAGTTTGACAAGAACTTCAATTTTTGAATGTCTAGTTTCCATCAAATGCCAATTCTACTCTCAATTCTGCAAATTTAATGGTTACATTTCCTAGAAATGCTTTCAGTGTTCCATTTAATAATGTTGGCTTTGACAATCAGAAGTCACAAGATAATCTCTGTGTTTACCAGTAGACCCCTCACAGAGTCTCAGTGATCACTTATAGCAGATTGTCAAAATCTCCACTATTGGTAATTGTATTTAACATCACTTTAAATAAAAACTGACTTCTTATGATGTAGATTTTCTCCCAAACTATGCATTAAAAATCTCACCCAGTACCCTAATATATAAATCTGAATTCATGTATTATTTCTTAAGAAATAGATTGGTATGCTTAATAACTGGCAAAATGTTTGATTAGTATCAAGTAATTTAAAGGCTGCTTCTCTCCATTGTAATGTGAAGGATAATGAAAACATGTGTTTTCATTACAAATACAAGCACAAGAGAAACTGAAGAGAGTTTACCAAGGGTTGGGTGGATTTGTTTGAATGATATAAGAGGCAACAAATCCTTGTGAACAAATTTGAAATGAATTAGCCAGATTCTCAACTAGTGTGAATAGGCATCACTCCATTGGAGTAATGGAACAACACCAGTTTGTGGCAGCTGAGAACCTGGGCCAAGATTTTAGTTTTACAAGCCTGAAAACATATGGTAAACTTATATGCGTTATTTATAGATAGCTGTCATTACTCCAAAAAAATGCTGTTCTTGAGATGTTCTTTTCAAAACAACCAGCTGGTTGAAACCTCACAATGAAGCTTGTTATCTTGATGATTCAAGCTTACTCTGCAGTTTTCTGTTTCTATTCTGAGATGACAAAGGTTAGTTGATTTAGAAGGTATAGAAATGAATCTGATGAAGTGAGCTGTAGCTCACGGAAGCTTATGCTCAAATAAATTTGTTAGTCTCTAAGGTGCCACAAGTACTCCTTTTTTTTTGTGAATACAGACTAACTCGGCTGCTACTCTGAAACCTAGCTATAAGGAGTCACTGTGGGTAGTTGAGGGAGAGCAGGACTGGCCCTAGGACAAATTATACCCCAGGTGAGGAGCATATTCGGCGCAATCCCCTCCATTTCTTAAACTTTTGAATACCTTAGTTTTTTTGTAATTTGTAGCCCATTTCACAACTTTGATGCACAATATGCATGCATGAATTATCCTTGTGTGGCAAAATGTGATGGATGTTGTCCAATTTGACATAGAGGTCTTTATCATTGGCCTCTGAACATTCCCCATGTCAGTATCCGGTGAAGGTCTGTATAATTGTTCAAGAGTATTTTCCTGTCTGCTGGCAGCTTACTAAGGTCATTCAACTCCCCCCACCCCCCAGGTCTTTTCATGGTACTTCATTTGTATGAATCCTTCTTCAGTGGACACTCAAGCAGTGTCAACAAGCGAGCAAAAATACCTCCCTCTTGGTTTTTTCTTCCGAGCATCCCATCACCTCATCTCTGTCCTCATAATCAAACTGTCTCTTCTTCCTCTGAATACCAGTTTCCTTGAAGACAGGCTCAACTCCTATGTTTTCTGCCATTTATTTGGCTGCAATGATGGCATCTTCAAATCCGTTGGCTCTGTAGGCCACAACAAAATCAAGGCAGCTTCCCATCAAAGCAGTAGCAGTCCATCGACTGAGTTTGTAATGCCTTCCTTACATCATTAACTTGGAACAGGCTATTGTGCCAAAGCACAATTGGGGCTAGAAATTTGAAGTCAGTGATCTGGTTTGCCAAGCTTTGCGCCTCGTGTCAGATTCCAGCCTTGGCTTTACTTGACTGTGCCAGTTCCTTCAGGGCATCGTAAACCTCAGTCACTTGGTACATCACTGGCCTTATACTGTCAATGCGGCTCTCCCAGCGAGTGTCACTTAGCGGCTTTATGGTCAGATTTGTAACATTCTCCTTGAGGATCTTCCACCTGATAGATGATGCCAAAAACAGGACGTATATTCTTTGCAGTACTCCAAAGAGAGACATTGAATCTAAAGAAGATGATGCTGCATCTGACAAAATCAAGTTGAGGGAATGGCAGCCACAAGGCATGAAGAAAGCTCTTGTATTCAGTGCAAGGATCCTTGCCAGGACACCACTGTTTCTTCCCTTCATGTTTGCGCCATTGTCATAGCCTTGTGCGTGGCAGTCCTGAAGCTCTATTTTATTCTCATTCAAAACATTTATAAACAGTTCTGTTATGCTTTTCCAAGAGAGTTGTCTACAGACCAGAAACATTTTACTTCAAACATTCTGTTTTTCCTTTTGTTGCTAACAAAAAAAAACAGCTCCCCGATTCCAGTGCCTGCCAAGCCTGACACCCCAGGCAGTTGCCTGGGTTGGCTGCCCCTAAATCCGGCCCTGGGGGAGAGATGTAAGATTGCTCGGGTAATTCCTCGTCTTTCTGAACAGCTTCTTAATGAGCTAACATCATGCAGTGGAATCTCTCCATCTCCCAAAGAAAAAGCCAGTTTTGTTTTGACAGTAATAGACTTAATTTGTGGAGGAGGGATTTATTTTCAGTGCCTATGCTAGCATCAGTATTAAACAAGATACCACGTGCTGTCTCTCAGAGCTGCGGGATGGGAGAAGTTTTATTTTCTTTGCTTGTACTTGAATATAGTGCATGTGTCAGTTCAAGGCATTGAGAGAGATTAAAAAAAATCAAATGCAGATAAAATACAAGCACAATGATTCTCAGACAGGCCACAATTTAACACACCCCAATAACATTACATACTCACCTCAAACATCATCAAGTAACTTGTAGCATCATGTCCCCATATAAACTAAGTCTCCCTTAAAGAATAAGAGCCCATAGTGAGTTAGTTCAAATACCTCTCCCTGCTCTTGCTGACAGGGAAGGGAAGGTTAACAGATTCAGGCACTGTCAAAATAAAGGAGATCTCCAGAATGGAGAAACCAGTGCTAAAGTACCCCTTTACTTTTAAAGAAGGGACCTGTAAGCTGAAGCTAATACAAGTGTTGTGGTATAATTCCAAGAGAGATGAGATAGTCAAGGACCAAGCTATTTATGGTGTTAAAGGTTAAAATCAATACCTAAATTTGCAGATCTTTGAATACTGGTATAATGTTCTCTCAGTATGAAGCACTGCTCAATAAAGCAGGGACAACATTCCACACCAGCTGCAGATTCTAAGTCTCCTTAAAGTGTAGCTCTATATAGTGTGCACACAGGTACAAATAATAAGAAGCAATCTTCACCACTGTCACTGTTGGGGCATCTGGGTACAGATGAGTATCTAAGAAGATCCCAAAATGTGAACCTGAACAATATTAGCCTCCTTTTGTATTGCTATTTCCAATTGTTATTTGTACTAGTATAAGATTCCAGTAAAATTTATACTAAAAAAAAATTCGAAGACCTCCCTACCAAAAGCTTTTTATTGGTTGCTAGTGGGTCTTTAATCCCCACAATTAATCATCTATCATCAACCTTGTCCTTAGATCACATCAAGTCCAGCCCTCCATATAGGATCACCTGCTGCCAAGGTCCGGCTGGTGGGTCAAGATACAACAAGAGGGATGGGGGCGAAAGCATGTTCCCCAAATAATAAACACACACTAAATAGAATCATAAAAGTTTCACTGACTGTAACAATCCATCCCTCTCTCAAGCTCTATTCTCCCTGGGGGCATCCAACACCCACCTATAAACCCCTACATATGTAGATAGCACCAAGCCAAAGAACTGTACTGTGTATATCTTGTACTTTGTTTGCATGGTAGTTATAATCTTTTAGTACCACTTCTCTTAGCACAAAATTGCCTTCCCAGAACTCTTCCATCTTGCCATGCTCCACGTATATATCAAGATAGCTATAAAATAACTTTAAGGCAATTCCAGGTCCTAGAATTGACAGGATTATTACCATACTTTTCTTCCTGCTTGCTAGATGTCATTCAGAGCATTAGAGGAGAGGCTTGTTTCAGAATCCTTTTATTGAAAATACCATGAGAGCAGCTGTTCTGATAGAATTTTCACTAAGACTTACCCCACCCTCTATAGGATGAGAAGGCCACAGGGAGAGCTCTGGGGTGGGGGGATCATTACTGATTCTGAGTATGTCATCTCATCTTCTATCTGAAGAGAGGCCATTCAGGGCTCCCTCTGCCAGTCCCTTGGCTGGTTGTTCCACCATCTATTTTAAAATAGCTTGTGCTCAAGCGTTTGTCATATCTGACAAACTCATCAACTCCCAGAGAAATGAATGGATGAATTTGGGAGCCAAGTCTTTCTACAATCCTTAGGAATGTATTCTTTATGATCATCATTAGTACCTACCATCACAGAATTTCTCATTAAAACAGACTTTGAAATGAGAAATATAAAGTACAAATAGTCAAGTGTTTAAATAGTTGAAAATCTACCAGGAAAGAAAGTACCTAGGTATCGGATAACTATCTTGCATTTATTTAGCACCTTCCAAAAGTGTTTTTTAAAGAATTGTTTTAAGACTATATTAATTGGGGATTACTTCACCCATCTCTGAGATATAGCTCTCTTTGAAGCGCAACAAGACAACTTAAGATAGGGAATGAAGACTATCATCCAGCTCTTACTGCAGGGGTATTAGGCAGAAGCAAGCACACATACACTGACAGAATGTAATTTACCATAAGCCTGCATACATACATACATAAAAGGCAATTATGCAACTTGAAATTTGGCCCAAGTGTCTTTGTTAAAAGTGTTATGGCTGGTTAATAACCGTAACTGATCATTGACTGGTCAGGACAATTGTATATGTCTTTTGAAATGTCAGACTTTTAACAGCCCCACACCATGCTGGGATACTAAATCAGTTCCAGCCCAGAGGGAAGAATACAACTTTGTCTCACCAAAACCAACTCCTGCAGGCTCTCAGATGTTTCTTTGCACATATCCCATAAAAGTTCTGAACCAATATACAATCTAATAACTGATGGGCAATACCTTAGGTATCTTCAGGGGCAATATGAATAATTGCTCACAACCTTATGTTTTTTGTTTATTTAGTAGAACTGGTATGAAGGGCATCAGAATTATGCATATGTATTACTGATGTATCTAAGAGCATTAAGGTAGATCAGTGTTTGGGTTTTTTTCAGCCCGTATATTGCTAAAAGGAGAGGTTTATGATTGAGATAGTAAGTAGTGGATGATTTGGTTCAACAGGGAATACACAATCAAATGTGTGATTTTTCTTTAATACAGTGATAGTCAAAGTTATCTATCACAGTCCAAAAATATAAGCACAAGACTGTGTTTATCTCTGAAGCAGTACATTCATCTGTAAGAGGGAGACAGTGCTTAACGAGTTAAAATATGTAGTGATCTGAGACTTAAAGCATTGCATCTTTAACCATTATAAATGTACTGGTAGTGCTGTGCTGATTCACAGAATAGACAGTATTCACTTTACAGAATGTTAACCACAGGATTCTGTCTAGCGCTGACTGGAAAGTAGAATTTCCATTCAATGGGAAATTCCAACATTTTGGGGGGAAAACCATTTAGAATCAGATGAGAAGCTGAGATGTCCTACAAAATGAAAATTCTGAAAAAAATATTGATTTGAGACCACTGAAATGTTGAGCTTGAGAGGTGAGGTGAATCCCCTGTGCAATGGCAGACTATGTATAGGTGTTTAAGAACTTGAAAAATGTAAACAAGATAAAGGCAACGGAAGAAAAAAAAATAATTCACTTCATCAAAGCTACGTGATCTGAGACACTTATATACACTCCACACTGTATGGAGTGATCGCTGTTTTACATTTCATTATGGATCACTTATTGTGTCTTTCCTACAACTATACATTGTAATGGCAACAGCGAGCAAAAGTTCATTTTTGAATATCCCATCTTATATTTGTCTTCAGTCATTGTGTTGCAGCCAGTTAATGTACTGCCTGTACAAATACACTGACAGTGATAATAATGGGATTAGTTTAGGAAAGGGGCAAATACATTACAGGCCATTAAAAATGTGTTTGTTCACTTTGATCACATTAGCATGAGCCAACATAACATCCTGAAAAAAATTAAAGATGTGCTTCATAAAGCTTTTTGACAAGAGACATAATATCTAACCTTATTCATCATTCATTATCATATTGCCTACTTGTTCAGTCCAATGCAGGATGATGGACTCATCATGATGTCAGTATAAACTGGCCCAAACTGGACCCACTATGCATATCCTAGAAAAATCTCCTGGCTCATTTGTCCATTTATTATTAGTGACACATTCAGCATATGAACATTTGAATTGCTTTTGTAAAAAAAAACCCCAGAATTTGCTACTTCCTTGATTATTAACACTGTATATTCTTCTCTGGTTAAAAGTTAAATTATTTCATTCTGTTATTTCAACATTAACTTTGTGGATTCCTGTTTTA
This sequence comes from Dermochelys coriacea, assembly GCF_009764565.3. Taxonomy (NCBI): domain Eukaryota; kingdom Metazoa; phylum Chordata; order Testudines; family Dermochelyidae; genus Dermochelys; species Dermochelys coriacea. The sequence goes on along the minus strand of NC_050069.1, from coordinate 31,798,882 downwards.
GAAAATAATGGAGGGGTGGGAATTCATATCTTAGTATGATGAGCAGCAGCTGGAAAGATGAGAAGGGGCAAATAATCAGTGTAAATGACTATAGTACCAAGCTGATTTTTAAAAGAACTTCAAAAATTACACCTGCAGAACATACGTCTGTAAGTACAAATTGGTAAGTATTGAACAAATACAGGTTTGCTTGGCCAAATTATGCACATGCCATACAAGACAGAGACTTGATCCAGAGGGCCAAATGCAGAGATGTGTCAATTAAAGTCCTTTCACCAACTCAGCCTCTTATATATTAAGTTGTCTTTATCTTGTGAGACTTCCTTTGAATCGCACAGACACACCCCTGGAACCCCGACCTGGGGTATTCTATCTGCTACCCAAGATCCTTAAACCTGGAAATCCTGGACGCCCCATCATCTCAGGCATTGGCACACTGATAGCAGGATTGTCTGGCTATGTAGACTCCGTCCTCAGGCCCTACGCTACCAGCACTCCCAGCTATCTTCGAGACTCCACTGACTTCCTGAGGAAACTACAATCCATCGGTGATCTTCCTGAAAACACCATCCTAGCCACTATGGATGTAGAAGCCCTCTACACCAACATTCCACACAAAGATCGACTACAAGCCATCAGGAATAGTATCCCCTATAATGTCATGGCAAACCTGGTGGCTGGACTTTGTCCTCACCCATAACTATTTCACATTTGGAGACAATACCTTCAAATCAGCGGCACTGCAATGGGTACACGCATGGCCCCACAGTATGCCAACATTTTTATGGCTGACTTAGAACAACGCTTCCTCAGCTCTCGTCCTCCAATACCCCTACTCTACTTGCGCTACATTGATGACATCTTCATCATCTGGACCCATGGAAAAGAAGCCCTTGAGGAATTCCACCATGATTTCAACAATTTCCATCCCACTATCAAATTTATCCTGGACCAGTCCACACAAGAGATCCACTTCCTGGACACTACGGTGCAAATAAGCGATGGTCACATAAACACTACCATATACCGGAAACCTACTGACTGCTATTCCTACCTACATGCCTCCAGCTTTCACCCAGATCACACCACATGATCCATTGTCTACAGCCAAGCTCTACGATACAACCTCATGTGCTCCAACCCCTCAGACAGAGACAAACACCTACAAGATCTCTATCAAGCATACTTACAACTACAATACCCACCTGCTGAAGTGAAGAAACAGATTGACAGAGCCAGAAGAATACCCAGAAGTTGCCTACTACAGGACAGGCCCAACAAAGAAAATAACAGAATGCCACTAGCCATCACCTTCAGCCCCCAACTAAAACCTCACCAGCGCATCATCAAGGATCTACAACCTATCCTGAAGAATGACCCATCACTATCACAGATCTTGGGAGACAGGCCAGTCCTTGCTTACAGACAGCCCCCCAACCTGAAGCAAATACTCACCAGCAACCACACACCATAAAACAGAACCACTAACCCAGGAACCTATCCTTGCAACAAAGCCCGTTGTCAACTGTGTCCACATATCTATTCAGGGGATACCATCATAGGTCCTAATCACATCAGCCACACTATCAGAGGCTCGTTCACCTGCACATCTACCAATGTGATATATGCCATCATGTGCCAGCAATGCCCCTCTGCCATGTACATTGGTCAAACTGGACAGTCTCTAAATAAAAGAATAAATGGACACAAATCAGACATCAAGAATTATAACATTCAAAAACCAGTCGGAGAACACTTCACTCTCTCTGGTCACTCAATTACAGACCTAAAAGTGGCAATTCTTCACCAAAAATCTTCAAAAACAGACTCCAAGGAGAGACTGCAGAATTGGAATTAATTTGTAAACTGGATACAATTAACTTAGGCTTGAATAGAGACTGGGAGTGGATTTGTCACTACACAAAGTAAAACTATTTCCCCATGTTTATTCCTCTCCCCCCCCCCCCCCCGGTTCCTCAGACGGTCTTGTCACCTGCTGGAAATCACCCACCTTGATTATCACTACAAAAGGTTTTCCCCCCCATAGCCAGAATTTCTGCAACAGCATAACTGATGCTTGATTAGCATGACAAAATGCACATGATGAGGAGGTCTGCATCTCTGGCAGGAAATGTTGTAAGGTCTGTAGGTTCAGTAAGTTTGAGAGCCTCTGTGTTCATGAATTGCTGCTGCAGAATCATCCCAAGATATTGTTGGTGGGGAGGAGATAAGGATTCAAAAGTTTGTGATTTGACTTTTCCCTCAGCAATTGAGTAGTAGATTGTTTTAAAACTCAGAGCTAATTCCCCCACTGGCCTAAAGGAATATTAGCATGTGCCAAATTCAGGGCCTGGACTTTAAAAAAAAATTATTCTACATGAGTCATTTATTATTGAACAATTCATCAAAAGGCATTAAAAAAGGATTTTTGTTCCTCATTCGCTGATGAAATATCTGCTTTGAATACTTTTCTGGGCCCTCATAAAAGCTAAGTGTTCTTGCAGCTGGGGCTTTTGAAGTAATTTAATGACAGAAATTGAACTTATTGAATGTAAAATTAACCCAATTAAAAAGAAAGCAAACTTAATTTTAAATATCACCCTTCATACAATGGCAATTAGTGCTTTATGGTCCAGAACTACTACATTTTGAAAGCAATGTGTAGGGATTTACTCTTATCACTTCAAATGAGTTTAACTGGAGCCACACACCTACATTCCTGTGCCCTGCTTTGAAAATGTTGGGATGTCCAACTGCTTTGATGTTCTGATATCTTGCAGTAGGATGCTGAGCATAGTTTTGAGAGCGCTTTACATACAGTTTTCCCTATGTACCAACTAGTAATGAAGCAGTTAAATGCATTTCTACAATGGACAATTAAATCACTTTGCCTCACATAGTAGTTGTGGTGTAGAGAGGCAAAAGGCTCTATCATGAGATGTTTTTACTCCACAGCTCAGCCATTGAACTCTGAAATGGAGAAAAAAAAGAAAATATTCGAGAAACAGATGTAGGACTGAAATTTTTAATGATTATATTAAAATGTCATCGGATTATGCAACACAAAGATATGCAGATTGACATGAAAACCTAAAATTTCCACCTTAAAACACACTTCTTTTAAAGCTCTTCTGTGGGAACTTTTATTCACTTATAAAGCACTCTGGAACTAAGTTATCCCTATATTTAGTAACTGCAAGTATATTAGAATCTAGAATGAATGAGTGAAAGGAACTGAACATGTTGGCTCCTTAATTTTTGTTTTGAAACTATTGATAGCTTTGCAACACCAAAGAGACAGCAAAAGGCAACAGTTCCTTTATCTCATGCCCTTGTGAGTTCAACCTTTTTTCCAACAGTATTGTTCCTAGATTCATAGATAGATTCATAGATACTAAGGTCAGAAGGGACCACTCTGATCATCTAGTCCGACCTCCTGCACAGCGCAGGCCACAGAATGTCACCCACCCACTCCTATGAAAAACCTCACCCATGTCTGAGCTATTGAAGTCCTCAAATCATGGTTCAAAACTTCAAGGAGCAGAGAAGCCTCCCTCCAGTCAACCATGCCCCATGCTACAGAGGAAGGCAAAAAAACCTCCAGGGCCTCTCCAATCTGCCCTGGAGGAAAACTCTCTCCCGACCCCAAACATGGCAATCAGCCAAACCCTGAGCACATGGGCAAGATTCACCAGCCAGATACCCAGGAAAGAGCTTTCTATAGTAAATCAGATCCCATCCATCTAATATCCCATCTCAGGGGATTTGGCCTATTTACCCTGAATATTTAAAGATCAATTACTTACCAAAATCCCATTATCCCATCATACCATCTCCTCCATAAACTTATCGAGTAGAATCTTAAAACCAGATAGATCTTTTGCCCCCACTGCTTCCCTTGGAAGGTTACTCCAAAACTTCACTCCTCTGATGGTTAAAAACCTTCGTCTGATTTCAAGTCTAAACTTCCTGGTGGCCAGTTTATACCCATTTGTTCTTGTGTCCACATTGGTGCTGAGCTTAAATAATTCCTCTCCCTCTCCTATATTTATCCCTCTGATATATTTATAGAGAGCAATCATATCTCCCCTCAACCTTCTTTTAGTTAGGCTAAACAAGCCCAGCTCCTTAAGTCTCCTTTCATAAGACAAGTTTTCCATTCCTCGGATCATCCTAGTAGCCCTTCTCTGTACCTGCTCCAGTTTGAATTCATCCTTTTTAAACATGGGAGACCAGAACTGCACACAGTATTCTAGGTGAGGTCTCACCAGTGCCTTGTATAACGGTACTAAAACCTCCTTATCCCTACTGGAAATGCCTCTCCTGATGCATCCCAAAACCGCATTAGCTTTTTTCACAACCATATCACATTGGCAGCTCATAGTCATCCTATGATCAAACAATACTCCAAGGTCCTTCTCCTCTTCCGTTACTTCTAATTGATGCGTCCCCAACTTATAACTAAAATTCTTGTTATTAATCCCTAAATGCATAACCTTACACTTCTCACTATTAAATTTCATCCTATTACTATTACTCCAGTTTACAAGGTCATCCAGATCCTCCTGTATAATATCCCGATCCTTCTCCGAATTGGCAATACCTCCCAGCTTTGTATCATCTGCAAACTTTATTAGCACACTCCCACTTTTTGTGCCAAGGTCAGTAACAAAAAGATTAAATAAGATTGGTCCCAAAACCGATCCCTGAGGAACTCCACTGGTAACCTCCCTCCAACCTGACAGTTCGCCTTTCAGTAGGACCCGTTGCAGTCTCCCCTTTAACCAATTCCTTATCCACATTCTGATGTTCATATTGATCCCCATCTTCTCCAATTTAACTAATAATTCCCCATGTGGCACGGTATCAAATGCCTTACTGAAATCTAGGTAAATTAGATCCACTGCATTTCCTTTATCTAAAAAATCTGTTACTTTTTCAAAAAAGGAGATTAGATTGGTTTGGCACGATCTACCTTTTGTAAAACCATGTTGTATTTTGTCCCATTTACCATTGACTTCAATGTCCTTAACTAATTTCTCCTTCAAAATTTTTTCCAGGACCTTGCATACTACAGATGTCAAACTAACTGGCCTGTAGTTACCCGGATCACTTTTTTTTCCTTTCTTAAAAATAGGAACTATATTAGCAATTCTCCAATCATTCGGTACTATTCCTGAGTTTACAGATTCATTAAAAATTCTTGCTAATGGGCTTGCAATTTCAGGGGCCAATTCCTTTAATATTCTTGGATGAAGATTATCTGGGCCCCCCGATTTAGTCCCATTTAGCTGTTTCAGTTTCGCTTCTACCTCTGATATGGTAATATCTACCTCTATATTCTCCTTCCCATTTGTCATGCTACCATTATCCCCAAGATCCTCTTTAGCCTTATTAAAGACTGAGGCAAAGTATTTGTTTAGATATTGGGCCATGCCTAGATTATCTTCAACCTCCGCTCCATCCTCAGTGTTAAGCGGCCCCACTTCTTCCTTCATAGTTTTCTTCTTATTTATATGGCTATAGAACCTTTTACTATTGGTTTTAATTCCCTTTGCAAGGTCCGACTCAACTCGACTTTTAGCCTCTCTCACTTTATCCCTACATCTTCTGACAATTAGGTAGCTTTCCTTGCTGATCCCTCCCATCTTCCACTCCCTGTATGCTTTCTGCTTCTTCATAATCACCTCTCTAAGATGCTTGCTCATCCAGCTTGGTCTACAACTCCTTCCTTTGAATTTTTTCCCCTTTCTTGGGATACAGGCTTCCGATAGCTTCTGCAGTTTTGATTTAAAGTAATCCCAGGCCTCCTCTACCTTTAGATCCATAAGTTCTTCAGTCCAATCCACTTCCCTAACTAATTTCCTTAATTTTTGAAAGTCAGCCCTTTTGAAATCAAAAACCCTAGTTGCAGATTTATTTTTGTTAATCCTTCCATTCAGTTTGAACTGAATTAGCTCATGATCACTTGAGCCAAGATTGTCCCCTACAACCATTTCTTCTATGAGGTCCTCGCTACTCACCAAAATTAAATCTAAAATGGCATCCCCTCTAGTCGGTTCAGCAACTACTTGATGAAGGAATCTATCAGCTATCGCATCTAGGAAAATCTGAGCCCTATTATTATTACTAGCACTGGTCCTCCAGTCTATATCTGGGAAGTTAAAGTCTCCCATGATCATGCAGTTTCCATTAGTATTTACTTGATTAAAAACATTAAAAAGGGCTCTATCCATATCCAAATTAGATCCCGGAGGTCTATAGCACAACCCAAGCACTATCGTAGGAGAGGCTTTACTAGTTTTCTTCCCCAATGTAATTTTTGCCCAGACGGACTCTGTCTTATCCATTGCATCGCTTCTTATTTCTTTATATTCTAACTCATCATTGATATACAATGCTACTCCACCCCCTTTACCTTTGTTTCTGTCTTTCCTAAACAGCACATACCCTTCAATACCTGTAGTCCAGTCATGACTACTATTCCACCATGTTTCTGTTATCCCTATAATATCTGGTTTCACTTCCTGCACCAGTAGCTCTAGTTCCTCCATTTTGTTACCTAGACTCCTCGCACTGGTGTACAAACATCTTAATTTTTTCTGTTTGGACTCGCTCACATTTTGTACCCTATTAGGCAAAGTCATTCTACAGCCAGTATAACCTATTAGACTAGTATCCACACCGCCCTCGCTCCTTATATACATTCTCCTACCCATGGCTTTATCCTTTCTTACTTCATCTTCTTCCCTCTCAATGCTAAAATCTGGCGTGGAGATTTTCTGGACATCTCCCATCCATCTCCCCCCAATTCCTAGTTTAAAGCTCTCTTTATCAGTTGTGCCAGCCTCGATCCTAGAAGTCTATTTCCTTCCCTACTCAGATGAAGTCCATCCCGAGAGAACTGACCTCTGTCCGTCAATGCCTCCCAGTGGCCATACATCCCAAAGCCCTCCTTATAGCACCACTGCCTAAGCCATCTGTTGACAGTCATAATCTTGTCAGACCTTTGTTGCCCTTTTCTAGGAACAGGAAGGATCCCGCTAAAAATCACCTGAGCCTCAATTTCCTTAAGTGTCTTCCCCAGCCTAGCATAATCTCCCTTGATACTTTCCAGCGAGAATCTGGCTGTATCATTTGTTCCCACATGAAGGATAATTAGGGGATTCTTTCCCGCTCCCTTTAGGATCCTTTGCAACCTCAGGTCTACATCCCGTATCTTAGCACCCGGAAGACAGCACACCCTTCTATTCTCAGGATCAGCTCTAGTTACAGGCCTGTCTATTCTTCTCAATAAAGAGTCCCCGATCACATAGACCTGCCTTTTCCTGGTGACAGTGCTATTCTCCAGTCTCTCCCCTGTTCCCTCTGGCTGCAAGTTCTTTCCATTCCTATTTTCCCTTACAATCCTCTTCAACCCATCCTGTATCCTCCTGGGGCTCATATTTGTTGTAGTCTCCCTTGACTCTTTCCCTTTTCCTATAGGACTAGCCTCTCTTCTCTTCTTCCTTACCCTTCCACCTTCAACAAGTACCTGCTGAGCCCCTTCTTCATTTTCCAACTCTGCAAACCTGTTCCTAAGCTCTATTTCTCCTTCACTAGCCCGTCTTTTTCTCTGCCTGGTTGTTTGAGTCACATGTTTCCACTGACCACTTTCCTCACCCAGTCTCTCCTCAAAATTCCCCAGCCCTGCTTCCATCTGTGAGTCTGAGCTTTTCCCTTCAGATACCTCATATCTTTGCTCCATCATCTGCTCAAACCCCTTCCTAAACTCAACCAGACTTTCCACCTGCATCTCCAAACCTCGGATATTTTCCTCCATCAGCTCTATCAGACGGCATTTCATGCAGAAAAAACTCTTACCGGTTCCCCCCTCCAGGATCATGTACATACCACAGCTTCCACATCCAGTCATCCTCAATGTGTCTTTCACTGCAGGAGTCACTCCCACAGCTGCTTCTGTATCTGTCATCTCCTTCCCACCTAAATCCTGTTAATCTGGGAAACACAAGCCACACCAAAAAGACCACAACCCCCCAGCAAAAGCAAACCCCAAACAAGCACCACAATACAAACTCCCACTCAAACTCCCCTGTTTAGAGCTCTGTTTGCTAGCTCCTGTGCCGCTGCAGCTGTCTGATGCCCTGAGTAAACATAAATGTCAAGAGGCTAGTCTGTTGGATTGTCTCCCCAGGTTCTATGATTCATTCTGCTAAAAGGGATTTTGGCTTTAGTGGACACTACTCTCACTCTTCTCTTTAGTGATGCTGAATTGAAACCCTGAATACTAGTTATAACTAAATTAAGTTACCAGGCTTTTTCCCCCTTGGGGATCCTCTGCATATGAAAACTGAAAAAATGTCTTTTGATTTTTTTGTTCTATGTTGTAGCATTGGATTGTACAGAATTTGAATATTTAATCAAATGATTTTATTTTCAGATATTTAGTGAAATCAAAGCTATAAAATTCCCTTTATCTTCTACTGCAACAGCAAAAACTTACCATACAGTAGGATTCTGTGTCATCTGTGCACCAGGAACACCACTTCCAGGTGTCCCTTTGCACAAGCACAGGGAAGGGCACAGGTGGTGGTTTAACCACAAAGCTTGTGAATTGTGTGGCTCCTCTGTCCCAGAAGAACATATAAGGGGATGGGAGATGAACAGGCTCCTTGTTACTATTCCAGCCAGTAATGGATACACAATTGTTGCATACCAGCTACTGCAGATTGGGCCTAAGGATTCCTTTCCTTCAAGTCAGCAGCACTGCTATGGGTACCCGCATGCCCCACAGTATGCCAACATTTTTATGGCTGACTTAGAACAATGCTTCCTTAGCTCTCGTCCCCTAATGCCCCTACTCTACTTGCGCTACATTGATGACATCTTCATCTTTTGGACCAATGGAAAAGAAGCCCCTGAGGAATTCCACCATGATTTCAACAATTTCCATCCCATCATCAACCTCAGCCTAGACCAATCCACACAAACGGTCCATTTCCTGGACACTACTATGCTAATAAGCGATGGTCACATAAACACCACCCTATACTGGAAACCTACTGACCGCTATTCCTACCTACATGCCTCCAGCTTTCACCCAGATCACACCACATGATCCATTGTCTACAGCCAAGCTCTATGATACAACCGCATTTGCTCCAATCCCTCAGACAGAGACAAACACCTACAAGATCTCTATCAAGCATTCTTAAAACTGCAATACCTACCTGATGAAGTGAAAAAACAGATTGACAGAGCCAGAAGAGTACCCAGAAGTTACCTACTACAGGACAGCCCAACAAAGAAAATAACAGAACGCCACTAGCCATCACCTTCAGCCCCCAATTAAAACCTCTTGATTGTTAGGCATCACCTTTATGGCAGTGGCAGATTTAGAGTTAGTGAGGACCTGTGTGCAGCTTCATTTTTGGGGCATCCCGTCAAGACCCAGCCAAGAAAAAGAACATTCTCTATCTTCCGCTCCCCCCATTTATCACTCTCTTTTTCTTCATCCTCCTATATTATAAGTAATGGTAAAGATACCTTGATTGGGGCAGGAGATTGAGGTGCAGGAGAGAGTATGGGGGCCATCTCTGTGAGGATGTTTGGGTGCGGGCTCTGGTCTGGGGCAGGGGGTGGGGGTGTGGGAGGGAGTGAGGGGTATGGGCTCTGGGAGGAAGTTTGGGTGCAGGGTGTAGGCTCTGGGCTTGGGCGGGGGTTGGGTGCAGGATGGGGAAAGAGGGGCTGTGCTTACCTTGGGCAGCTCAGCTCCAAAAGCGATCGGCGCACCCGGCCCTCTGGCAGCAGCTCCTAGATGGGAGAGGGTTAGGGAGTCTCCGCGCGCCACTGCCTGCAAGCACCACCAGGAACTGCGGCCAATGGGAGCTGTGGAGTTAGTGCTTAGGGTGGGGGCAGTGTGTGGAGACACCCCCGCCCCTCTGGGGCTGTAGGGACATGCTGGCTGCTTCTGGGAGCGAAGCAGCATGGAGGGAGGGAAGCAGAGCATGCAGGGATCGGCCTTAGACCTACTGCTGGCACATCTCTGCATGCCCCTTGGTGGGAGGGGGGCAACAGGTGTCCGTGTGCTTCCTGGGGTGGGAGCAGCATCTGGAGCCACCTCCCCCGCTGCCAGGGGCATGCAGAGACGTGCCAGCAGATGGCTGCTTCCGGGAATGGCGTGGGGCCACTGGCCATGACATGCAGGCACCCTGCCTGCCTGAGCCCTGCTGCACCACTGGCTTGGACTTAGGAGTAGGTTGTCAGGTATTTGCCCTGCATTTTGGGGTGCCCCTGTTGTTGGGGGTCCCATGCCACCACACGGTTTCTTTCATGGTAAATCTGCTCCTGCTTTATGGCCCTTCTGGTTTGTTCTGTCTCCCTGCCATCAGTTTCCATCTCCATCCTAGAAGTTATTATAAACTGTTGGAACGGCTCCTACTTCAAAGATAACAGCCAATGCTAGAGCAACTGGTCCCCAAAGAGAGGCTATGAACAGGTCACAACTGCTGTGAACAGGGGCTGGCCTTAACCAGCTACATAGAATGATGGGGTCTAAATTAGCTGTTACCACTCAAGAAAAAGATTGTGGAGCCATTACGAAGAGTTCTCTGAGAAGATCTGCTCAGTTGCAGCAGCAGTAAATAAATAAATAAAATAACACAATATTAGAAACCATTAGGAAAGGCACAGATGAAAGACAGAAAATATAATAATGCTACTGTATAAATCTATGTTATACCCACACTTTGAATCCTGCATGCAGTTCTTGTCTCCCCATCTCAAAGAGGATTCAAGAGAACAGAAAAAAGTACAGAGAAGGGCAAGAGATAAGATTGGGATATGGAACAACTTCTATATGAGAAAAGATTAAAAAGACTGGCACTGTTCATCTTAGAAAATAGATGACTAAGGGGGAATATGACAGAGTTGTATCAATTTAAGGGGTGTTTGGGGGCCAGGTGATCTAGTGGTTGGTGTGCTTGACTTCTGGCCCGTTGTTTTCCCGGTCAAGGTGGCTCAGATTTTCAGGCAGCTGGGGTAGGAGGACCCAAGCCCTCCCACTCCACTGGGTCCCAGTCCTGGGACATGAGTGAGTTGATTGCTGAACAGGGAGCACTCCAAGCATGGAATCTAAATCCACTGCCCTGGTCTACTTTCTAGCAGTGTCCCTTCAGTTTGGGGTGTCACCCCATAATCCAATTTGCTGGAGTGGCTTGCCTCCCATGGCCCCTCTTGTGGATCTTGGGTGGCACCCTGTCTTGGTCCCAGGCTTCCTCAGGCTCGGCAGACATAAGTTTGGTGAAGCCGAACTGCACAATGTCTCTAGGCTTCAGTCACCCATATACCTCAGTTGCTGAAGACAACCAGGTCTCCTTCCTTGGCTAGCAGGCTAGTGATCCTTCCTTTTGGGTAGGGCAACAGTTGTCTCCAGCCTCTTCGCCCCCTCAGCCCTGAATGGAGCTTGGCTCTCTCCTTGTCTTTCCCCTCAGGCTTTGCATTGGTTGCAGGTATAATGACGCAGGGCTAGCTGAGCCCAAAGCCTCTCCTTAACCCCTGCTGTGCTAGGGTACTTTCTCCATTTCATCTCAATAAAATCATGAATGATGTGGAGAAAGTAAATAAGGAAGTGATATTTACCCCTTCACGTAAACACACATAAGAACTAAGGGTCACCCAATGAAATTAATAGGCAGCAGGTTTGAAATAAACATAAGGAAGTACTTCTTCACACAACACACAGTCAACCTGTGGAACTCATTGCCATGGGATGTTGTGATGGCCAAAAGAATAACTGGGTTAAAAAAATAGATAACTTCATGGAGAATAGGTCCATCAATAGATATTAGCCAGGATGGTCAAGGGTGCAGCCCTATGCTTGGATTTCCCTAAACCCCTGACTGACTGCCAGAAACTGGTACTGGATGATAGGGGATGGATTACTTGACAATTGCCCTGTCTGTTCATTCCCTCTGTAGCATCTGGCACTGGCCACTGTTAGAAGACAGGACAATGGGCTAGGTGAACCATTGGTTTGACTCAGTATTGCTGATTTTTATGTTCTTACTAAAAAACATAAACTAAACAGAGATAGCCACAGGACTCTTTTCCGCTTTTACGAATTCAGACTAACACGGCTACCCTTCTGATACTAAATAGAGACATTGTTTTTTGGCTCATTACATCCTGCTGCCTGCTAATTTTTAATTGCCAGCTTCATTTGAAGTGGTCTCCTACAGCATGTGTCAGCCCCTTATGCTTAACAATCTGTTCCAATTTGTATTTAGCTCAGACACTCTGGTTACCTTCCACAGATTGGATGAAGTTCTCTGTGAAGCTCAAAAGTGTGTCCCTTTGACCAACAGAAGCTGATCAATAAAAGATGTTACCTCACCCATGTTATCTCATCAAATATTTGGCATTCATTTTTTCAGGTGCTAGATAGATCTTCAGATTATTTGTTGGTGAGTATGGAATTTACCTGTTTTAGTTCTGCCCATCTCTCTCTGGAGTATAATTTTGAAATTCTCAGTTGCCCTTTATTTATGAAACTTTGATGTTCATTAATAGGTGGCATGATCTCATCACAAAAATTGTTTTCAAAGAGAAAGAAAAGGAGAGTCCAATTAGTCTTTATCACAATTAATTAACCTCTGCTTAAACAGCAGAATTAATCAACACTTTCACTCATTTACTCAGGCTCTGAAGGCTCAGTATATGAGTTTATAACTTTTTTTTTCATCACATGTGTAACAGAAAAATCAGATGACAAGAAAGCTAGGCTAAAGCCAGGTATTATCAGACATTCAGTAGTCATTTGTAGTGACGAAATATTAAATATTACAGTGACAGTGATGGTAATAGCGGCACTTGTACCTACAAAAGATTTTTTTTAACTTGTCCCCATTGGAAGTCATATGTCTAGATACTGCCATTTCAAAACTTTGAGCTTAATGTTTTGGTTCAGAAAAACTGGACTTTATATAGGCAATCCATAATCTAAATCTCTTTATAAAAATGACTTTCATATTTGCCATTAGGAAGCACAGAACTGGACTAGGAGAAATCTACAATTTTTTTTTCAGATTGCATAATCCAGTGTTGTTCAATTCAAAACCAATTTACACCTCAAGTTTGTATTTTAGAGCAAATGGACACTTACTCATCCTTATTCTATTCTGTTCTATATGTTCTTGTTCCACCCTCATTATTGTAATATCTGAGTACTTTTGTCACTAACATCTGTCATATGTGGTTAGTTCTTTCTCCCATCCTTTCCCCAAAGGGATAATTGTGTGGGTTTTGTATTTTTTATTGTGGTAGGGTTTTAATTTCTGGGATTTCTTTTAAATATACATATTACTATGTGTCTGTATTAGAAAAGGCAGGTTGAAGAACTGTGCCTTCCATTTGGGGTGCAAGGTGGTGAGGTTTGTGGTGGATGTTAGTTCTTGTGAGAATTTGTTCCACAATCTCAGCCCTAAGAAAGATCTGTCTCCCATAGAAGCAAACCTTTCTCTCATGGTGGAAAGTTCCTTTGTACAAGAAGAGCAGAGTTGTCAACCACAGCCTTCATTCCAGAGCTGTAGGTAATCTTTTAGATATGTTTGGGCCATGGCCATTGAACACCTTGAAGATAAGGACTGAGACTTTGAACTCAATTTGCTATTCCAAGGTAAACCAGTGTAGAGAGCCGAGGACAGGTTGGATGTGCTTACCGTAGCCTGTGATGCTTAGGAGATGTGCCACAGTATTCTATGCTAATTGGAATTTCCTACGATCTGAGGACTTCATACCCAGTGTAGCCTATAGAATATTTTGGGTTAAGAAATAAGTAGAAGTTAAGTTTTGTGCCTAAATTAGCCTATGTGTAGAGTGTGGAAAATTGAATTGCTAATGTGAGAAAGTTAGAGATAACTTGAAGAGAGAGTATTATAAATAATAAGAGTTAGCAAGGACCTAATGTTATGTTACCATTATGTTTTGGTTATAACTGATTTGAGCAAGATTTTTAATCTGTTTAAGAAGTGTGAATATTTTATTAAAATACTACACTGATAATACTATTAATAATACATAATGTAAAAAGTAATAATATCAAAATGTCAGTATGGTAAAAACTGTTTAATGTTAATTAGTATTATACTAAATGTTAATTAGTATAATACTGTTAGTATAATAATGTTAATTAGTATTACACTAAAGTATAAAAGGAGTAGCCTTGTTGAGTTTCAAGAGAGCTCCAATTAATGTCAAAAGGATCCTGTTAGGTTCCAGAATTATAAGACAGAATTATAAGACTGAACTTCATTTTGTTCTCAGTAGACTGAGCACCCATTGATACACATTATACCTACCTTTAAGTGGTAGGTATAATTGCAGTATTGTATAAATAGTAATTGCTTTCCTGTTGGCTCAAATAATTATTTTTTATTTTTCAATAAAATTTAGTTGTATCATGCAAAGTATTCTAGTGATTCTTTTCTAAATTTTTCAGTAACCAACCTAGAGGCTCAAACCTGCAAACTAAGTTGAGTTTTATTGCACACTTATTATTTAACAACTTAATATAAATTGAGAACATTTCAACATAACAGTTACAAAAGGTTACATCAGATATATTGTACTGGTATAGTCCAAATGGGAGGTGACAATGGTGTGAATAATTGAAGGCAGATCATCATCCATGAAGATGGAATGGAGTCTCCTAGCTGACCAATAATGGTGGAAAGCATGACTCATGGATGCTGTAACGTGATAGTTTAGTGTCAGCAAGGAATAGAGGAGCACTCCTAAACTACAGTCTGAATTGACTTATTGTGGGTGGGAACCTTCAAATAAAAGAGAATGTGCTGTGGCTGCAAACTCTCCAAGTGCTTTCCTTTGTTCCACCACAATCACCTCTGTTTTTCTAGGGTTCAGCTTCAGCCAGCTGTTCTTCAACCACAAACTTTTTTCATTTAATTACTGGATCATCTTGGAGATAGTGGCATGGTTATATGTGATGAAGGATAAGTACAGCAGTGGTAACAACTGTACTTATCAGGAATGGTAACATACAAAAGCCAGTAGGAGAACACTTCAATCTTCATGGACATTCTATAACAGATTTAAAAGTAGCTATACTTGAACAAAAAAACTTCAGAAACAGACTTCAAAGAGAAACTGCAGAACTAAAATTCATTTGCAAATTTAACACCATTAATTTGGGCTTGAATAGGGACTGGGAGTGGCTGACTCAGTACAAAAGCAGCTTTGCCTCTCCTGGAATTGACACCTTCTCATCAGTTATTGGGAGTGGACTACATCCACCCTGATTGTATTGGCCCTATCAACAATGGTTTTCCACTTGTGAGATAACTCCCTTCTCTTCATATGTCAGTATATAATGCCTGCATCTGTAATTTTCATTCCATGCATCTGAAGAAGTGGTTTTTTACCCACAAAAGCTTATGCTCAAATAAATCTGTTAGTCTTTAAGGTGCCACAAGACTCCTCATTGTTTTTATGGATACAGACTAACACGGCTACCTCTGATCCTTAAGTACAGGTGTATGTCACCTGGACATTACTGGCACTTGAGTCCATGTTATCTTACCAGTTCACTTAATGGCAGCATATAGATGTTGAATAGGACAGGAGAGAGTAGCCAAGGAGAGTAGAACTCCACAAGTGTTGGGTATAATAGTGGAGATGCAGTTTTCCATCACTAGCCTCCCTGCTTGAAATCTTAGCTGGAAACCCTCTCTTGGTTGTAGGCTCCTATGCTGTTTTGGGAGGAGAGGTGCCTCAGAACTTTTAGCCCATGGGTGAGAGTACAAACATGGAATGTGAGAGGCTCCCATTTCAAATCCCTTCTCCCTATTAGATGGAGAGGGGATTTGAACAGCAAACTGCTACTTCTCAAGTGCATGCCTTAGCCAGTTGGCTAGAGGATATTCTACTGTGGGGCTCCCTCAGTATCTCCTGTTGAAATTGTTTTACTGTGGACAAATAATTTTTAAAAAGTCACTGGAGCAGGGGGATTGGATCATGATCTGCCACATCCCAGGTGAGTGCCTTAACCATTGGGCTAAGAGTTAGGAGGCAGGCTCTTCCCCTTGTCCCAGTAATTTTGGGTAAATTCATCTGCAGGGCTCTCAATCCAGTGAGTGGGTTCAGAGCTTGCCTACTAGATTGGCCCTGTCAAATGAGTTAGGTGGAGAAACACCTTTTTCCCCTGGTTCTTGCATCACTTTGGGACTTAGGTGTCCAGACGCCTGGTGTAGGGCTGCAGTGTGCATGCTCTGAGGCAGGAACGCAGGTGGCTATGGAAGTTTTCCTGCAAACATGTAAATGCCATGAGTTTAGGTCCCTACAGGGTAGGGGGGATGGGCTGCTGAGGTGTGCGTGAGATGTTATGAATCCCTGTAGGACCTGATTCTGGGTTTTAGGTGCTGAAAGCGGCAGTTAGATGTCTAAGTCCTTTTCTGAATCTAACCCATATTGCCTAGCATAATGGAGTCCATGACTGGGGCTCCTAGGTGGTAGGATAATAATAATTAATAATAATAATAAGTGTAAAATTCCATCAGGTAGGTCTCTTCCCCCACATCCAGTACAGAGGGAGGGAGATGGAGGGAGAGTGGGTCATGGATTTCTTCTTTGATTACAGAATGAAATATGCCTATTTTTCTAAAGCTCTGAAATTGTGCTTATCTGCCTTCCTATGTTATGATAGACGAGTAGCCTTACAAAGGTGGTTGTTGTTTTCTGTTGCAGATTTAAACAGTCAGGCATGCAATTCATTCAGAGAAAAAATCTTCCAGCTCCCTGAATAATTATGGTGAGGCCCACAACATTTTTTTCTGAAATTGAATGTTTGATCCCTTTTTTGCCTTGAAGAACCATTGAAATCAGCAAACATTGTGTTTGACTGTATTATATATTGCTATAAAGGTGATAAAACTAAGCGCTTAGCGAAAAACCATACAATTATCATTCCAGTTATGAGATGATAATTTGACTTTTTAAAGCTAGAATTGCATAATTAATTTTAATTTTGTATGCTCCTCACATTTTTTCTTTTGACATTATCAGTGTAGAATTATAAGCATGATACTTTTCTCCCTTCAGCCATACAGTATCTTGAATAACAGAATTCTATTAGCATGAATATTTGGATTTTTCCAGATGGGTACATTTGAAGAATACTATCCACTGAATTTCAGAGCCATTTGGACTTCTTTCCAAATAAGCTGGGTGAAATTAATGAGTAGTGCTTCTTTTTGCCTGAATGGTTTCTTTAGGCAACAGATTGATTCGGAGGAGAGATTGTTTAAAAATTTCTTTTGTATTCTTACTTAATCTCACATCGCCTCTTCAAAGGGGTTTCTCTATTAGAGATCCAGGACAATATATAATAGCTAAAATATATGCACAAATAATTAAATTGACCAAAATAATATCATTGTGACATATTTCATATATTGTTATTGTAAGTAGAGTTCCACCGTACTGTGAAAACATAGTACAGAGCCCAGATATATCTACTTCCTGAGGCTGAGGTTCACTGAAAACTTAAACCAAAAAAACAACAAAATATAAACTTCAGCCTAGGATTTCTCCCCAAGCTCTTACTAAAATTTCCTACAGGACCTTCTCAATTCAAGCTCTTAATTCCTTCTATCTCAGAGAAAAATATCAGCCCCCTTACATTATGGATGCAGCTAAGAGAATTCACCAGCCAACATGAATTAGCAGTAATAACTCAACATCTTACTACAGGATTCTACCAGCTGATCTAAGAGTAACTTAGGGAGACTTAGTGATCTAATGGGGAGAGCAGTGGATTGGGATTCAGGAGACGGGTTCTATACCTAGCTTTGCCACTCTTTTGCTGGATGACCTTAGGGACAAGGATGTTCACTTAGGTGCCACAGTTTCACACCTGTAAAATTGAGATAATGATACTTATCTGCTTTGTGAAGCGCTTAGAGATCTACTGATGAATAGCACCGTATAAGAACAATGAATTATTTTTATTGTTTTATTAATAGAAGAAGAGACCTGCATCCTTATGCAGTATTCCAGAAACTGCTGTCTTGTTACAGGTTGATGCGAAAAAGCGCGGCTCAGATACACTCAATGAAGCCACACCAGGTGTATAAGTATAACCAGTTTTATTGCCAAAATATAAAAAGCTTTCCAGCCTTTATGCATTATTAAATACGTGCTTTTTAGCAACCAAGCAGGCAAGCAAGAATCAATGCTTATGCCCCTTCTGCTACGGATAGTCCCAGACCCTCCAGCCTTGTCCTTGAGGGCTCGTAGCAGGTGCTGCTCCAGTGTGGGGAGTTTCTGAGCACCCACAAGGCCAAGGTCCACAGGTGAGACTGTTCGTTAAAAGCAATTTTTATAGCCATTTTTATTATTATTATTTTTTTTAGGGGGCATATACATCCACAAGCAGGCTCTGGCAGGAAACACTATTGCTTTTTATTTTTACACTTAACATTTTTGGGCCCCGCTTATCTCTTCACTTGTTTATTTAGTCGGAGTGGCTGCAAGCCAGCCGGGCCGGTCAAAGCCAGTTCATGACTAGCTCCACCCAGATCATTTTGTAGTAACAGGCCAAGGTAACTTGCGGTTAGCCCCAACACATGTACATAGGTAAAGAACAGAGTAGTGCCAATTTTGAACATGGCAATTTTCCTAATGCACATTTGAGGACTTAGGCCTGAAAGAGCCACAGGAACCTGATTAACTGCTACATACTTATGCTATTGAATATTCAGCCAAATTATTGCTTTTATACTTAGAGCTCACATTGGAGAAATAGGAATGTGTGAATGATCCATCAAAGCTGTTGTCGCTACAGTCAGTACGACTCAATCAGAACATCTCCAGAACCGTAAGAGAGTGGATGCCAGAGTGGGAGCCCTGACCTAAGGTAAAGGTACTGTCCCTTTCTCTGGCCCTGCACTCTTCCCCTTGTTGATGTAGAAGGGGGATGAAGTCATAGCAATAGCTCCGTGCGTCCCCCTTCGGGGTGTTGAGCAAGGAAGATCCAGCTCTAACATATTCATATGATAGATGTTTTCTTTTCTTCCATTGCTTGTTTTTTACCTTTTAAAAAACCCTGACCTTCCCTAAAAAATTAAAGGTAGAAGATGGCAAACCTCACTGAAGTGAATTATTATTGAACATCTGCCTTCAACCTACATAAGGCAGGACATTCATATTTAAAGTTAAAAATCTGGGCCACCATTTAGTGTTTAACTTGTGCCACTGGTAATAAAGGTGAGAAAGAAGGCATGCAGATGTTCAGAATGGAGCGATAAGCTCCATTTTTATTCTTACTTTTTTGTTCAAACACTAGTAGTAAAGGATCACTAAATTTAGTCATGTGGTACTCACCTAAGCAGTCCCATTCATTTCCATGGTCCATGAATGAGTAGCCTTCAGACGGATTGCTCCCATGAGTAAGGCAAACAGAAATAGACCTCTTGTCTTTAACAGTTCTTTCCTTTCTTGGGAAAGAAGGGGTGGGAAGAATTAGCATCAGAACTGACCTCATTGTTTTGTCATTATACTTTCTGTCTTCATGTATGTTTTCATAAAAACAAGGGAACCATTAAGCTGAAAATCATTTTTCTTGTATTTAGCATCATCTTCATTTCTATGCCTTTAAGATTTTAGACTGGAATGTGAAGGTATTGGTGTCAGAATATACTCACCTGGTATATATTGTAGTTAAGACAAATTGGGATTGATGGCTTTTTCAAGCAATTTTAGATAGGAAAGGCTCTGTGATACATAATCCATATTTTAGTTTGCTTATTGCTCAAATCATTGTTTTGTTTGTTTTATAAATCACTTGCTACCTAGGTATCTGTGCTAGTTCTTAGGGTTGATGGTTAGCTATATGGGAAATGAAGAAAGAATGTTCAACCCTATCAGCGCAATGTCATTTTCATTGGTGCATAATACGAGAAGCTTTATTTGAAGCTAAATTTGCAGTCTAGTTGATAAATACATCTCTCTGTGTTTCCAAGGTCTCCTAAAGGTCTCTGTCTCTGCTCTATGAACACATTTAGTGTGATGCCAGAACTGCATAGGAAATTAGAGTTACCATCTTCACCAAATAATTTTTACTCCAGTTTTAACAGAGAAAATTTCAGGTGAATGGAGAAGGCAAGCCAGTCCTTATTACTGTCTCCTCCCTGCTACCAGAATGAAGCAACTTCCCATACTTTTCCATTATACAATGTAAGACCTCTTCCCTCCCTTCACAGCTTGCTCTAATATTGGGCTCCTATATCTCCTATATTTAATCCAAATGCTAATAGCTAAACTAGATATCATTGTTGTCATTGTTTATGCTACAGTGTTGGTCATCAATATGAGAACCTAGCCAGATTAATTTCAGAGTAGCAGCCGTGTTAGTCTGTATCCGTAAAAAGAAAAGGAGTACTTGTGGCACCTTAGAGACTGACAAATTTATTAGAGCATGCTCTAATAAATTTGTTATTCTCTAAGGTGCCACAAGTACTCCTTTTCTTTCTAGCCAGATTAAATAACTTGAACCTGATGTAGTTGCGTACATACATAACCAAGTCAACTAGCAATAGTTGCAAGCATTCTGTCTATCAAATGGATCAGAATAGAACATGACTGCACAAAAAGATGCAGCCTTCAGAAACATTTATAATTGAACAAGATAATTTTGTGACAATCTCTGTTTTATAGCCTCCTTATGCACTCCTTTGCTTGGCTTTCTCCTGCACTTTTTTTGTCTCAAATTTGCCTGTGCCACCTTCTTCCATGGCTAACTCCATTGTATGTCAAATCATTACCTTCTGAAGGAGAGGCCTGATTCTTCATAGCCCTCCACCTTGTTCATTGATGTGAGAGCAAAGTGGGTGCAAAACACCACTAAATCAAAATGGAAATTTTCACTCACTTTGCGCTCCTTTTGCACCACTGTAATTGGCTTCACATGGTGAAAGGCAATGGAGAATGTGACCCAACATTCCCACTATATTATGAGCTTTAATCTGTTTTTTCCTCAAGTAATTTATACATATATACAAAGCACATAGAAATAATGAACTACAAAAAGAAGGACCTCATCACTTCCGTATTGACTGATTACAAAATTTGAGGGAGTACTTTGTTTGTTTCTATGTTTAGAGGCAGGGGTGAAGGGAATAAATAAACTGTGATGGTATCCCTGGGGTGCAGCCTGGGACTGTGGGACCACTGTGTCCTTTTAACTCTCCAGCCTGGGCTGTCTCTCACAATGCTTTGCTAGTGACAAGCAGCAAACCCCTCCAAGCGCTGTGATCAGTCAGCACTACAGCACATGGAGCCCCACACCCAGCTAGATTGAATGAATCATAGAATCATAGAATATCAGGGTTGGAAGGGACCCCAGAAGGTCATCTAGTCCAACCCCCTGCTCAAAGCAGGACCAAGTCCCAGTCAAATCATCCCAGCCAGGGCTTTGTCAAGCCTGACCTTAAAAACCTCTAAGGAAGGAGATTCTACCACCTCCCTAGGTAACGCATTCCAGTGTTTCACCACCCTCTTAGTGAAAAAGTTTTTCCTAATATCCAATCTAAACCTCCCCCATTGCAACTTGAGACCATTACTCCTCGTTCTGTCATCTGCTACCATTGAGAACAGTCTAGAGCCATCCTCTTTGAAACCCCCTTTCAGGTAGTTGAAAGCAGCTATCAAATCCCCCCTCATTCTTCTCTTCTGCAGACTAAACAATCCCAGCTCCCTCAGCCTCTCCTCATAAGTCATGTGCTCTAGACCCCTAATCATTTTCGTTGCCCTTCGTTGTACTCTTTCCAATTTATCCACATCCTTCCTGTAGTGTGGGGCCCAAAACTGGACACAGTACTCCAGATGAGGCCTCACCAGTGTCGAATAGAGGGGAACGATCACGTCCCTCGATCTGCTCGCTATGCCCCTACTTATACAACCCAAAATGCCATTGGCCTTCTTGGCAACAAGGGCACACTGCTGACTCATATCCAGCTTCTCGTCCACTGTCACCCCTAGGTCCTTTTCCGCAGAACTGCTGCCGAGCCATTCGGTCCCTAGTCTGTAGCGGTGCATTGGATTCTTCCATCCTAAGTGCAGGACCCTGCATTTATCCTTATTGAACCTCATTAGATTTCTTTTGGCCCAATCCTCCAATTTGTCTAGGTCCTTCTGTATCCTATCCCTCCCCTCCAGCGTATCTACCACTCCTCCCAGTTTAGTATCATCCGCAAATTTGCTGAGAGTGCAATCCACACCATCCTCCAGATCATTTATGAAGATATTGAACAAAACGGGCCCCAGGACCGACCCCTGGGGCACTCCACTTGACACCGGCTGCCAACTAGACATGGAGCCATTGATCACTACCCGTTGAGCCCGACAATCTAGCCAGCTTTCTACCCACCTTATAGTGCATTCATCCAGCCCATACTTCCTTAACTTGCTGACAAGAATGCTGTGGGAGACCGTGTCAAAAGCTTTGCTAAAGTCAAGAAACAATACATCCACTGCTTTCCCTTCATCCACAGAACCAGTAATCTCATCATAAAAGGCGATTAGATTAGTCAGGCATGACCTTCCCTTGGTGAATCCATGCTGACTGTTCCTGATCACTTTCCTCTCCTCTAAGTGCTTCAGGATTGATTCTTTGAGGACCTGCTCCATGATTTTTCCAGGGACTGAGGTGAGGCTGACCGGCCTGTAGTTCCCAGGATCCTCCTTCTTCCCTTTTTTAAAGATGGGCACTACATTAGCCTTTTTCCAGTCATCCGGGACTTCCCCCGTTCGCCACGAGTTTTCAAAGATAATGGCCAAGGGCTCTGCAATCACAGCCGCCAATTCCTTCAGCACTCTCGGATGCAATTCGTCCGGCCCCATGGACTTGTGCACGTCCAGCTTTTCTAAATAGTCCCTAACCACCTCTATCTCTACAGAGGGCTGGCCATCTCTTCCCCATTTTGTGTTGCCCAGCACAGCAGTCTGGGAGCTGACCTTGTTAGTGAAAACAGAGGCAAAAAAAGCATTGAGTACATTAGCTTTTTCCACATCCTCTGTCACTAGCTTGCCTCCCTCATTCAGTAAGGGGCCCACACTTTCCTTGGCTTTCTTCTTGTTGCCAACATACCTGAAGAAACCCTTCTTGTTACTCTTGACATCTCTTGCTAGCTGCAGCTCCAGGTGCGATTTGGCCCTCCTGATATCTTTCCTACATGCCCGAGCAATATTTTTATACTCTTCCCTGGTCATATGTCCAACCTTCCACTTCTTGTAAGCTTCTTTTTTATGTTTAAGATCCGCTAGGATTTCACCATTAAGCCAAGCTGGTCGCCTGCCATATTTACTATTCTTTCGACTCATCGGGATGGTTTGTCCCTGTAACCTCAACAGGGATTCCTTGAAATACAGCCAGCTCTCCTGGACTCCCTTCCCTTTCATGTTAGTCCCCCAGGGGATCCTGGCCATCTGTTCCCTGAGGGAGTCAAAGTCTGCTTTCCTGAAGTCCAGGGTCCGTATCCTGCTGCTTACCTTTCTTCCCTGCGTCAGGATCCTGAACTCAACCAACTCATGGTCACTGCCTCCCAGATTCCCATCCACTTTTGCTTCCCCCACTAATTCTACCCGGTTTGTGAGCAGCAGGTCAAGAAAAGCGCTCCCCCTAGTTGGCTCCCCTAGCACTTGCACCAGGAAATTGTCCCCTACGCTTTCCAAAAACTTCCTGGATTGTCTATGCACCGCTGTATTGCTCTCCCAGCAGATATCAGGAAAATTAAAGTCACCCATGAGAATCAGGGCATGCGATCTAGTAGCTTCCGTGAGTTGCCGGAAGAAAGCCTCATCCACCTCATCCCCCTGGTCCGGTGGTCTATAGCAGACTCCCACCATGACATCACTCTTGTTGCACACACTTCTAAACTTAATCCAGAGACACTCAGGTTTTTCCACAGTTTCGTACCGGAGCTCTGAGCAGTCATACTGCTCCCTTACATACAGTGCTACTCCCCCACCTTTTCTGCCCTGCCTGTCCTTCCTGAACAGTTTATAACCATCCATGACTGTACTCCAGTCATGTGAGTTATCCCACCAAGTCTCTGTTATTCCAATCACGTCATAATTCCTTGACATCACCAGGACCTCCAGTTCTCCCTGCTTGTTTCCAAGGCTTTGTGCATTTGTATATAAGCACTTGAGATAACCTGTTGATTGCCCCTCATTCCCAGTATGAGGCAGGAGCCCTCCCCTCTCAGACATTCCTGCCTGTGCTTCCTCCCGGTATCCCGCTTTCCCACTTACCTCAGGGCTTTGGTCTCCTTCCCCCGGTGAACCTAGTTTAAAGCCCTCCTCACTAGGTTAGCCAGCCTGCTGGCAAAGATGTTCTTCCCTCTCTTCGTAAGATGGAGCCCGTCTCTGCCCAGCACTCCTCCTTCATGGAACACCATCCCATGGTCAAAGAATCCAAAGCCTTCTCTCCGACACCACCTGCGTAGCCATTCGTTGACCTCCACGATTCGACGGTCCCTACCCAGGCCTTTTCCTTCCACGGGGAGGATGGACGAGAACACCACTTGCGCCTCCAACTCCTTTATCCTTCTTCCCAGAGCCACGTAGTCCGCAGTGATCCGCTCAAGGTCATTCTTGGCAGTGTCATTGGTGCCCACGTGGAGAAGCAGGAAGGGGTAGCGATCCGAGGGCTTGATGAGTCTCGGCAGTCTCTCCGTCACATCACGAATCTTAGCCCCTGGCAAGCAGCAGACTTCTCGGTTTTCCCGGTCAGGGCGGCAGATAGATGACTCAGTCCCCCGGAGGAGAGAGTCCCCGACCACCACCACCCGCCTTCTCCTCTTGGGAGTGGTGGTCGTGGAACCCCCAACCTCAGGACATCGCATCTCATGCCTCCCAACCAGCGGGGTCTCCTTCTGCTTTCTCCCCCCAGACATATCATCTGGTCCACTCTCCGCATTGGTACCTGTGGAGAGAACATGAAAGCGGTTAGTTACCTGTGTCTGTGTTACTGGAACCCGGACATTCCGCTTACCTCTTCTGGAGGTCACATGTTGCCAAGCTTCTTCACTGGCCTCTTGGCTCCTCTGTGCAACCTGCTCTATATCTTTAGAGCTTTGTGCCCCTAGAAGGCTATCCTGAGTTTGGTCCAGAAAATCCTCAGTCTCTCGTATACAACGCAGGGTCGTTACCTGTTGCTCCAGACCTTCAATCTTCTCTTCCAATATGGAGACCAGCTTGCACTTTGTACAGACAAAGTCGCTTCTGTCCTGTGGAAGAAAGACAAACATGGCACATCCAGTGCAGGTCACAATAGCTGAACCCCCCCCTTCCATATCACCTACCTACTATGAGCTTCCTCAGAGACGTTGGCAAGATGTAAGCCTCACTGGGCTCACTCCAGGCGAACTCCCAGGCAAACTCCTGCTGTGAGCTGCTCTGCTGTCCCCGCTGCTCCGCTGCTCCGCTGCCGCTCAGCTGGTTCGCGAGGCTCTGGCTATTTTTAAACAGCCAGGCTTCCCTGACGCAAACACACAGACACCCTAATGCCCGCCCCCTGCAGGCTAGCAGCCAATCAGACACTCACTCAGGCTCTCTCCCTGCCCTCCCAGCAAACACACGCTCGGATACTTCCTCAGCAAGCAAACACACACACTCGGATACTTACCAGTCCCAGGCAAACTCCTGCTGTGAGCTGCTCTGCTGTCCCCGCTGCTCCGCTGCCGCTCAGCTGGTTCGCGAGGCTCCGGCTATTTTTTTCAATGAATGCTCTCAGAGCCACTCATGAATCACACAGAGAAAGGCACCAACCAAATCTCCCCAACCCCTAACCTTGTGCTTCAGGAATATACTGTCTTGCACTACTCAAGACGAACAGTGCAAATTTATTAATTAGTTCACCACTTCATCAATGGAAAGTGGATATACACTAATCTTTGCAAACCTGAGCAGATTTACTACACACTTCAGTCAAACTCACTGGCAAAGATAAATAGTAAAACAAATGTATTGACTACAAAACAGATTGTAAGTGATTATAAGTGATAGGCAAAAAATCAGAGTTAGTTACCAAAATAAAATAAAATATAAGCACATAGTCTAAACTTTCAATCCTATTAGATTGAGCTACATCTAGATTAAGCAGTTTTTCTCACCCTGCTGGATATTGCAGTCATTAATATACAGGTTTGTCCCTTAAATCTGGGCCAGTCTCCTCTGTTAAAGTCATCAATCTTCTTCTGAGTGTCTTTGTTGCTTGCAGCATAGGTAGGGGCAGGACAAAGGCCTGGAATATAGCCACTGTATTCTGTTTTATACCTTTAGTCCATGTATTTGGCATGTCTGGTGGGCATTGCTGAGTCCCAGGTAAGGTTGAGCAATTCCCCTGGTGTGGTCTCATGCAGGTAAGTCATTGAATTGCAGCTCCCTTCCTGGACAATGGCTGTTAATGGTTATTTGACACCCCTCCCGGGCACTGATTGCTTTCCTTGCTGTTATCTCTGGGGAGTTAATATCTGGCTGATTCCCCAATTTACAGCATGTTTTAGCAACAACCATACAATACAATCTCATAACTTCATGTGCACTAAAGATATCCATATTTAGATAGAACAGTGACTTTGAGCCGATCATAGCCTTTTCCCTGATGCCTCACATGGCATGCTTTATATGCTAAATCATAATTATATACAGATGAGGAATATGGGGGTTACAAGATATTCCCCCTAGGTATAATATGTCACACAAACCTCAAAGCCATCACAAAAATATTGCATTATATGTTTTGGATTCAAGAAGTGCATGAACTACAGTAACATTAGGAAGTTGGTTTCAGTTGGGAAAGAGATAAATGGGGTTGTGTCCAGAGTATCTGTAGAAAGCCAATATATATACTAGAAGGGAAGTTGGTAAGGTTAGTACTTAGCAAGCTGGTTATAGGGAGAAAGAACAAGGGGGGAGAGAGGTCGCTTGGGTTGCTCCTGTAGATGAGGTTTGGCATTAAGAGTTGCCAAGTATGTGGTTAGTAGAGTCAATGTTCCCCCACAAAAGAAAACCCCCCATAAAGAGTTGGAAAGAAGAGCTCTTATAGAATGATGCTTTCTCCCAAGACAATAAGGCATCTGTTTATCAAGAGCAATGTGCCACTCTGCTTTAGAGGAGTCACTGCCAGAACTAACAAAGCATACTTTTAAATGCTGACATTTTGATGCTAAAAATATTTAGGATGTTGTCTCCTGACTCCTGGCTCTTTCCTAATAAACATGGTTTTGCTTTTCTTCCTCTCAGTGGAATGGTAGGTGTACAGAGGTAATGAGGGAAAGTAATCAGATAAGTAGCAAAGAAATCTTTTTGAATGGCATAGTTCTAAAAATAAAGCTAAAGTAAAATCAAATATCATGTAAATTATTGGTGTGGGTTGTACTGTGATACAATAATATTAAATTATATTAACTGAGATGCACTGTAGTTTAACTGAGGAACTGCAGTGGACTTTTCCACTACCAACTAACTTCTCTTAGGGCAGATTAATGTTAGAGAGTATATACTGTAAGAATGACAGTTTAATCAGATACAGCTACATATAAAACATGATTCTAATCACAGCTTTAGGGCAATAACACCATGAACTAATGCTTTTACTAAGATTCAAGGAGGGTTAATTCTAATTGATTTAACATTAGCAATGCCCTGATTCACTTTCCGAGATAGTTATTCCTGATTGTAGAAAGAACATTTTTCTTTTTAGTGCATTGAGGTTAAGAATAGGGTGTTTTTTGTTAAGAATACAGGTTCATATAGCACATCTGGAGCAAAAGAAACTGTAATGACTAAATTAGCACTCTGTCAGGCAATATGGTAGGAGAAGTCTAAAATGATCAACCACATTATATTCTAGGTTATACAGACTGGGCTCTCATTATATCACAAGGATCCCTCACTGTGTAGCTGAGGGAAGAATCTGGACCAATAAGTACACATTTGTTTATATATAAGAATTTATGCTTTCTTCATTTGAAATCATTAATCTTAATGGTGTACGCTAAACAAGGTTCCCTCTAATTTTTGACAGGCTGTGTGCACAAAAAAATTCTTTTGTGCAAA
Organism: Dermochelys coriacea; assembly: GCF_009764565.3. NCBI lineage: Eukaryota > Metazoa > Chordata > Testudines > Dermochelyidae > Dermochelys > Dermochelys coriacea. Next base: position 31,770,745 of record NC_050069.1, on the reverse strand, counting down.
TTGTTGTGCTTCTGTGCAAATTTTTGTGCATTTCGCCGTGTGCACACAGTTTAGGAACTGTGTGCGCATGCACACACGTGCACAGCTTACAGGGAACAGTGACGCTAACCCTGAACATCAAGGTATAGGCAAGCTCCTGACGCCTCTCACCACCATCATCACCAGCAACTTTACTCACTGAGAAAAAGCCTTTCCAGAAAGCCACAAGCCACACCGTGTATCTCTATGTGGGGAAAGAAAGCTGGGAACAGTGGTGCACAAGATCTTTTCCACTTCTTGGTTAATCTTTAAAGAGGTGGACATTTTCAAAGATGCTGAGCACCTGCAATTCCTATTCCCTTTTGTGGGAATTTTGGGTGTTCAGCAATTTGCAAATCAGGACACATTTGGTTAAGGTGTGCAAATATGGATTCAGGAGTATAATGTTATGTACCTGAGTTTGAAAATGTTGGCCATTATGGGGTAATAAGAGTGGGCAAGTGGAGAAAGCATTGGACAGGGACTCAGGAGACCTGATTTTGCTTCCTGGTTCAGCCACAAAACTCTGTGTATCCTTGGGCAAGGGATTGAATCTACTGTGTGCCTCTCTTCCCAGTCTATAAAATGGTACAATATCTCTGTATCTCACAAGGGTGTTTTGAAGATAAAGTTCACTCACTTTGAGATGGGCTCAGGTGCTACAGTGCTGAGGCCCGTAAAAATACTTAGCAGATAGATGTTCCAGGAGGGGAAAATGTCTCATTTCTGCTTAAAACAAATATTCCTAGTGAGAGCAACCTCCATTGTCCATATAGTAATGTGGTGTCACTATAACAGGCTCAATAGACCAGTTGCATTTTTAATAGCCTTCCAAAAATGACACCGAAAAATAAAACCCACTACCTATCTGGTAGGGGAAACATAAGCTTCCTAAATTATATGCCACCTGAACAGAACCTCTGAATCAAGTAAAAGAGATAAAAGAGTTAAGAAAAACATTTAAAAACTTTTTAAAACTCTTTACCTCCTCCTGTACTTTGATTTGTACTGTTTCATATTTAATGACACTGTGAGTAACATGACCTAATGCAACACGGCACACTTTCATTGTGTTTTGAAAATGGAACAAGGCAATATAAGTAAAGTGTGAAATACCCTGGTGTGCACCCTTGATTAATCACTGCTTTAATTCAATTTATACTAGTTACAGTCTTTCCCACTCCTATGTTGTAAATCATATGTTGTAAATCTTCCTGCTATATTAATCAGAATTCACCACTACTGCTTTATCTGAGAGTGAGCTAAGGTCATCCCTTCAGATACACAACTGTATTTCCTTTACAACAGTCTTCTTAATCATGTTTCCCATAGTTTTAATAGGTTTTAAGGCCAGAAGGGACCATGATGATCATCTAGTCTGATTCCTTGCTAACACAGGCCATAGAACTATAACCAATAATTCCTGCACCTAGCCCATATCATTTGTTTGAGCTATATCTTTTAGTAAGATATCCTATTTCTATTTAGAAAACTTCAAGTGATAGAGAATCAATGACATCCCTAGGTAAGTTGATCCAGTGGTTAATTACCCTCACTATAAATAGATAGGATAATTAACTCTTCTCTCTCTCTTTCTCTCTCTCTCTCTCTCTCTCTAGTGTGTGTGTGTGTGTATAACCTTATTTATAGCTGACTTTTTTTCTAGCTTCAGCTTCTAGACATAGGATCTTGTTATGCTTTTGTCTGCTATGTTGAAGAGACCTCTATTATCAGAAATATTCTTCCCAGATAGCTACTCATTGACCATGATCAAGTCAATTCTTAATCTTCTCTTGTATAAACTAAATCTGTTGGGCTTTTTTTTTTTAGATTCCTCTTGTAAAGTAAATTTTCCAGACAAAGATTATTCTTATAGCTCTTTCTGAACCCTTTTCAATTTTCAACACTCTTTCTGAATTGTTGAACCAGTATTCCAATAATGATCCCAATAATGCCATGCACAATGGGAATAACATCCCTTTTTCTGCTTATACATCCATGAATGACATTTGCTTTCTTAGCCATGGGTCACACTGGGAGCTCATGTTCAGCTGGTTATGAACCATATCCCCTAAATCCTTTAATGAGTGACTGTTTCCCAGCATACAGATGAGCACCCCTTAAAGGTTTAGTTTTCTGTAAGAAGGGTTCAGTTATCCTGATGTCTTGTGAGATGCTGAGTCAGTTCAGGGAATATCAGGTGCTTGCACACCTGGGGAAGGGACTCCATAACTCCATGTGGAGGATCACGCTTATACAAAGGTATTGATTACCTTTATCTGCTGGGCCATATTTTTTTTAACTGTCCCTGGAGGAATTAGTGATTTAAGGGTGAAGGAAGATTTTCTGCTTAAATAAATGTTTCTCGTTGAAACTGAATCCACTCCAAGTAAAACTCATCCCTTTTGATGTATTGGCACTGCCAACATCAGTTTCAGCCTGCTCCAAAGAAGGTCAGTCATTATATCCCTGATCCTGCATTGACTTGTTCAACTACTTAACTTTATATACTGAGAATAATCCCACTGATTTTGTTTGGACTTCTCAAAGTGTGTAAATTTAAGCACATGTGTACATCTTTTGAATATTGGGACTTATGTTTGGTGTTTGATGGAGGGAAAATAAGCTACACAAATATATCAAACTATTTAAGATTCTTCCATTAGGTGCTCCTGTGAGTCTCCCATCAACTTTAGTGGAAGTACCATATGTATCTTCAAGAGCAGGATTTAGCTCTAAATGTTTTTAAATCACTTCATATGTATGCTAAAGAGGGCTGAGGTGTCTTAATTGAAAGTTTAAGGTTCTATTTCCACAGGTTCAGAATCATTTTACAGGGATAAAGTGGGAAAGAGTAGAAAGAGTGGAAAAAGGAGGAACAAATGGGGGGACAAAGCGAACATTTTATTAGTGTTATTTATTTATCTATTAGTATAATTATTGGATATGTGAGAAATTTTTGAAAAATGCTGAAAATGCTTCAAGTTTTCACGTTTCAGGTTTGTGATGCACATGCTAAAATGCACTGTTTCCTGTGATTTTGCATTAGCAAAAATGACTGATTTGATGACAACATCATCAAAAAGTCAGCATAATTAGTGTTGATGCATTTTCAAATTCTGAGATAGGTTATGGTTATTTTTGTCCCATCATTCAAGTTGTGTTATTTCTTCATGTTTCCTGGTTGAATGAGCATAGCTTGTAGCCAGAGGCAGGTCTGCAGAAGACATCTGAATGTGTTTGTTCACAGCACATATTAGGAATGAGATGTTTCAGTTACCAGAGTGAGCCTTCACCAAACACATCAGAGGGCAGTAACAGCCCATCCATTCTCCTCACGGGCAATAACAAAACATAGGGGGCATTGGGGTTATCTGGTAAAGATAAAGGGAATTTGTGTGGATGGAGGGATTTGTGGCCTGGTGAAGTCATCCAGGTTTAGGTGTTTTGGGGTATATCTGGGTACCAAACTCTTGTTACTGATCCAATCCAAACTACTATATGAACACTTTAAAGTTACCACATGGCTAGATTTATATGAACTTTTCCAAAGTTGAGAATATTTTACTATGAGCTGACAGTATTCAGTATTATTTTTGCAGTATTCAACATGCATAGTAGTGACACCAGCAGAACTAGTAGTGGGAGTATATCCAACACCTTTAAATAAGAGGGGAAGATGCTGTAAGAAAAGGAGAAGAGGAGGAATATGCTAGAAAAACCTTACAAGAGATGTCAGAAGCAACTCCAAAGTCCTCAATCTTTGATGTGTGAATCTTCTTGGCATCTTCAATGTTGTCTGCTATTTTCAGAATAAAACAGTAAGCTGTAGCATGGCTGGGAGTCATGTTCACACAGAGGTATTCAGGCCCATGTACCTATGAACTAAAATGTTTAACTGTGGAGGCATGTCGTTATGAGGCCATTTTTAAATACTAAATCTATTCTAAAAGTATCAGTACTGGAGAAGTATAATTTCTGATCCTGAGTCAGTCAGCAGAGCATCAGGGGAAGGAATGGGAAAGAGTGAGGACAGTTGGGGGCAAAACTTCAGGGATGAATCATCAGCTACACCAAGCTCATGCTGAACACACCTAAGGAGAAGGGTGTGAGGCTGAGGACTGCTCTGAGATAGCTTGGTTGCAGCACTATGGACCAAACTCTCCTCCTTCCCTCCTCATTCCTGACACATGGAAGGGAGCAGATGGCTATGCTGGGCTTATGATATTTGAAGATTTCCCCAAAGTAGGAGAACCTTTAGGGCAATCTTCAAGCTGCTTCATCTCAGCAATGCAAAGCAGTCAGAATGGTGGCTGAGGATTTGTTTCTCCAAGTTGATCATGAAACAAAAATTATCCTTTTCAGTACAAATGAATACATAATTTTCTCTCTGTGTCCCTCACTCTGTCCCTTTTCCTTCTTCCTGCCAATTCCTTCAAGCTGTCAAGAATTAATATTTCTACTGTATAATATGCATACCTGTCTGTCATATGTGTATAATGTGTGTGTGCTTAAGGGGTGAGGGTGGGTGTGCATGTATGTGTGTATACACACTACTCATGATCCACATACAATGCTTACCACATGGTGTTTCTCTCCTCAGAGTGCATTTTTTATGGCTGTCTATTCAAATGACATAAAAAAGTCTATATCACAACTGGGAAAAATGGCTTTATGGATACTTTGAAGGTTGCTGTACCTGTCTCTGTCTAATTTCTACCAAAACCATCTGTCATCCAGTTGCACAAATTGGTAGAGCTTCTGACTGTGACTCAAATTGGAGAGAAAAAGTAGTATGTGGAAAAGAATATTGTGAAGGGAAAGTGGGGCGACAAGAGAAGGAACGCTAATGGTAATGCTAGTTAGGGTAGTCACATTAACATTAGCATTAGTGTTTGCATAAGTAACCTAATGATCTGTGTACTGATTGCAACACAGTGAATAGCATCCAACCTTCTTTAATTCATTTTCAAATGTGGTACCAAAATATGCATGACTGAAAATGTTCATGATATAATTAATCCCCAGTAGACCCAGTCCAGAAGGAGTCTTCCACCTAACACAAGTTTTTTAGTCATGAATTGATTGTATTGGGTGACCATAGTATGTGAAAAAAATAAAACAAACAACATACAAGAGTGTGTATAATAAATGTGTTAGTCTCTAAGGTGCCACAAGGACTCCTTGTTGTTTTTGCTGCTACAGACTAACACGGCTACCACTCTGAAACTTGCAGCTAGGAGTTTTCTAGACTTTCATTATGTAGCAATCTGTGACTCTAACAACATCCAAATGCAACAGGGCAAGAGGCTCGCTGATATCTGGTAGTAAGTTTCATCTGGTCTGACCAATTCAGTGTACCCCAACTCATTGGTGTCATAACCTGTACCTAAAAGGTGTCACGTAAGACATCAATGGAAGGCTAATAACATAATGATCATTAAGATTATTACATGATGTACATATGGAGGACAAATGCAAAATTAAAAACGTACTGGAAATTATGTTATCAAAGCATATCTATCAGGCAAGGCTAAAGTTACTTCACTCTAAAGGAACATAGTTCTGGCACTTGGAAAGTACTTTAAGAGACAATGGGAATGCAGTTTACACAGAAGGTAAACAGGACCATCAAGCTAACAATGGGAGGAGGTAACACTAAAGCATCACAGCAAGGGGAGGGGATTTCAGGAAACAGAATAATTTGCATTTTAGCAAACACCAGTGGGATAAGAAATTAGCAGAAATCACCAGACTCCATGTTGCCTTCCTCATACCTCGAATAAACTTTACTTTGTGGGGCAATAGTCAGAAAAATCCATTTTGAAGGTTAACTACATGTAAAAGAAACAGGCGAAGAACCACAAGGGATCTTTCTCTAAAAAGACAAAGGAACTTTGGACATTGTGAGAGATCCTGACCAAAGGGATTGGTCAGCCACTTTACTGGAAGGTAGTATGATAAAAAAATTCACCTTGAAAAAAAACCATAGTTTTGTTAAGTCTTATGCTATAGAAAGCATTTTTTCACTTTTATGTGCTTGTAGCTATCCTTTATACCTGAACCCTCTTAAAATCATATCTCCTTTTGTTAATAAACAACTACAGGAATATGTCACTACTAAGTGTAGCAGGAAAAGCTTTCGCAAAATTCATCTTATAGACTCATAGAATCATAGAACTGGAAGGGAACTTGAGATGTCATCTAGTCCAGTCCCCTGCCCTCAAGGCAGGACTAAATATTATCTAGGCAATCCCTGACAGGTGTTTGTCCAACCTGCTCTTAAAAATCCCCAATGATGGAGATTCCACCACCTACCTAGGCAGTTTATTCCAGTGCTTAATTTCTCGGACAGTTAGGAAGTTTTTCCTAATGTCCAACCTAAACTGCTCTTGCTGCAATTTAAGCACCTTGCTTCTTGTCTTTTCCTCAGAGGTTAAGAAGAACAATTTTTCTCCCTCCTCCTTGTAACAACCTTTTATGTACTTGAAAACTGTTATCATGTCCCCTCTCGATTTTCCCTTTTCCAGACTAAACAAACGCAATTTTTTAATTCTTCCTTCATAGGTCATGTTTTCCAGACCCTTAATAATTTTTGTTGCTCTTCTCTGGACTTTCTCCAATTTGTCCGCATCTTTCCTGAAACATGCACCCAGAACAGGACACAATACTCCAGTTGAGGGCTAATTAGTGTGGAGTACAGCGGAAGAATTACTTCTTGTGTCTTGCTTACAATAATCCTGCTAATACATCCCAGAATGATGTTTGCTTTTTTTGCAAAAGCATTACACAGTTGACTCATATTTAGCTTGTGCTCCACTATGACCCCCAGATTCCTTTCTGCAGCTCTCCTTCCTAAGCAGTCATTTCCCATTTTGTATGTATGTTTGTATGATTGTTCTTCCTAAGTGGAGTACTTTGTATTTGTTCTTATTGAATTTCATCCAATTTACTTCAGACCATTTCTCCAGTTTGTCCAGATCATTTTGAATGTTAATCCTCTCTTCCAAAGAACTTGCAATCCCTCCCAGCTTGGTATCATCCACGAACTTTATAAGTGTACTCTGTATGCCATTATCTAAATCACTAATGAAGACATTGAACAGAATTGGACCCTGAACCGATCCATGCGGGACCCCACTCATTATGCCCTTCCAGCATAATTGTGAACCACTACTCTCTGGGAACAATTTTCTAACCAGTTATACACTGACCTTATAGTAGTTCCATCTAGGTTGCATTTCCCTAGTTTGTTTATGAGAAGGTCATGCTAGACAGTATCAAAAGCCTTACTAAAGTCAAGATATAACACATCTATCACTTCCCCCCCCCATCCACAAAGCTTGTTACCCTGTCAAAGAAAGCTATCAGGTTGGTTTCACATGATATGTTCTTGACAACTCTATGCTGACTGTTATTTATCACCTTATTATCTTCTAGGTATTTGCAAATTGATTGCTTAATTATTTGCTCCATTATCTTTTCGGGTACAGAAGTTAAACTGTATTTTCGGGTCTGTATTTTCCCGGGTTTTCCTTATTTCCCTTTTTATAGATAGGAACTATATTTGCCCTTTTTCAGTCTTCTGCAATGTCTCCCATCTTCCATGACTTTTCAAAGATAATTGCTAATGGCTCAGATATCTCTTCAGTCAGCTCCTTGAGTATTCTAGGATGCATTTCATCAGGCCCTGGTGATCTAAGACATCTAACTTGTTGTAGCCCTGTTCTACACTGGGGGGTAGGGGGGGAGATTGATCTAAGTTACACAACTTCAGGCATGTGAATAACGGTGAGTTGACTGCTACCGCTCCCCCGTCGACTCTGCCTGTGCCTTTTGCAGTAGTGCTGGAGTACATGAGTCGATGGGAGAGCGCTCGGGGATCGATTTATTGTGTCTAGATGATAAATGCATCCCCGCTGGATTGATCACTGCCCGCCGATCCGGCAGGTAGTGAGGACATACCTGAAGTAATGTTTGACTTGTTCTTTCCCTATTTTAGACTCTGATCCTATCTCATTTTCACTGGCATTCACTATTCTAGACATCCAATCACCACCAAACTTCTTGGTGAAAACCGAAACGAAGAAGTCATTAAACACCTCTGCCATTTCCACATTTTCTGTTATTGTCTTGCCACCCTCATTGAGTAATGGGCCTACTCTGTGCTTGGTCTTCCTCTTGCTTCTAATGTATTTGTAGACTGTTTTCTTGTTTCCTTTTATGTCCCTAGCTAGTTTAATCTCATTTTGTGCCTTGGCTTTTCTAATTTTGTCCCTATATACTTATGTTGTTTGTTTATATTCATCCTTTGTAATTTGACCAACTTTCCACTTTCTGTAGGACTTTTTTTTAGTTTTAGATCATTGAAGATCTCTTGGTTAAGTGAGGGTGGTCTCTTGCTGTACTTCCTATCTTTCCTATGCAATGGGATAGTTTGCTCTTGTGTCCTTAATAATATCTCTTTGAAAAACTGCCAACTGTCTACAATTGTTTTTCCCCTTAGATTTCCTTCCATGGGATTTTACCTACTAACTCCCTGAGTTTGCTAAAGTTTGCCATCTTGAAATCCATTGTCTTTATTGTGCTTTTCTCCCTCCTACCATTCCTTAGAATCATGAACTCTACCATTTCATGATTACTTTCACTCAAGTTCCCTTCCACTTTCAAATTCTCAACCAGTTCTTCCCTATTTGTCAAAATCAAATCTAGAACAACCTCCCCCCAGTAGCTTTCTCCACCTTCTGAAATAAAAAAATTGTCCCCAATACATTCCATGAATTTGTTGAATAATCTGTGCCCTGCTGTGTTATTTTCTCAATAGATGTCTGGGTAGTTGAAGTCCCCCATCACCACCAAATCCTGTGCTTTGGGTGCTTTTGTTTGTTTAAAAAAAATCCTCACCGGCCTCTTTTTCCTGGTTTAGTGGTCTGTAGTAGACCCCTACCATGACATCAGCCTTGGTTTTTACCTCTTTTATCCTTACCCAGAGACTTTCAACATATCTGTCTCTTATTTCTATCTCAATCTCAGTCCTAGTGTATACATTTTTAATATATAAGGCAACACCTTCTCCCTTTTTTCTGTGCCTGTCCTTCCTGAGCAAGCTGTACCCTTCTATACTAACATTCCAGTGATGTGTATTATTCCAACAAGTCTCTATGATGCTAGCTATGTCATAGTTGTGTTTATTTACTAGCATTTCAAGTTCTTCCTGCTTATTCCCCATACTTCTCGCATTAATATACAGACATCTAAGATACCAATTTGATTCCCCCTCCCAGTTGTCTCTTGTCTCTCCCTATCCCTGCTATAACAGCCCAGGCTCCCCCCATATTCCGACCCTTCTCCTAGGTCTCCATGTTTTTGACTTACCTGTGGGCTTTGGTCACCTGCCCCTGTTGAACCTAGTTTAAAGCCCTCCTCAATAAGTTAGCCAGTCTGTAGCTAAATATGCTCTTCCCCTTCCTCAATAGTTGGACCTCATCTCTGTTTAGCAGTCCTTCTTTCTGGAACAGCATCCCGTGGTCAAGGAAACCTAAGCCCTCCTGGCGACATCATCCTTGCAGACAGGTATTCACCTCCGGGATGCATTTGTCTCTGCCAAGGCCCTACCCTTGACTTGAAGGACTGAAGAGAACACCACCTGTGCTCCCAACTCCCTCAGCCTTACTCCCAGAGCTCTATAGTCACTTCTGATCTGCTGAGGGTCATACCTCACAGAATCATTAGTGCCCACATGGATGAGTAGCATGGGGTAGTAGTCAGAGGGCCAGATGATCCTCGCATTTTAGTGCAACTGTAACATTGAGAAACCCTGGTCGTCATCGGCGGGATTGAATCTGGGGCTTCTGGAGCTTAGTGCATTAGCCTCTACTGCAGGAGCTAAAAGCCATATGGCTCTTAGGTAAGGTTTTAGAACAGACGCATTAATCTCTCTAAGTCATCTCTGTGCCACTAGATGGGACAGAACACCACACTCAGGAAGTATGTGGGTTGCACAACTACAACAGTTAGCTAATCGTGTCTATCCTGAATCACAGTGCAGATTCAGGGCTGGAAGATCAACCATAGACATGATATTTTCTCTGTGTCAACTCCAAGAAAAGTGCAGAACAGCAAAACCAGCCATTGTACATTGCCTTTCTGGACCTAACCAAAGCATTCAACATAGTCAGCAGAGCAGGTCTATTTTCAATACAATAAAAGATAAGGTGCCCACCAACACTGCTAAGCCTTATACGTTCATTCCACGACAACATGAAAACAATTGTCCAGTTTGACGGGTCCACTTTGGACATCTTTGAGATGAAAAGAGGAGTGAAGCAAAGATATGGTCTTGCCCCTACACTCTTTGGAATCTTCTTCTCGGTACTCCTGAACTGCACATTTAAGGACATGAAAGATGGAGTGTATCTCCACACAAGATCAGATGGGAAATTCTTCAAACTGTCACGACTTAAGTCAAAGACTAAAGTCAAAAAGGTGCCAATCAGGGAACTTCTATTCACTTAATAGTGAATAGGCTGCCCTTAATGCCCACGATAAAGATCTACAACAAGAACTCATGGACCATCTTTCAAGTGCTTATCAGCCATTTGTTCTCACCATCAGCATTAAGAAAATAGTTGTATTAGGACAGGGGGGTTCACAAGATTCTTCAATTACCTTAAATCAAACCAGCTAAAAATAATCCAGAAGTTCAGCTACTTAAAAGTTCTACAGTGACCTCCAAACTCTCTCTGGATGAAGAACCAAATTTTCACATTGGAAAGGCTGCTGCCATCTTTAGCAGACTAACTGAAAGAGCATGGAACAACTCAAAGCTTACCATCAAGACCAAAATGCTAGTGTGCCAAGGTTGTGTCCTCAGCACTCTCATGTATGGTGAGGAAACATGGACAACTTGTGCTCATCAGGGGAAAAGGTTAAACACTTTCCATCTACATTGTTTATGCCACATACTCAATGCCAAATGGCAAGATAAAATCACCAATGCACAGGCCCTTCAAATGGCAAATTTACCATTTACCAAATTTACCAAGTCTGACAGCCCTGCTCAAGCAAAGATGACTGCACTCACTGGGCCATCTGCGTAGGTTGGAAGAAGGATGCATAACCAAGGACATGCTATACAGGAAGCTATCAGAGGGAACAAGAACAACAGGACATCCCAAGCTTTGCTATAAAGACACATGCAAGCAAGATATGAAAGAATATGGAATTGGTCCTGACCAATGGGAAATCTTGGCAAGTGATCATAACAAGAGGCGCCATTGTCTCCATCAGGCATCAAAGCCATGACAGGAGCTGGCTCTTACAGCTTGAAGAGAAAAGAGCTTGTAGGAAGCAAGCAGCCCCCAAACAAGATACATACATTTGCAATAACTGCCAAAGATCATGCAAATCTGAGATTGGACTATTCAGTCACATGAGACATTGCAAACCATCTACATCATAGGCTGCAATTCCCACCATCTCTAGCAGACGAAAGAATGCCAACAACTTTTTAATTAAACCAGTCTAGTACTGTGTTTGATTTAAAGTGAATGTTAACTCCAGTTAATGTGGCAGGAACAAACAAACGTTAATATCTCTCTGAAAGGTCTAGGAGAGGGCTGGACACTGCAGACCAGATGGCTTTGAGACAATTCGAGACTGGGGGTGTTTGAATCATCTTGCTAAGTGTAACTAGAATGTGACTGGGTTGTAACAAGCAGGCTGCTGGAATCAGAGCTGTTTAACACACACACCCTCAGTGCAGGCTTGGGCTGGGAGCAGCCAGGCAAGAGATATTCAGCAGCAGAGCAATTTAAGGCATCCAGGGTAACAAGGCAGCCAGTGACACAACCCATCACTGGTCTGGATTGTACCCCAGAACATGAGAATGTTCCATTTAATTTCTCAACATTTGTATGTCTCTCTTTTCCATCCAAATGGCCGTCTCTCTTAAATAAAAGTTGTGTCATAAGAACAAAAAGTAATATTCTTCCCCCCTTTGCCCTGGTAGGTCCCTGAAAGATGATAATAATTTGACAGTCTAATGAAAAATGAAGTAAGACAGCAGGGCAGAGTTTCTTTTTAATTGCTATCATAGGATATGGCTTTTTGGTTTCTTGTCAGTAACATGTCAGTGCTCAAAATCTAAATGAAATGCTGACTTCTGATAGCATGAGAAACTTCTAGATGGGAAGTAATGGAATGAAAATGTGTGGGAGAGACTTAACTAGCTCACTTATTTGAGGAGGCTGTCAGCTTTCTTAATTCCACAACACATCAGGCATGAATCCACTTTAACAACTGGAGGAGGGAGCAGTGGTAGCTAATTTTAAGACTCCATACAATCAGGTTGAAATAAGTCCTCTTATTTCTGACCTCTGGAATGTGTACTTAGCAGTCTACACCAGTGCCTGTGCAGGAAACAGGGCTAAGAAGTAATAAAATGGCAACCATCAAAGTGTTAGTTATGTGTTTATTCTGCAACATTATTTTTGGATTTTTTTTCTTTGAGTATCCTTGTGTGAAGGACAGTCTGAAAAGGTGTTTGAGAAAACCTTATTGACATTTCCTGTATGTTGTCAAGGCTAGGCCTACAGTGCTATCATTTTTTTCCCTTTATGTGCTTCTTAAAATGGATATATTTTAATAGCTTACTGCATTTATTTAACTATGATTTTGCTAAGATTTTAGCCATCAGCTGTAAAATCACATGACCATTTAGTAAATGACGGAACTGATCACAATCTGCAGGGTTACCATTTCATTAAATTATTTCACAAGATTTTTCTTACATTTGCAAGCCAAGCATAAATTTGTGTTCTCTGTACCATCTCCTCAGTAAAGTTATTCTGAAAGTGTCAGGAGGCACTTTATAGGTGATCTGCACCTCAATCTTTTGCAAACCTGTTCGCTGACTTCATGAATACAATGAATTTTCTCTCACTGATTCTGGTTCAGATATTAAGTTCTGTGAAGTTTTCCTCTGATATCTTTTTTATAGTCAGAGACAGGGTTGGGGCTAACACACATGCAATGCAATCTAAATATATACACAAACAAGCAAGACCGCCTAAGGTTTTTGGAGAATGATTTCCAATCGGTGATACGGTTACCAATAGTTTAAAGGGGAATTGATTCTATTTCAGTCTTATTTACTCTATTCTACATAAGTTCTTATATCAGCCAAGTACCTTCCAATACCACAGGAAGTGACGTGACTAACATCTGTCATGTGTGATTCATTTTCTTTCATCGTGGCTGATTACATTCTGAGTATCCGTGTGGTTGTGGCATAACCTTCTTATTGAAGTTTACATTGCACATTTATGTCAAAGTTTTTGCTGGCATTTCAATTGCTCAATTACAAAAAGAGATATAGCTTTCCTCTGTGTGTAGGTAGCATGTGTTTACACACATTTCATATGTGAAAGTGAGAGCCATGTGTTACATTACAAAGGCATGTGATACATTTATTCATCATCCATCTATGTCCATTTCATTTGCCCTTCATCCACGAATCCAACTCAGCAGTATTTACTCTAACATTCTAGACCACTGAGTAACTTCATGCAGCTGCTATTAAAAAAAAAAGACACAGAAATGTTTCTTCCTCTTCCCTGAAAAAGTGGAATTTCTCCCCCAAAATTACACTTGCCTGAGTCCCAGGATGGGCAAAATCCAGTCCTCCTTCAGCAACAGATTTTCTACACATAAAATAATCACATCTTTAAATCTGTGATATGTCACCAACCTCAGAGATGGAAATAAGGGGGTTCTTCAAGCAGACGAGAGGATTTAGACACACATTTCCCATAGTCAGGAAGTAGCCATAAGGAAGGTCTCAGTCATCCAGTTCTTTAATGGCACTAGGAGGCATCAGAATGGGGACCAAGAACATGGGTTTTTTGAAGAGCTGGAGGCCAGGAGGTTAGAGGGAGGCAGGAAACTGTGTGGTGGATGGTTTTATAGAACTGAGGCTTGGGGAGGGGACTTGTAGGGCTTGAGGGACTGGTATCCAGAGGATTTAAGGTTACGGTAGCAGATGCAGTTAGGGCAGCTAGAACCAGGGGGGATTTGGGGAATGTGGCAGACCAGATGTTTGGACTGAGGATTGGGAGGAGTTGGGGAGATTGTAGGTTGAACAGAAGTATGAAAAGGGGTTTGGGATAGCTGAAGATTGTGGAAGTTTGGGTCTCAACTTCTACTGAACTAGAAACAAGGTTTGGGGCCTGGTTTGTGGGGACACTTTGTGGTTGGTAATGCCTTTCAGAGCAAGGAGCATGGTCCAGGTGGAGCTTCACACTAGTGAAGTGAAGCACAGACTAGACCCCTGACTTTCTGATGTTTGGGATCCAAACCAAATATGAAAAGTGGCTTCCCTGAAGTTTGGCTCTGAATTCAGATTTGATATTGTGCTTCAAATTGTGCTGGTGTGGTGGTTTGTATTTCTGGTTCAGGCTCATCTGCACATTTTATTTTTAAAAGTTCTTTCTTTCTTTCCCCTCCAAAATAGTTAAGATTTTGCTTAACTATTCAAATATGATTTGAAAGCTTCTTTGGTTCTTTCCACTCTGTATAGGATCCTTGCAACAACATCTGAGAGAATAAGCAACCGTGTCTTGACAGCTCAAGTTGGAGCAGTGCAAAAAAAAAAAAAGGAGCATTGAACTAATTTGTCAACAGTACTAATTCCACTGTTATTCATTTTGTTCTGATGAGACAGCCCCAGTGAAAATAAATTGTATTCCATGATTCAGTGGTTAACTTAAACGCATGAAAACGCAAGGCTGTGGCCTTGAATGTCAGTGTGGCACAAATCCATTCCACATGTTGATTACTAGGTTATAAGAAGCATTGCGAATGCATAAATATTTAACTTTACTTGGTCAAACAGATACATTTGTCAAATACATTTCAAAACAGAGAGCGTATGAAATTGTTTCAGACTTCTTTTCTCTTTTAAAGTGCCTTTTGATAATTCCGTCAGTAAAGATAAGATTATATTATGACTGCACTGCAATAAATACCATGTACATTGCTGTATTGTTTACACCATTTTGTTCTGCTCCTGCGCCAAAAGCCATAATAGAATAATAAATCAAATGCATCCATTGATTTTTACCATAGATGAATTTGATCTATTGTGTATTAAGGGATGTGAACTGACAGAAGGAAGGATCAATGCATGTAAAGTAGGATTTTCAGAAGTCTTCAGTTACCATTAACTTCAGTGGGACCAGAGTTAGGCTGATGCTGAGCATATATTAAGAGACCACCATTAAGATCCTTAATCTAATTTTTTTGCATCAGTTTTCCAGACAACCCTGTCTTGACCTTTTATGACTTCTGCATGGATGGCGCAACAAAGTTAAATAAAAAGGTTTTTCATTTAAGGTGGCTTCAGAGTTAGGGTTTCCATGGTATTTTTATTTGTTTGTTTGTTTTTTTGTTTCATAGTAGACTAGAGTTGTAAAGCACAGAAGGATTTTTGTGAAATTTTAATGCATATAGCTCTCTAAAGATCTTAGATACCAGAGAAGAAAATTTCTTCAAATAACAATTTTTTCAAACTATTTCCCTGTATCTTTCCTAAAAACTCCAGCTGTCCCATAATAGTAATCTATTAAGGCATTGGCCCCTGTGCCTGAGTTGAGATTCTGCCTCTGAGAGGAACGGGTCCTTCCTCAACCTCCCTATGTGCATGGGGAGTGTGCAAAGCTACACCATCCTACATCTGGTCCACTTCTCCCTTATCCTATGGGCAACCCTGGGGAAGAGGCCCACAACATTGGGGAATCTCCTTCCTTTATCCTTCCATGTGCATCCTCACGAAGGCAAGTAAGAAGCTGGTCCTGAGTGTGTTAATTCTGATTATGACAAACATTGGTTTTCATGAGTCACAGAAAAATTGAGGATGTTATAACAGTACATAAACACACTGCAAACTTCACATAAAGGCTTCAACTGGTATGAACATTTAATTGTTTTTCATATTTTGTGGTCTTTTAAAGCTAGGAAGTAGAGCTACATTGACAGAAGATGACACAAAGAGGTCACCCAAAGCAAGTGATGTGTTAGTCAATAGCTAACCTTGAGGTTAAGTGGTAAGCATCAGTGGCATTCAGCTCGACAGACATAGCAAGAGATCATCTCACACTGCTGCAGTTTCAGAGACGTGCTCTCCAAAGCAGATCAAAGAAAAAGACAGACGTACCAAATATATGTAAAAAAAAACATATCACAATATTAGTCACTTTATCATTTATCACCTGGCCACTGGATATTTCTGTCACTTGTGCCATGTTCTCAATGAGGACAATCCTGTTCCACAAGTCTTATTAAATTCTCATATTTACAGGTATGACATAAAGCTGTTTCTGCTGGAATCTTTATTGCCTAGAAAAAAGGGATAGCCACACTCTTAATTTTCAAAAATGGCAGAGTTTTAATTGGGAAAAATTGTGTCAATGGCATCTCATTATGGGGAATAAACTGTTTGGATACATTTCTGTAAGGTTTTTTATTGCTGGCTGTCTCTTCCCCGCCTGCCCTTAAATGAAGTTAGTTGACATGGAAGTTGCCTGATTGACAGATCAGGAGAGACAAGGAGCATGAGGAAATATCTTTTATTGAACCAATTTCTGTTGGTGAAAGAGACAAGCTTTCAAACTGGAGAATTAATTACTTTGTTTATGCAGAGACGTGGGACAGCAGAGGTAGTAGAAGTGCAAGCTTCTCCAGAGCTCTTTGGGGCAGGAAGTGTTTCTTATTATGTATTTGTGCAGTGCTTAGCACAATGGGGCCATGATCACTGTTAGGCCTCCAGGTGCTACTATTGTACAAATACTAATAGAAAAACAATAAGGTAGCCCAATCCGAGACATTCACTATAAAAAGGGCCCTGTCACTGCAGGGGATAAAAGGCATTCGGTAAGATTTAATTTTGTCATTGTAGAAATGTATTTCAAGAACAAAAAACTATGTGTACCTACCTACATGTAGCATCTGTCTAGGATACATGGTTCAGAGACTAAAATAGTCATTTTTTAAAAGTTCTTCTGCTCCAGAGTAAGGCATCAGAGTGATAAGAAGAAAGGTAGACAGATTACCACCCATTATCTATGTCACCCCTGCACACTTCTGCAGCAAGAGACTATTAAACACAAAGCTCCTAAAAACGACTTGAATTATTTACAGTGGCAACTATTCCTGATACACACTCACTCTTCAAGGATGAAAGTTGCATTATAGACATCTTCCTGCTGGGGTTTAGATTGGTAAAAGGAATGGCCATGCAAAGAAAATTAGTATGTCAGCATTTGACACCCATTTTGCTCAAATGTAGATAACTAAACTAGGTGCAAGGTAGTGAGAATTAGACTCCATCATCTTACTTTGGATGTGATGTCATGAAGTTATACTTGCTCCTATTTTTTCTGTGTTGTGATATCCTTGCTGTATGAATAATGAACAGGCTCAGGGAATGTAATTTAAATAATCTGCTGAGGGTAAAGCCCTTTGGACTTGATAAATGCCTGAATCTGGATATTATTTGTTGTGTATGTCCAGTCTAGTCAGAACAGTCATTCCAATATGTCAAAAACAGTTTCACTGATTATTATACCATGTCTGTTAAGTTCCATTCTTATTATCAGCATTGTCATCAGTGCTGCTATTAGCATAATCTATCGCTGAGTTAGTCACACTTGCCCACAGGTTTTTGGTGATCATTTAGTGGAAACATCATGTGACTTTTGCTTTGTTTAGATAGGTTACAACAAATCCTCTTTCCCCTTCTCCCCCTTCGTATTGTTGCTGCTCCTAAAGTGTGCTGGATTTTCCTACAAAACGTTTATAGAATCCATCTGTAACTCACCGGTCAGTATGTGTTGTGTCCCTTCTGTGCCAGATCCACAAATCCTCATCAATAAAGCCTGGCTTTTTATCTCAAGCTGTAAAGATTTATACATTTCACTTTAGAGGTCTCCAGTTCGATCCCTGGTGTCAGTCAAGAAGACAGCTGTCATGCATCATTTTGCTGTGAAAACCTTTGTCCAGGACCTGGTTATTTCTTATTTCAGTCACGGTGTTCTCTTCCTTTTTGACCACCTGCATTCTCACTTTGCCCCTGAGGAGGGCAAAACACTTACCAGTGATGCAAAATAATTAAATTTTAAAAATGTATTCAGTTTATCTAAAGAACATAAGAGCTGCCACACTAGTCTGACCCAGTATATGATCTGATAGAAAGCCTATTCATCCTTGATGACTTTGCACTCACTGCTGCAGAATTTAGATCTAAGACACTTCAGAAGAGATGGGGCTCTGACTCAGAGTTGCCCTCTGTCTTTCAGAAACACTTGCAGTTCTGTGGATTGATGCTGTGAGTGCAGATGCTCCTGATGAACCCTTTCTTCTGTGACCATCTCAATGTCTTTCTTATCCATCAAGCACAAGACTAAATGGTCTTGTGTGCACAGGCTGTTCAGCTTTAGTCTGAGTTAATCAGCTCTTTTGCTGTATTCTGGCTCATTGTAAATCTGATCATTCCCAACACTGACTTCTCACTCCTCAACTGCCATGTCAAACAAGAGTAATTTAATCTAGATATTGACTGACTAACTCTATAATCCATAATCTTTTCTATCTTTTTTATGCTCCCTTGCTCTGATGCTTGGAGTAAAACCTGTTCAGTGTCAGGCTAGGGAGGCAAAGGCCTCCAGCGAAAGCATAAACGAAAGGGTTCTGTAGATGATCAGGACAGAGCAAGCTCATAATGTATTTATCCACTGACACCATTGCAAAGGCTCAGGGAAATGGTCTTTTCTCTGTTCAGATAAGGAGGTTGAAAGTGCTGCCACCACTTCAAATTGTGCTGATGATACCAGAACTCAGTACAGCTGCCTTAGCATTAGACCTGCCACACGCTGTCTGTTGTGTTTATATTTAGCATGCTAGTGTGCATTGCATCATGAAGTATTTCCAATGATCTCTCATAATATAACACAACACAATATCATGATAAATTCAAACAGAAGAGGAACTGGGGCCAGACTAGGCCTCCACTTGTACCACTTGGTTCAGCTTTGTCCTGCATTCAAGCCCCCCTCAGATGTAATTATGGGTTCAACTATTGTTGGCCCCAGACCCTCTGAAAGCCAGGACTCTGCTGAATTTTCCATCTTTGGATGGAATTTTTGAGCATTGAAGTGCTAAAGGCCTCCTGGAAGATTTCTTTGTACTCTTGGAGGTCCATGAGAATCTTTTCTGACCCTTATCTGATTGAATCACAACCCAGGCAGTCTGAGCATTGCTCCTTCTCACCACTTCTTCTTGGCATGACAAAGTTATTTGCAACTCTTACTCAGATTTCTCTCTTTTGGAACAAATTGTAAAAGAAAATTGCCTGTGAAACAATTATTTACTTTTACAAACACTTCAGTGGTTAATGAAATAGGTATTCTTACACAGACCATTAACATCAGAAAATATTTGCTCAAGTTTGTTAGTGTCACAAGTTGGCAATAAATTCTAGTTTGTTCCTTTTAGTCTACTCCTCACTACCTTGGAACTGTTGTTGAGCCCATGCCTTTTTCTAAGCCTGTAAATAGTCTTTTTTTCCTAATTGCTAAATTGAAATATGAGCAGTTTTCAGTATAGTTCCTTAACGTTAACATAAACAATAATGCATTGACAACATATACAAAAAACTAAAGATTTTAAGGTATAATTGGTTAATATTTTCTTTTTTAATGTTTAATTTCTCTATTTCCCTGGCTTCTTTTGTGTGTGCTCCATGCTTGCCTAGCACAGACTGCCACCTTATCAGGACTGTTACCAGTTACCTACAGAACAATGCGGCACAGAGCATACAGTTGGCTTATACATGCCACTGGAAGTTCTGCAGTCAAAAGGTCAGTCCCAAAGGAGGAAAAGACTAAGAGCCCTACATGCTGCACAGCTGTTAAGCCACTTCTCTGCACACAATGCATTTTAGTAATAAGTAAAGGTAAGACATGGCCTTAAAAGGCTTTTTATAATTTGTTATTTTTCAGAGATGAAGTATCCAGCAACATAGGCTGAATTCACTCTACAACGCGTTTCACATAGCACTTGTTACTAAACCACTCCTAGAATACAGGTACAATCTGTTTCTTTTGCATACTTTATCCTGGTAACAAACCTGTCTACTCAGTGGCAGAAAAAGAATATATTTTCCTTTTCTCTTGTTCTTCTGGTTTGTCATTTCTTTTTTTCCTGTACCTTAGCTGCATTGTCTGTTCAATTAGTCTTCATTCTCATTTCAAGAGTATTGTCTATACTTTCCCTCACCCCTTACATTCTCCCTTTCCTCCTGATATCCTTGTCATTTGCCTAGGCTGCCCAACCTCATGGTGTTTTCTGAATGCTCAATATTGTTAAAGTCTGATAAATAGGTATTTCCACTTGGGAGCATATTCCTTGTCCTCTAAATCCTCAATCCATCTGCTTATGACAGTGACTCTTGACTACACAGCTCCACTGGCTTTTCTGTCAGCACTATTTAACTGTACTGTGGTTGTAGACAGATTTACTATCTCACAATTTGGGTTATGAATGTCTATACTGCAAAAAAATAATCATCATGCAGCAATGAGTCATAAAGCCTGCATCAACTGACACAGGCTTGCACTATGGGACTAAAAATAGCAGTGTAGACAGTGATGAGCTGCCAGAAGCTGAAGAACCGGTTCCTTCAGTTGCTCCGGGTCTTCGGCAGTACTTCGGCAGCACGTCCTTCAGTCGCTATGGGTCTTCAGTGGCACTGAAGGACCTGCCACGAAGTGCTGCTGAAGGCCTGGAGCGAGTGAAGGACCTGCCGCCGAAGTGCTGCCAAAGGCCTAGAGTGAGTGAAAGACCTGCCGCCGAAGTGCCGCCGAAGGCTCGGAGCGAGTGAAGGACCAGCCGCCGAAGTGCCGCCGAAGGCCCAGAGTGCCACTCGGTGAGTAAAAATTCTCCGGGAAGCTTCCACAGCCGAGAGCTCAGGCATGACGGAAAGGATGGTCCCGTGGGTTGCGTGTGGCCCGTGGGCCACAGTTTGCCCACCCCTTTAACAACCGGTTCTAAACCGGCTTCAAAATTTAACAACCGGTTCACGCGAACTGGTGCGAACCAGCTCCAGCTCATCACTGAGTGTAGATATTCAGTTGGGGTGGAGCCTGGGCTCTGACACTCTTCCCACTCACTGTGTCTCAGAGCCCAGTCTCCAGCCCAAACAAAGACAGCTAAAGTGCTATTTTTACTGTAAGCATGTCAGCCCTAGTCATTTGACCGGGACTCTGAGACTCACTGTCATTTTTTTGAAGTATAGACATACTTTTGATGTCTGTATAATTTTTAGCACTTCTATTCTAGCTTTGTAGGTTTGTAGGTGCACTAAAAAAAAATACGGCCACAATAATTCCTTAGTGATGCTGCTTTCTGTATTCAGAGCAAGCACATATTAACAGAACACTGGTTCCTGCTACCCTTAAAAGAGACACTTTTCCACGTTAAGATATATATGTGTGCATAAACTGGAAAAAATACAAAGGATCAAATTAACTGCTGGTTCAAACCTGCTGACTTCACTGGATTTTAACCAGGAATTAATTTAACCTAATTTTCCTATTTTCTTTCATACTAATTGTATCATAGAAAAAAGTTTTTCTGTAATAGAAAACACACAGGAGAATACCTAAAAATGGATGATTGACCATTACAAACCACAACACTTGTCTGAATCAGGGTTATGTGTTTTTTTATTAATACCTACCTATGGCAGGCCTAGTACCTCGATGGCCCCTTATGTCAAGGGGGTGGGAGGTAACACAGCTTCTCTACACCCAAGTCTGAGTTCTAAACCCCTCTGTAGTTAGCACAGTTTGGCTCAAAGGCCATCTACTTCCACTTCCCTAGTGGGATAATGCAGCCATCGAAACTCTTCTCCTGTCGGACTGTCATCTGGGGTATTGGCTTTCATCGGCTACTTCGGGGTCTCCCGATGTCCCCTCCAAGTGGTTCTGTGGCTCTGTTTGGCCTAACAATCCATGTCTCCCAGGGCGGATTCTCCCCTTCTTCATGAGCCATCTGCTCCACCCCCAAAAAGGTCAACGAAAAGGCCAGCCAGTTGTGCCCCAGAATCATGGGGTAGGCTAACCTAAGGGACACCCCAATTAGGCACCACCCCTCCTGCTGGGCTGCTGCTAGTCGCACTCAGATGATGGGGTAAGATTTCACATCCCCATGTATACATTGTATCGGTGCCCCGGTGGGGCCGGAGTGCTCTACTAGTCCAGTGAGGATGACAGTCTGGCTGCACCCCGAGTCCATCAACACCACGGTTGGAGTTCCCTCTACTCTCATGGGGATCACAATCTTTGGGGAGCTGTTCCTCCAAGATCGTTGGTCCACTGCTAGGGCCTGCCCGTAATTGCAGTCCATGTAGGGACACTCTCT
This sequence comes from Dermochelys coriacea, assembly GCF_009764565.3. Taxonomy (NCBI): domain Eukaryota; kingdom Metazoa; phylum Chordata; order Testudines; family Dermochelyidae; genus Dermochelys; species Dermochelys coriacea. The sequence continues at coordinate 31,748,251 of NC_050069.1, read as the reverse complement.
CCTGAAGTGTCCTATTTGTCCACACTGGTAGCACTGGTCCTGGCTCCCCTCCATGGGTGGCGTGATTTGTAGTAGGCCTGATCCTCCCAGTGATTCCTACTGAGTCAGAGCAGGCGTGCCCCCGAGGGACCCCATGTTCTGGTGGTTGTCGGAGACACCGTCTGCCCGGCGTATGACCTGGGGCTCCCCCTCCTGTCTTATGTAACCCTCCATCTGGGGGCCAGTCCCCCCTTCCTGAGCTCCTTGACTTGGGATCCACTCGCTTCTCCTGCTCGGCCACCTTGTAGCCTTCGGCAAGGGATGTGGCCTCCGCGAGGGTCTTTGGGTGGTGCCACTGCACCCACTCCTTCCCTCTGGTGGGCAGGATCAGAAGGAACTGCTCCAGGGCCACGGCTTCGGCCACTTGGCAGCTGGTTCAGTGTTCCGGCTCTAGCTACCTCCAACAGAGGCTGCGGACCCACTGTGCCACTGCCCACGGTCTGGCCCCTGGCAAATATTTCTCTCGGCAGAGTCTCTGCCCGTATGTCTCTGGGTTGATGCCTGTCTAGTCTAGGATTGTGGACTTAACCTTCTCATAGTGCAGCACCTTCTTTGGGTCAAGATTGCGGTAAGCGGCCTGAGCCGATCACATTAAGTACGGGGCTATACTAGTGGCCCAGTATCAGGGGGGCCACTGATTGGCAGTAGTTATCCACTCAAAAGTCACCAGAAGGCCTCGGGGTCATCCCTGGGCCCCGTCTTTGTAAGACACACCGGTAGTCGCCCAAGGCCATCCCCAGGCCCTGCTCTGGATGGGACTTGGAGCCGTCCTCAACAAGGCTGCCACCTGTTGGAAGAGTTGGTCCTGATTTACTTGCTGCTGGGTGACCAATTCCCGAAGCAGCTGTTGCTGTGATTCTTGTTGCTGTGCCACCTGTAGTTTCCGCCTGCTGTTGCTGTTGTTGGGCAGCTTGTTGCTGCTAGTTTTCCAGCAACCATTTCAGGAGCTTCTCCATCTCCATCCTTTAGGTGTGGGTCCTTCTATCAGGCCCTGGTCAGTGCCCACATTCTCCAGCATGTGTCGCGGGGCTAGTACCTCGACAGCCCCTTAAATCAAGGGGGCGGTAGGTAACACAGCCTCTCTATGCCCAAGTCCATGTTCTAAACCCCTCTGTAGTTAGCACAGTGTGACCCAAGCACCAGGGTCAATTTACTTCTCCTTCCCTAGTGGGATAATGCAGCCTAGCAGCCAGAGTCCATATAATGCACCCGTAGGGCAACATGGCCCAAGGGCCCAGAGTCCATCTAATTCCCCTACTCTGGTGCGGTAATGCGGCCTGGTGGCCAGAGTCCATACAAGGCGCCCTTGAAGTCAGGGCTATGCAACCTAGTGGCCAGAGTCAAAGAAGTAGGCCACCACCTGGGGGTGGATGGTAGCAGAGGTGGTAGGGGGATGAAGCCTCTCCCTCTCGACCAGGTCCTGTCCCAGGGCCCTGTAGCAGCGAGCATGGTCACCACCCAATCAGTGGAGATCCTTCTGCAACACTCTGACCTTCTTCAGGTATGAGGTATCACTCACTTCATCCCCTGGGCCACTTCCTACCATGTGTAATGAAGTCAGGGTCCATTCATCGTCGGGGTCTCCAAGCTCTTTGGTGCAGGTAACTTGTTGGGACTCCGACTCCTGTCGACTAACTGTGGGCAACCGGTCTCTGGTCTGGGCCTCAGAATCTCTGGTTTCTGCAGTCTAGGGCTGAAGCGGCTCCCAGGCTGGAGCCCCCACTAAGCATCCTTCTTCTCTGGCGGTCAGCCCTGACTGAGCAGCTTTGCAGGCTTTTATACCTGATTTCCAGGTGGAGCATACCCAGCGGAGCCTCAGGGGCGGGGTTTCTTCTGTTAGGAGGGAAGGATTAACCCCCTCCATACCACTGTGTGACCGATCTGCCCCATCACACTACCCCACAAAACAAAAATTTCATCCCAGGAAAACACTGGGCAATTTTAATTAATGTGAATTTTTTTTTGATGGTGGCTATAAAAGAATTTGCAGACTGATTTATCAGACTGCCCTGCAATTGGCTCCAGAAAGCAAACCAATTAAAGAAGCATATAAAAGCCAGGACGTATCTTTATACTTCACTGAAATATTCCTAAATTTATATATCAAATATCTTTTACTGCAGTGAAGTCCCACTGCAGCTTTGTTGCAGTAAAAATAAAATTACAATATGCTATAAAGAGTGCTTCTATTCAATTTTAATTCACAGGACAGACAGGTAACTATGAGGCAAGGCACTTTACCAGTAAATATGGGGTGACAGGTCATTAGACCAAATTTACTGCAATAGCAGATTGCAAGGAAGTGGTACAGTTGAAACACAGTAGCAGTTCGTTAGATGACTACCTCAATTGTTAGCTTGAGATTAGTTATTACAAAGCACACTAAGCCACAGAATTTTTACATGCATTTTTTGCATATGCTTGTGAATATAAGGAGAGAGAGGGATATGGACGTATTGCGCATATGTCCATAAAATTTACTGGGGAAAGGTATGCTTATTTTTTAGCTGTTTGGGATTTTTGTAAGCACATTTCACCTCTGCAAGGGACCCTTTCTCTTTTTGAGATATGGGTACAATTTCCTGTACAGTTACACCAAAGAGAAATTGGATGGATCTGAAAGGTCTTGATCCTGCAGCAATTTGCACGATAAGAATCAGGGTGCATAAGGCTCTTGAAGTCCATGACATTTGCCCCATCCCCAACCACCAGAGTTTGACAAGCTCTACTACTCACAAGTAAGTTGAAAAAGGAGCAGATTTTCTGAGAAGACAATAAATTAAGAACAGTCCTCATGAGGTGTGTCCTTCCAACCTATTACTCCTGACACTAGGCAAGAGTAATTTGGCACTTGGGCAGCAGCGCTCTCCTTAGTGCAGGTTCAGATCCTGCTGCATGCTGGGTCTACTTAAATTTTATCTGTTCCTTGTATGTGTAACACTCCACCCTACAGAATATGAAATCAGGTCTTATGCCACAAATCCACAGCTCAGCAACTGACCCAAGGAGCTTCCCCCATGGGAAAGGTTTGGAGATAGGATCTGTGAAGGATACAGCTCCACCCTGCACTCCTTCCGTGCACCAGCTTCCAATCCTCACTGCAGAGCCAAACTACACTGGTTACGGCTGCACAGGAACCATCTGCAAAGGAGAGGGCTGGTTTTGTTGCTGAGTATCATCTACATGCAGTATTTGTAAAAAAAAAAAAAAACCTCCAGTATTTACAATGATTAGACGTTTTCAAGAATTACTCAAAAATTCCTGAGAATTACAAGCAATGAAGATTCCTCTTTTATGGAGAAGTACATCTTATTTAGAACCAAGTGCATTTTTCTCAGATTTTCTTAAAAACAATCATGGCAAACATATCCTCTTGCTTGTATTTTTCTTAGAATCTATGTAATGCAAAGACTGCATGTGCCACTTATTTAAAAATGCTTTGTTAAGGTTTTGTTGTGAAGCAATTGCTTGTGTCTGTTCACTGTTGAAAACTTAAGTCTCCATATCTTCCAAGCTTTAGTTTATCATTCAGAGTTTATAGAATCAATGCCACACCAAGGAAAATAACTTTTCCTTTTCATTTCCCCACTGTGTGTCTATATCTATTATAACTACTGGTTCAAAGCTTTTTCTGCCCCTTCTGGGTCTCTGGTGAAATGGCTGGATCACTGACATTTTTCCCCTTTGATGTTCTCAGCAATTTTTTTTTATTACATTGTAAAAATCATCTGGTTCAGTTTCATGTGTGACAATAATTCTTCTTTCTCCTTTGCCTTTGCATCTAAAAAGTGACAAGTTTTTTTCCTTCTTCTTTCTTGGTCAGATAAAGGATCTTAGAGGGTGCCTTTGGGATTATAGTAGGATTTTTCTTGAAGAAACTATACATACTTTCATTGCGGGCTTAGGATTTATTGTCTTTTTGTGGGAGTGGAATGTTGAACCATTCATATTTTATGTACTTGAATTTGTCGGAAGCTATAAAACCATCCTAAGGGATATTAGTGGACTGCTAATGCCCCTTATGGAAATAGGACTGAAAGACTGAAAGATTTATTTTGAGAAAGACCAGGATACCGGGAAGTATGCTGGTCTACCATCTTCTAGAGAGGAAAGATAGGCTTGCGGTTAACGCACCAGGCTGAGACTTACGCAATCTGGCTTCAATTTCTGCCTCTTCCATCGACTTTTTCCATGACCTCAGGGGAGATTTTAAAAGGCACAAATGACAGGCACCCGTGAAAATCAATAATATTTAGGTGCTTAACTGTCATTTTGAAAATCCCTTTGAAAATCTCCTCCTTAGTATCTGTGTGCCTCATCTTCCACTCTGTACAGTGTGGGTATTACTTCTTTCCTGTCTCTGTCTCAACTTTTTAGACTAAACTTTCCTAGGCAGGGACCATATCTTCATGTTTTTGAGGTCATTGCCTTGCACAGTAACCCCCTTCCACAGACACACACATACTTTGGGGCCTCTAGGCTCTAGTGTAATACAAATAATAACAATGTCTAATACCTCTGAGTTTTTACTAGTATTTAACACAAGAGCTAGAGTACTTCCTAAGAGATGACTCAGGATTCATAAGTTGCACTCCCTGACCCCTGATGAGGTGCAGTGATGCTCACACATTCTGGCTGAACACCTGATCTACACTCTGAGATCCTGATGCTCTACACTTGTTTTACGCTGTGCCCACTCCAATAGAGGCTTTACAGCCATGTAAGTGAGCTGAGAATCAGACCTGGGTTGTGCTTCAACCTACATTTTTAACATTTGAGTTCCTGCCAGCAACAGGGGGAAAATTATCTGTTTATTTTTAATAAAATCACATTGCTTTCTAATTTCTTCATTATTAAAAAAAAATCACAGTTTAAAAAAAAGTTAGGTATTCTAAACACATTTAGAACATGAAACTCTTGCAGTTTGTTCTGCTGAATATATAAATTGTTATGTCTTTGTGCTGAAAAGTTACCAACTGAATCAGATCGGCATAGGTGCATTGCTAGATACATATGGTTAAATTGTAAATTGGAATGTAGAAAAGGAAGTAATGTTCAATAGCTATTTCTGTTCTGTATTTGGAATGAAGCAGGAGATTGAATCTATCACATATGATATTGTAGATAGAAAGGAAAATTTGCCATCTGTAACAAAGTGAATGTGAGGCAGTATCTGCTAAAATTAAATATTTTCAAATCACCAAGCCCAGGTAACTTATCGCCACGAGTCTTAAAGGAACTAGCTGAGGTGTTCTCTGAACCCCTGATATTTTTGTTGTTATTTTTTTAACAAATCTTGGAAATTTTGGGAAATGCCTAAAGACTGGAGGGCTGACAACGTAGTTCCAATATTTAAAGAAGGGTATGACCCAGACAACTGTAGGTCCCTTAGCCTGATGTCAACCCTGAGTAAAATAATGGAATGGTTAATTTGGAACTCTGTCAATAAAGTTTTAGAAGCTAAAAACGTAATCAATGCCAGTCATCATTGTTTCATGGAAGGTAGGTCTTGTCAAACAAACCTGTTGTCTTGTTTTGATAAAATTATAGGCCTGGTTGATAATACAATTGTGTCAGTATAGTTGGATTTCACCAAGACATTTGACTTAGCACCACATGACATTTTGATTAAAAATAAATCTTACATGATATGAAATTAACAGGGTCCACATTACATGGATTACAAACTGCATTCCTGACACACCTCAAAATTTAGATGTTAATGGAAAGCTATCAATGAGCTGCACCATTTCTATCAGGGTCCCCCAGGAATAAGTTCTTGGTCCAACACTATTTAATATTTTTAGAAATTATCTAGACAATGACACTAAATCTTTACTTGTAAAGTTTGCAGATGGCACAAAGATTGTTGGGTTAGTGAAGAAGGAAAAGGAGGAGGAGTTAGTGTTACAGAGTGAGGAGGAGTTAGTATTACAAAGTGATCTGAATTTTCTGATTAAATGGTCACAAGCAAAAAATCATTTTAATATTGCCAAATGCAAGGTAATATATCTAGAAATAAAGAATGTAGGCTATACCTAGAAATTAGGAAAGCAGTGACTTGGAGAAGGACTTAGAGGTCATTATAGATAATCACCTCAGCATGAGTTTTCAGTGCAATGCTGTGGGAAAAAGTGTTAGTGAAATCCTTGGATGTACAATAGAACCTCAGAGTTACAAATACTTCAGGAATGGAGGTTGTTCATAACTGTGAACAAAATGTTATGGTTGTTCTTTCAAAAGTTTACAGCTGAACATTGACTTAATTCAGCTTTGAAAGTTTATTAAGCAGAAGAAACATGCTGCTGTTAGCCATCTTAGTTTAAAGGAAACACGCACAGAAACAGTTTCTTTACCTTGTCAAATCTTTTTTTTTTAACTTTCCCTTTATTTTTTTAGTAGTTTGTCTTTTACACAGTACTGTACTGTATTTTCTTTTGTGTGTGTGTATGGCTCTGCTTCCTGAATGCATAATTCCAGTTCCAAATGAGGTGTGTGGTTGATGTTTGTAACTCTGGTGTTCATAACTCTGAGGTTCTACTGTATAAAAAGGGGAATATCAAGTAGAGGTAGGTAAGCGATCTGTACACAGCATTAGTAAGACTACTATTAGAATACTTTGTCTGGTTCTGGTGTCCACACTTCAGGAAGGATGTAGAACTACTTGAGTGAGTCCCAAGGAGGCCACAAAAATGATCTAAGAGGTAGAAACAAGCCTTAAGATGTGAAGTTTAAAGAGCTCGAATTTTTCAGCTTATCAAAGAGAAGGTTGAGAGTGACTTGATCACTGTATCTAAACATGGAAAATTTCTGATAATGGGGGCACATTTCAACGTTGCTGCTAAAGGCATAACAAAATAGAGTACCTGGAAGTTGAAGTTGGACAAATTCAATCTTTAAATAAGATGCAATTTCCTAGCAGTAAGGGTAATTAAAATTTGGAACAGCTTACCGGGGAAGTGGTGGACTTGTCATCAGTATGAGTCTTTAAAATAAGATTACGTATCTTTCTAAAATATGCTTTCATCAAATTCTGGGAGAAATTCTACAGCCTGTATGTGCAGGGGAGTGGGCTGGATGGTCGTGGTGGTCTCTTCTGTCCTAAGAATCTGTGAATTGCCCTGGTTATCCCTTTCATTCATGGGGAGAACAGAATTGCCTGCATTGCCCTCAACGTGCTCATAACACATAGACAATTACTATAAGGCAATCACATGCTTCAGGGGTCAAAAAGGATTTATTTCCCTTGTGGACAACTGGCCAGATGTAATCTGGGTGATTCCTCATAACCTCCTTCATCTGAAGCATCAGAGATTGGCCACACCTGGAGATAGGACACCAGATAGGGTGGACCACTGCTCTGGGGTGGTACATCTAGGCATGACTCACTTAATAATTTCCCACTATTGTAGGGACCTTTTGGCTATTGGTGGCACCTTGCTTGCTCCTGTTCTCTGACTGTAGCACATACCAGTTCAGTCTTCAGTGAACTAAAGATCTTTAGCCTAACTAAAATCATTGGAGTTTGTATAGGGGTGAAATTTAATATTCTGTGATATACAGGAGGTCAGATTAGATAATCTAATGGTCCCTTCTGGCCTTAAAACTCTATAAAATCTCTATGACATCTATGAAATATTCCACTAAATCAAGACCCTGCTTATATTTATCAAGTCTTTTTGCACAAGTGGGTTGTATTCATTCATCTTTCCAGCATGCATAAGATGGCTTTGTTCTGTTATAAAAACCCTGATTAGACGCCCATCTTTTTTCTTCTTTGGGTACAGTCCTGTATTACATTGATCAGTTGTACTCAATAGTTTGAACTAAAGTTTTTATACTTCATGAAATATAGGTCTGTTGGGTCTAAGTTTATATAATGGAGTCTGCTTATTGTGAACTTGGTCATTTTTCAGTTTTCATTCAGTTGAACAATTGAAATAGTCCATGAGAAAATTAAAAGAAAACAAGCATTTTTGACAGAAAATAGACAGAATTTTTCAACCAGCTCTCAAGATAAACTACAGCTGCCATGATGAAAGAAGTTGAACACATCCAATAGTTTTGCATATGAAAAAGGCAAATAATATAATTATACTGTTTTGATAAGGATGTTTAATGAGTACGTCTTGGGTTCCAAATTCTCCCTAAGTGACATTTAGCTTTTTGATTGACAGAGGATTTTCTATAGTGTGGTTGAGTGACTGGAGAAAGTTTTTCAGATTCAGTTTTCCTATCACTACTAATGATAGATTAAGGCTAATGGTACTTTCCAACCAAGTCCCCAATGTTATCTGTCCAATATGACAGAGCAAATCCTTGGTACAGCTAGGACCCTGATTCACAGTCCCATGAATTACCAACAAAACTATCTTCTAACAATAGCCACTGAAGACATCAGATAGACTGTGACAGGGGTTAAACCTTCAATAATCCTGACCTATGTCATGTGACTGGGCAGGGAATAAAGATGGGGCTCTTAACAGTACTTCTGTGTGCCACACCTTTATTAAATCATCCTCTCTTTATTTGTTTGGGTTTTTTAATTTAATTTATTCCATTCCCTACTTTACTACTCTTATTGATGTGGTATCAGATAGAAGCCCCTGTTGGGAATCAGGACCCCATCATGCTGGGCATCATATAGACCCATAACAGGAAGACAGTCCCTGTTTCAAAGAGTTTGCTCTTCCTTTTTTTTTTCCTTCCACAATTGTCTTTCTTTGCCCGTCCTCTGATCTTTCTCTTCCCATCTTCCTGCAATAGTCTGGTGTCCTCTTCCCCTAGACTTCCCTTTCAGGTTGTCTCCTGCTCTTCAATTTTTGTTCCCTCCTGGTTCTGTCCCCATCTCCCTATTTTATCCAACCCCCTTCCTATCTCTCCCCACACTGTTTTCATGTCAGGTCCTGTCTCTCCCACCCATACATGTGCAGTGTCCCTCCCCCATGAAGCTCTGCTCAGGGTGGTATATGCGGCTTCTGTTCTACACGGTTACATGTTCTGCAGGGCTACATGAGTAGGAGGTAGAAGATGCATCTCTCTGTCTCTCTCTCTCTCTCTCTCTGCTTGCCCACCTGCCAGTCCTACATTGATGCAGGAAGAGGTACAGTGGAGGTAAATCAATCACCAGGAGCAGTGAGTTGGGCAAAGAAGCCTTGTCTGCTTGCTCAGCAGTATTGAGAGTAGTCTTCTAATATCTGGGAGGAGGAACTGCACGGGAAACCTCACTCCCTGCAGCCCTGTTCAGCAGTGACATTTCAGCTAGGATGACTTATGGTAGGGCCTGATGCAAAGCCAGTTCAAGTCAATGAGATTTTTTCCATTGACTTCAGTGGGCTTGCATCAGTCTCATAATGTCAGGAAGAGAAAATGTGTGACCATTATATCTATTTATTAGTATTAATTATTTGTATTATGGTAATAGCTATTACAGTACTGTCTATAGATCCCAATTGAGATTTCAGCCTCTTCATGCTAGCCACTTTACAAATAGATGCTAAGAGACAATTTTAGGCTTGTACCACTTTCAGTCTAAATAGACAAGAGAGACAAATGGTGCGCAAAAATAAATACTGCCCTTATATAGTGTTCAGAGTAGCAGCCGTGTTAGTCTGTATTCGCAAAAAGAAAAGGAGTACCTGTGGCACCTTAGAGACTAACAAATTTATTAGAGCATAAGCTTTCGTGAGCTACAGCTCACTTCATCGGATGCATTCGATGAAGTGAGCTGTAGCTCACGAAAGCTTATGCTCTAATAAATTTGTTAGTCTCTAAGGTGCCACGGGTACTCCTTTTCTTTTTGCTTATATAGTGTGGAACTGAGGCAGAGAAAGATTAAGTGACTTGTCCAGGAACACACACAAAGATCATGGGAGATTTGGAAATCCATATAGAAGTGCAAATTAGGGATGTGTTTGTAATTGGTATTTCAAGGAAGTATAACTAAAGTTACAGATCAAATTAGAGATAACACTAGAGGAAGCTGGTAGAATGCCTTGTTAATTGAAACTTATTAAGCAGAAAAATACAGTGCTGGGAACAGATGGATGATGATACTTATTAGTCAATTTAGTTAAAGCAAGCAAGAGAGTGAGAGAGAGAGACCACAAAGAGACTGGGCACTTTCAGGTGGCTGACTAAACTAAAATTGGGAGTGAAGTAGTTGAAAGTAGACAGGAAAAGGAAGCATTCTTTTTTGGGACTGATTACATGTGAAAAGGATGCAGATGCATTTTGGCAGGTGTAACTACAGCTGTTTGGCAAAACCGTGATATTCAAGATTGACAGAGGAACAGATTTCAATATAACACTTATAAAAGATAACAAGGCCTCCCATAGCAAATATAGCTAAAGACTATAGTGGTTAATTTTTAAACCAATGCAGGGAAATTACAATATCTAGAAAAGTTCATGGCACAGACAAAATGCAGTGAAAAAAACCTATGAATTGAATTATTAACTTCATGGTGTCAATTACGTGTATAAACAACTGACTGGGCCCAAAGCATGTCTGTGAAATGGGTTTTGTGCATGGAGGAAGTACATCTAGATGTCTTTGGGGATATTTGTTTGGTTAAATGAGCCAGTGAAAAATTAACCTAAAGAAAATGCTAGTGCCTGTAGCGTTGCTTGCTTCTGGCCTAGTGCCATTTTCATTGCTTTTAAAAATGTGGAGGAAGAAATAGTGAAAATGAAAAATGTGGATGTCAAAGAGAAAGTTAAGAAGACAGCTGATTGATGTGCACCAGTGATTCCTGTGACAAGAGAGAATAGAAGAGTAAAATTTGCTTAGATCTTAAGCAGTTGAATGAGAAAGTAGGAAAGATGTATTCATTTGTCATTAGAAGATGTTGCTGCAAAAATAGCTGGGGCCCATGAAGCCTCTTCACTTCAATTCCTAAATGCTAATGGATTTTGGCAGATCTGATACTTTACATCTATGCAGTGAGAGTATTAAATTCACTCTGGGCCAGATCCTCAGCTGGTCTAAATCGGTGTATACTCACTGAAATGGAGTTTTGCTCATTTACACCTGCTGAGGATCTGGCTCTATATTTATAACCCCATTTTGGAAATTGTTCTTAATTAATCCCGTTTGTGTACCAGAAATATTCCAGAGGAAAATAATTGAGATGTGGGAGGAGCATGCAGATGCAATAGTTAATGGCATTATTCTATACAGAGAGGGATACAGTGTACATTTACCTAGTTAATATGTAATCCTGAGAGAATCTGAAAAAAATAATTAAAATAAAAATGGAAGTTTAAGAAAAGTGAAACTGAGTATTTTTACAGAGTGGAGTTCAATTTAACCCAGCCGTTCCAAAGCCATCCATACCCTGGTATCAATAGAGTTATACCAATAGATTGATATGATTAACTTTTTGGCAGATTTTTCTACCACAATTTAACTCTCTATGATCTCTTTCAATAATTCAGATGCTGGGGAGATCATAGAAAGGATTTGTGCCAGCACATAGCATTCTATGATATCTGAAGATTGACAGTGGTGAGAACCAATTTAGTTTTGGTGCAGTACATGGGGAAAGGCTTCTTCCAACTGCATTTTTTTCCCAATCATTAACTGTTTCAGAAAAGAGATGCTCAGATAGAGAAGGAATGTTTAGTAGGGGTAGGGTTCAGTGAGCAATTTATATACCATCTGTATAGATCATAATTCTTCCATCTTCTAATAAACCACAAATTACTAGCCTCCTTGATCAAGACCCCAAAAATGTCACTCACCTCCCCCAATGGGTGGGGGAACTTGATTGGGCCAGTTAGGGACAATCTCTAGCGAGAGAGACGCTTGCTGAGGGACACCAGGTAGTTCCTCCTTATGTGGAGTCTCTGGCAGCCATTGGCCAGCTTGCAGGGGTGTGCGGGTTGGCCAGCATTCCCAAACTCCCTAGATTTAACCCAGTGTAGAGACCATATGGAGCTTCTTCCAGCCCTATTCCAGCAGTGACACTCTGTCCACCCTGAACTATGAATGGGAACCTGTTCTGACAGATGCTGCAAGTCTATCCAATCACATGCTTGGGGGTCAAGAAGGATTTTTTTCTCCCATTGGCAGAGTACAAAGGAGTTTTTTGCCTTCCTTGCAACACCTTTAATCCACAGTGTAAGTAGGTATGCACTTAATACGTAACTGAGATACTTGGGTAGAGTTAATTTACTGCAACTTGTGGCTGGTTTCCAGTGAGATCAAAGGGATAAAATGAACAGTCTCCAGAGATAAAAAACCTGGGATTTTGTTGATGGGCCTTGGTTCATGGTTAGGCTTCTGGCCTTCACTGGCTAAGGTTCGACCTTGTGGACCTCCTGGGACATGGTCCCCCTTCTTCTGCACCCTCTGCTCCCCTAATGGTGGGGAGAGTGCTAGGACTCAGAGAGAGCTGAGTCCTGGGGGTAGACTGAAGAATTATTACCCCAAATTATGGATTATATGTAAGGAGCCCTGTAATGTTACCTGCACAATTTAGAGCTCCCCCCTCCTACCCCTCCCCCTGGGTCTGGGGTTTAATGTCCCCCTACACTCTTGTGGGTACTAAGGTTGTAAGGGACCCACCTCTATGCATCTGCAGGATCTTTTACCAGTGAAAGAGCCTTGCACAGTAAACTTGTATTTATTAACAATTAATCCACAGAATGCACTCACTAAGCATACAATGCTCACCACTTCTGGTAAGACAGATGAGCTTCTCCCAATGGCCATTGGAACTGGAACATCTGGAGGCTCTGGCTTCGGCATGGAATGGTCGTGCGGGTTATCGAGTTCTGGCAGCTTTGATCTTGGGCTGTGTTCTGTAGTTAGGTTCCAAAGAACTTCCTTTTGGACCCCAGTTTATATAGTTAAACTTAGGTCCTGCTTATCTGTACCTTAACAATCAGTGTTACTAAAGTATACTAAAGAATCAATATTTTAACCAATCCTAGCATATTATGAAACAATTCTTTAGCCACTCCTAGAACATTACCACCTACATACAAGAGTTAATGCAAATGTTGTGAAACCAGTTACACAGCAGAAAGAAACAAAGACAATTAAACAATTTAAGGTAAAACAAAAAGGGAAGTATAGATCTTCTCAACCAAAAAGTGGTTCTGCCAGGCAGAATGTTATCTTGCAAAACATCTTAATGTCTGCCCGTTGTTGAAACCACTCTTGGTGCTTATACTTCCTTAGGGCAGGAATACTTTCTTAACAACCTGTATACAGGTTTAGATACAGTTTAGATGGTTTTGATACAGTTTAGATGGGACGTGGTTCCCCTGCTTTTAACTAATAGCTGCTGAAAAAGCCTCAGATCACAATTCCCCTCCTTAATGACACTTTCACCAAACCTGTAATTACAATTACAGGAATCCAATACTTAGATCTTCTGAGCTTGGGTTTGCCTCCTGGATAAGATTTACAATGGGCTTATTTGACTTTATATATCAGACTCTTGTGTTTTCTGAACAATTCTTTTCATCCAGCAAGCCAAAGCTATCATGCCTACCAATAAAGCTCATTGGATTCCAATGATCAACACAATGGGGTGAACCATTGTTTAGCATTCAAGTCACAGAAGGCAACCACTTTAATAGTTTCCCAACAAGAACTATGTCCTGTGTCTGCAATAGTTTTCAGCACTTGGGTAATGTCTGCATTATCATGTTGTATTTCAGTACATATTTGCTCTCCTGTCTGTGCAATATATTGTAGATGTGAATGTAACCTATGATGGACCAACAATTTCCTTATCATATTCATATTCATGCCTAAATTTACAGGCATTATATTGTGATATAACTTTGGTTTAAAACTTAACTAGTTTAAAGTCCAAACAGGTACATAGAATTCAAAATCACTACTCTTAATTTTTGTAATATTGTAAAAACCTCTATTAACTAAATAAGCCATAAAATACAATTCATTATTGTCTACTACCACCATGGGTAGTGACACAAGTTCTAACACAAATACATCCCCTTCCTGCATATACAGCAGATGACTTTTGCTCAGTAAATATGTCAGATGTACATCCTTGGGTTCCTTTGTTTCTAATATAAAAACATTGATCCCTTTCTCGTAAATTTTGATCCTCACATAAAGGACAACAGTGAGCATGTGCAAGATTGGCAACTATTGAGCATACGAAATAAGGGGTGACAGAAAGGTCAGTTAGCGAAGCAGCTAGCTCATCAGAGCCCACTCATACCAGTCACAACTTGTTTTAAACGTCAGAGCTGTCAAGCTGAAAACTGAGATAAGTCAAAACTGAGCATTTGCAAGTGAGGTAACTGTTGCTAAGAATAGGTATAAAAAAAGAGCTACAATGTAGCATAAAAGGCCAGCTACCAGCAAGAGTCTGAAGGCTGTGTCTGAGAAGGAGAGAGGCATGCAGGAAGAGCCATGAAGCCGGCAGGAGAAGCCAAAGAAAAATTGTGGCAGAGAGAAAAGAAAGCTGGAGCAGCCACTCCTAGCACTTTACCATCTATATACAAGAGTCAGTGCAAATGTTGTGAAACCAGTTACGCCACAGACAGAAACAATTAAAGCCAATTAAAGAAACAATTAAACAATTTAAGGTAAAACAAAAAGGGAAGTATAGATCTTCTCAATCGAAAAGTGGTTCTGCTGGGAAGAGTGTTATCTTGCAAAGCTTTTCTTTAATTCTTCTAAAATATTGACCAAAAACTGAACAGCAGAAGTTATTTGATTTTTAAAAGATTTATAGAGTAAGCTTAATATTCTTTTAATTATAGTTTAGTATAAGGATAGAATAGGATATAGGGTTAGTATGTGTATGCTTGAAATATGTGTGTCTGTTTTAATTGTTTTACTTACGTAAACTTTAAAGCAATTTAAGATCTGCTTTCAGCAATTTGTTGCAAACTGGCCATTTGCAACAAATTGCTTCATTTGGAATCATTTAAACTTTATGCTTTTGTAGTTTAAGTGTTTTGAACTTGCAATAAGGGATTTGTGTCTCGGGGATTTTGTGCCTTGTTAAGTATTTTTAGATTATATTGATGTAGGAATTATTAGTTACTTTAATAAAAAGATAGGTAGTATTCTTTCTGAAACAAAGTGTGTCAATTATTTTATTGGAACATTATATCTGTGTCCTTTGTTGTTTTCCTTAGCAACCCTAGGAACTTTTATCTTGGGAAGAATAGATGAAGTGGGCAATAGGCAGGTTATTGTAGCAGCACCCCAAAATTCATCTTTTGGTGAACAAAGTAACCCCTGGGCTAGAGCTAATTAAATGCTTGGTATGGGTGATGGGCAGGTAGTCATCCATCTCCTGTGGTAAAGTTTAATAAAAGTTGTGACCTGCTGCTTATTTCCATGCGTCTGTCCTCATTTTGCCACTGTGTCCACATCAATATAGATGAAGCAACATCCTGATGTTCGCAACTCTTGATATCACTTATGAGACCCAATGCTAAGGCAAAATAATGCCAAGGAAAAGTCTGATTGTCACTGGGACATATTCAAGGCCTTCTGTGTGCATTAGAAATAGCAGGAGTACAATTCACCTGGATCGACAGTCTTTAAGACTGCGCTGATCACAACACGTCCGCCATTCTTCTCACACTCTTGCCTTTCTTCTCCACATTCGTCCAAAACATTTAACAATGTCATCTTCCCATCTTCTTGGAGGCCGACTTGGTGGTCTTTTCTGTTCTCACATCTTATCCTTTCTTCTCCTCCATGAGATGGTTTAACATTTCCTCCCTCACCAGCGACCTACAATTATAAGTACACACAGCAAGGGTGGTCCTTTTCCATGTTGGCCTAGCACCTGATATTGTTAGCAACCTCTCATTGCTCAATTTCCGCTCCGCCACCATAGAACGGTTCTATGATGCACAGGGAACTAAGATTCATTTACTCATGTTACTCATGTTAACTTCAAGCCATCCCACTGGCTAGGTGGGCAGGCATGCATACTTCCTCAAGTTTAGCTAGCCTTCAACCTCTAAGGAGAAGGAAAAGTGCTCTTCCCTCTGAGAGAGCAATTCCCCTCCCTGGATTGGATAGTCCAATACCTTTGTAGCATGGTTAGACCTACCAGGGCATATGCCCTGCTACCATAGCTGTCAGACAGCCAGGGTCACTGCTGCACCACGATGAGGCACTGAAGTAGGATTTTGCAGCAGCATAGCTGTCAGATGGTCAGAGTCACCACTGCACCATGATGAGTACAATTATTTGTGCAAAAAGTAAATTAGTGCCAAGAGATTAAATAGCGCTAGTGAGAGAAGCAATACGAGATGTGGAAATATACATTTTGCTTCCTTATTTTTTACTAACAGTCCCATAATGCTTAGCACCTAGAAAGTAGTAGTGCTATTGATCTTCAAAGCCATTTATAGACATTAACCACATATCAGGTTAGTGCTTGTGACTGTCAAACTATTAAAATGAGAGATTATCAAGTGCTTATGAAATGTATCTTTATGCTGTGAAATTCCATTTTTCCCTTTGTCCTGTAAACAAAAAACAGAAAGCCTAACCTGTAAAAAACTTCTTAAAAAGAAAGAAATTAGCAATTGTGTTGTGATCCCTCATCTCCACTTTCTTTACTGACAGGGAAATAAAGAGACAGTTTCTAATACTTTAAATAAACCCCTGTTAGTGTATCCTCTCCCTAGTATTGTGCCCCTTACAGTATGGCCCAGTCTCAGGGAGTTTTTAAGAGGCAATGTATTCCTTTCCAATTGCTCCATCTTCACTTTCTTTGAGGAATCAGATCATGAGGATCCTTTCATTAACTTATAACTTCTAGATTTAAAAGTCTTAGATATGTCAGTTCTCCCCACAGAGCTGATGCAGTCAGATTTCTATTTCTAATGTCAGAACTTATGATCTTGAGCATCCCATTGTCATGTTAAATATTCTGCTCCGGGGTACAGTAGGAGATGATGTGCAGAATCAAATGTGCCAGCACTAAAAAGAAGGTAGAGATTTCGTTCCACCTGCTGCTTTGAATTTTTGTTGTTGTCATGAGCTACTTTAACTTAATCTAGATTTACACTAATAAAAAGTCTATGTTGAAAGTTGACCCCTTCCATTAGACTTCCCACGCTATTAACACATTGAAACGCTTATAAACTCAGCCTTGTAGAAAATTTTCTCCAACTATAAAGATCTCCATGGCTCTTTCCTTGCTCAGAAATTCTGTCATTTTGTTTCCTTTTCTTTTGTCAAGTTCTATTCCAAACAGACCCATAACTCCTTTTGTTTTCTTCCCCATAGCCACTTTAATATTAAAAGTCCAAATTAGTAATGTTCAATTTTGTAAATCAATCTAGCTGAAAATCTTAAAGTCCTTACATGTACTTTTCAATACACTGGTATTAAAACTACACTTCTTGATTTAGATCCCACTGTTGTTGGGTTTTGTTTGTTTGTTTTTTTAAATATTGCTTATTTTTACTATGCTTTCAAACAATGCTGAGTTTCCACATGGTATTTGTAAAGGATGAAACCATCTCATGCATTGCTGTCTGTAACTATAAACACTCTTTCTTTTTCTCCCTTAGATTATATCTTCTCTGATCATTAATTTTAATGCATCAGGAACAACATCTGTATTGCCATTATAGAGCAGACCAACAATATACTCAGTTCCTAGTAAAACACTGCATGGATTTTGGATAAGCAACACTCTACAAGACTTGAGGTATCCTGTTAACTAAGTCTACGCTCAAGAATAGGTTCTATGATTCAATTTTACATGCAACCATTTTTCCCAATACTTCTACTTACTACTTCCTGAATCTATGTTTTGTTAAATAGATTTATATTTGGTTTCAATATAAATGTATCTAGGTGCTGGGTGTTAAGCAGAGTGGTGATCAGAGATAGAATTGGTAAGCTGGGGTGTACTGTTTCTTTGAAAGCAGCAAATCTGTGAATACTGCAAGAGTCCAATTGACTAGGGGCTGGATACTCTGGGAAGATGTTC
The DNA here is from genome assembly GCF_009764565.3 of Dermochelys coriacea. Classification (NCBI taxonomy): domain Eukaryota; kingdom Metazoa; phylum Chordata; order Testudines; family Dermochelyidae; genus Dermochelys; species Dermochelys coriacea. Next base: position 31,730,246 of record NC_050069.1, on the reverse strand, counting down.
ACAGGGGTCAAGGGTTGGGATGTGCCAATCATTAACCTCTAGAGTGACAGTGAGTACCACAAGGCCTAGAGGAGTGCTTGGGTGGCCAGTGGCCAGTGGAGTTAGGGAGCTGACCCATGGCAGGCACAGACAAGGCTTCTACACGCTAAGGGTAGGTGGTGGCAAGGTGCCTCACAATCCTGGGTACCCCCAGGAAGCATCACAGTCAGTTGCACAATACATAGGGAAACAAAGTTCTAACCAGCATCTTTCTTTCCCTTGTTTTATGTCTGGAATGACAAAACAGGCCTATTCACTTGCTGACAGACAAACATTATTGAATAGCAGAAGTAACTGCATAAGCCTTTAGTTTAAAGAGGCCTGTTATAAACATACAATTCCAGAACTGTTCTATTTCATGAATGCATGTCTGCTGCCTTTTTTTTCCAATCATCCTCCTCCCTCCCCCCCGCTGCCCCCGCACATGTATCAACAATGTACAGAAAGCTGCCTTCTTTTAGATGGTTGCCCCAAGACTGAAAAAAGAGGAGACATTTCAAGCAATGTCACCGCTTTCCACTTTAGCTACACAGAAAGGTGAGGAACTCCTCTCTCACGTTCAGACCAGCCAGTGTTAAAGAGACTGTAATTTTCTTTGGTGTAAATGGCAGAAGGAGAGAAACACTGTAGCTGTATTTCAAATTAAATCTATGTTTGCAAGAGAAACATTCAAGTAACAGAACTTTTCCTTCTCAGGTGGAGATTCCAGTTCTGTTCTCCTCCATTCTTTCTCTTCCTAACAGAGGTTGCAGTTCTCTCTGCACTTTTTGCAACCTCTTCTCCTCCCACATTTGCCACAAGATAGCATAGCTGCAGCTGGGGTATCTTTGTCCCTCTATCCTAGAGAAAGAGGAACTCCACTGTTCCCAGCACATTACAACAAATCCAGAAGACACAGTCCCTACCATAAGGAGTTTACAGTCTAATTTAGATACAAATAAAACAATTCATACACGTTATATATGGTGGTGAGTATGGTTGGGTGATGGTATCGGAATCTTACAGCAGTCAATGCTATTATTGACTTACTTCCTCTTTCCTGCATTCCTGGAAGGGGGTGCTGAGCTCAACTTGCTTTTACAACCCTTCCTGCCTTATGATAAGGAATGCTTGGAAGGAAGGTACTGCAGTCGTCCAATCAAGGAGATGAGGAATGCTTGGACAAGAATTTTAGTTGTGGAGATGAAGAAAAAAGAAGTTGATTTTGAAGATGTAGTGGAGGAAGAAGTGAAAAGATATTGCGAGAACTTGGGTGAGAGAGAATGAAGGAATAAATCAGAAATGACCTTAGTGATGTAAGCAAGAGTGGAAACTAGTAGAGACAGTAGAGTTGTCAGAATTAGGGAAGGATGCAAAGTTCAGGGTTTTTGTTTTTACCTGTTCCTTTGAGAAGCAGCAGGGCATCCTTGAGGATACATTGTCAATTGAGAGATTCCAGATGAGAAAATAGATCCCAGAGTCATCAGCTCAAAAGTATAACTGATTCCATCAGAACAGATGAGATCGCGTGGTGAGTGAAAAAATGCCATTTTGTTCAGTTTTGCTTGTTTTGAAGTCTGAAAATTGATTCACAGCTCAATGACTCAAGCACCTTGGTTTTGATTATAAATTATCTGTCAGGCAGTAGGGGTGTGAACTACATTTTCTGTGAGCTGCTCTATAATCAAAAGATTGCAGACTTCTACTAGATTCTGAATGTTAAGCTTATTTTCCCTCATAATAATTCTTCCAAAATTAATTTGTAATATAATGGTGGTAAATGAACTTTATTTGTAAATGTGATTATCTGTGCCAATTCATGTTTTTCTCTGCATCCATATACCTGTTTTAAATAATTGGTGAATACTTTCTTGGACAGTACTTACAGATGTTGTAAGAAGGTAGTTTACTGAACTTAGTCTCCTAAATTGTTTTAATTAAACATAATAATACCCGTCACAGGGTGCATCCACTCATCATTGGTCTGGCAACTCCTCCTGGTTGCTCAGGGAATTAGCTCTTGAGGCTGATGCCCCCATCTATGGTTTGTATGCCATCACTCTGTCTCTCCCTGTGGTCTGAAGCTCCTCTCCCACTCCAGTACCCTCAGCATCTCCTTGTGACTTAGCCCTCCAGATCATCCAGCATTTCCCCCTTACCACTGTCTCAGTTCTATGCCATACCCTCCGTGACAATCTGGGCCTACCCTCTTCTCCGGGTTCCAGTCCAGGGACCCTCAACTTAGCAGTTCTGGGCTTCCTCTCTCTGCCCTCACTACTCCTTCTCAGGACTGCTCCATGACACTCTGGTTCCCCTTCTCTCTCTGGGTGTACCAGCTCCAAGAACCTTCCTCCCTCTTTCCAGGGAGTGACTGCTATCTGCCTTCCGGCAGCCTTTCCCAGCCACCTCATCTGTAGCCCTCTACCTGGCTTTCCTATATGCTCCTAAAAAAATGAGCCTCTCTCTAATTAGTTGGCTGCTGCCTAATGTTCCTCTGTTTGCAGCCTGATTAGTTATTTGAGTCCACCTGGCCCAATTCAGCTCTTCCAGGGCTAGTGTGGGAGGACACCCCCAACACAATACCCCATACATATTGCCATTTTAAAAAGACAATTGAGGAAATTTATATGATATCACTATGAAACTCTGTATGAACTAAAAGATTAGGGCCATCTATTTGTTCGATGAAATACTAAGATACTGTAGAAATATTTTGACTATGTTAAGAGTTGCACTAGCCCAAGATTTCCAAGGATAAGTCACTTCTCCACTCAAACAGATTATTACATTTACAATTGTAATAATAATGTAGATGTATAATGTATAATAGTTCACTATTTATAAATTGGTAGGCAGAGATGCATTATGTATCTAATTTTTAGATCTGAAAAAAGCAACAATGCCTGAAAGCAGCAATCAAGATACAGTTACATGATACATATACCTTGTCTATCAGCTGTGCTGTCATTTCTAGATAAATGTGAATGATTGGGACAGCCTGATTTTATAAGGTACAATGTGCAATAAAGTAAAGGTGAATGATAATTAAGTATAGGTGACAGGATTACAGGAGGGACTAAGTGGCTTTAGAATGGTTTAATCTTCCTAGGGTTATTTAAATTAAGAGAAGAATATTGCCTTATTATATCGTTCCTCACAAAAATACAGTTTTATGTCATGCTACTTCCTTACTAAGCAAACTACTAATTTGATCTATGCTAGTATGATTGAGATATTAAATGCAAAGAAAGTCAAGGAAATCCAAGTCATATTTTCTTTGGGAACCATAAATCAGACCTTTTCAAATATGTAGAGTTTTTTATTACTCCAATGCACAATATTACATGGGGTGCTAACTAGAATGCTCATTATGTGTGTTTTTTTTCCACTTGTATCCTCATGTATGCTGTATATGCTACTGATTGCTTTAATATATTCCAAAACCAAAAACTTTGTTTCAAAACTGTTATAAGGATGCTGAGTGAGAGCAATATATCATCTGATATCATTTACAAACCCCAAGCACTTAAAACCAAGGAAATCAATAAATCAGAAGATCAGAAATCTTACATTGTCTACACAAACAGATTATTCTGATCAAATAAATTGAATAATATCGTATCACAACCTTAACTCTGATCGAAAGGGAAATACAGTAATATTCTTTCACCCCTAATCTTCATATAAAACATACAAAAAAAACCCCTTTTGAAAAATAAAAACAACCAAACACCTAACCCCTACTCTGGGATGGCCTAACTTTTCTGTATAAAACTTATTTTATGCTCTTTCCTGTCCCCTACAGTTTAACTCCTTTAGGATGACTATCACCATGGCCACAACAATAATGCCCACAAAATGAGCACCCACTGAACAAAGTGTACCGTCACTTTGTACTCAGAACAGTCACCTCTGAAAAACCCATGAGCACATAATAATATCAGCTCCATTAAGTGCACAACTTCACATTTAGATTCCTATCTTGGACTAGAAATCTGGACCTATATTTTTATTCTAAAGTCATGTCTGAGCATAAAGGTTGAATGCAATAAGGTGTTCAGCATCTAAGAGGTAACTGGGAACACTTAATTCCCATCTATTAGCAGGCTTTCAGCATGATGCAGGATGACACCCCTACATTACTTCTAACTTGAAGTGATTTAACACCCCCAACATCCAAAGGGCGTCTAGCTTTTCTAATGAGATAGCACTATTCAGATTTGAAATATTCCATTTTATACACTCAAAATGATAAACATTTCATGATTTTCTTAGTTTTGGCTTATTCTTTGGATCTCATTGAGATCTACGAAAAAAACCAAGTTATGTATTTCCATCTTCAAATGCCATTTTTGTTATCTGTGCAGAAAATTTCCAATCAGAGCATATTGGGAACAATATTTTTTCAGTGCATACCTATGAAACCCCTAGGCAGCCTTCTGACTTTCCAAAAATAGTTCACCTTCATTCTGAAATGTAGGAATGAAAATTTGTGTCCTGAGGAATTAGTTTGACAAACTTATGATCAAAAGAAAAAGGAAGGATTAGAATGAAATTTGGAACTCAATCTCAACTATAGCCCTTTAACCCATTTCACCCTATATGTTTCTGCTGTTATAAGCATATATAGTAACAGGGTTTTTTTTTTAAAAAAATAGATATAAGAGTTTTTTTTTATTTTGGAAATAATACTAGGTTATGATATGAACAAGAGGATGAGAGAAAAGAAATTATGGTCTGGATAGCATAACAGGATAAAAGATAAATGAGCCAGTAGCATCCCAAAGGAAAGATTGACAATGATTTTACTAATGTCCTTGATTGTTGTGCTATCATTTATAAAAATGGTTTATAAAAAATCAAGGTAAATATGTACTCTCTGATTGGTTGATGACTTTGCTGTGACAGAAAACTTATAACTCTGATAGGCATTATTAGTAGATCAGGTTCTCTTTATAACTCAGGTACAAGTTGCAACGTAGATTTTGCCAATTTCAAGCCCCATTAAGCTTTCTTGTTAAAGTGATAAATTATATGATGTGCTTTGAAACACTCAATTCATTAATGTCTGTTTAGACATTATAGAGGTCAATAAAGCCCTATTTTCCCACAGAGGTAAGAGTAGATAAATAGAATAAGTACTGAAAATTGATAGTAATCTTTTTGAACTGTCATTTTGCAAATTCTGTAGTGTTTTCTAAATAGTAAAAAGATTATTTTAGAAAGTAAGCTGGAAATAAACATGCTCCTAAATGTCTGACTAATACTAAAAAGTCATCATGGGAAGTGGGTTTGTTATCGGTTTTGTTTTATTTTCTTTGTTATGTAGCTTTTTTTTTATTTTTGGTGTTTAGCATTTAAGGATTAGGAAATAATTGGAATTATTCTGAACATGATATATCTTCAGTAAAGTTACTCTTTTTTTACATTGATCTGAGAGGAGCATGAAGTCCAGTGAATCAAATAATATTGCTCCATGAGTATAGAGATGAAATAAGTCCATGGATTTCAGTGGAGTTACTGTATATTGAAACTGATTAAATAAAGCAGACTTTGGCCCAATCAGTCAAGTTCCGTTTAATGTTTTGGCACTATGTATTGTTCTATTTGTTTTCATGGATACAACCTGAAAGCAGAAATACACCAAAGAAAGATTCTTACTGAGAGAGGTTTAGGTAGAAAACATTTTACTGGTAATATATTGGAACAAAAAAACCCCAACAACCAACCAACCAAAACAAATACAAAGAACAAAACTGCCACCGGCAACAAAAGGCATTTCTTCAAGATCTAACCTCCTATGCATTCAAGCAACCAGAATTTATAACATTATCTATATCAACCTCATCTCATAATTTCTGACAATGTTAAATATTGAAAATAATTGAAAGTAAACATTGGTTCAATTTTTTTAAGTAATAGCCCAAAAGACAACAATAAAAAGTAAGTTGTAAAGAAATACTTCTTGAATAAAATAAAATTAAAAATACCTACCTGCCAGATTGTCTTTTTATTAATATCATAGCATAAAACTTGAAGGCAGGAAGATTTTTAGTAATAATCTGACTTTTCTTGAACACCAGAGACCTTTCCAAAATCAGTGGTAGTATGTTATGCACTATTTTGAAACATTCCTGGAAGATTTGGTTTGTGTTCAAGTTCATCTTGTATTTTTTATATATACAAATGACTCTTTTTCTGCTTAGCCCCCTTTGGGAGTCATATAGCCATTAAATCTAACAGGAAGGAATACAGTCACTTGTGAGGTATATTAAAGTTAAGGAATGGGTGAAAAAATGGGTATACAGAGTTGTTCATCAAAGTTTTCAACTCCTTGCATGTAATGTGTTCTTGGATGAAAACCACTGTTTATGTCTTAAGCATAATTTCCTTAGAGAGTGTTACATCAATATTATGATAATTAGAGAAAATTCCCAGTTATGACATGAACTATGAGCCACTAACCCACAAAAATACCAGCTGCTCAAAATATTAGGTAACTTTAAAACTCCAATGTCACAGCCTCATTCTGAATTAAGACTTTTGTTCTTGTGCACGTGAGTGCCTGTGAGGTTATGTGAAGGTGTCCCAAGAGGCCATGGCACTCACATCACTGGGGACCTGAGAGGCCCTGGCATATATATATATATAGGATAAAGTAAGGAGAAAATCCCACCACAATCTTTCATCAAAACAATGTTCCAAAGAATCAGATAAGTTTAATGCCCAAAATCTCTTCATAGGCAATTCTAGAGGACAAAATACCTTCCTTCCTGTAGTCCATTCCTAGATGTTCCCATTTCCCCACGGAGACCTAGAGAGTCTCTGCATTCATTAAGCTTGCAGACATTTTGTATGTGCTAAAGAAAATAAGTAAGCTACTATCCATGCTTTACCCCAGGGAAATCTGGCCAGGCTTTCCACTCCATGTCTTCAATTCAGCAAAGCACTGGAGGATGTGCTTCATGGTTGACACATGAGTTATCCTGTTGGCTTCAGTGGAATTATTCAAATGTTTAAAGTTCAGCGCCTGCTTTGGTGCTTTGCTGGACTGGAACCAAACTGAATGAACATCCTGTGGTCCATGCTCAGGATCGTCCTTAGCCATAGGCAGAATAGGCAGCTGCCTAGCGCACCACTCTGCCTAGGTTACCACTCTGCTGGAAGTCCAGACAGACAGGAAGCAGTGGAGCATGTAAGAGCAGGGATGCTGGGTCCTAGAGAGACCCTCATGAAGCACAGTCTGAGGGAGGGGATTGGCTGCTAGAGTCTCTGGGGTTAAGGATGGGGGAAGGAACTCACCTGTGAGTGTGACCCTATGCCCCGGAATGAGGTGGGGCAGGCTCAGCGCCTGCAGTATCCTTTGTTGCCCCCCCCATAATGTCCATTCTCCCCCATACACACGGAGCACCCCTCCTTCCCCCCTCCCCTCCAGCAGGGCTGGGTTGGGTGAGGGGAAGGGGGCAGCTGAGTGGGTGCGTGCTGAGGAATGAAAGTGAAAGTAACTCACTTCCTCGGCAGCCAGCCAGGATTGGAATGGTCACACAGCTGGCTGGGCCAAATAGCATGCATGAAAAATCAAGATGGGGGTTGGGGTAGGGTGACCAGATGTGCCACTTTTATTGGGACAATCCCAATTTTTGGGTATTTTTCTTATATAGGCTCCTATTACCTCCCTCCCCCTGTCCTGATTTTTCACACTTGCTGTCTGATCAACCTAGGTGGGGGTAATTGGTGCCTGTATAAGACAAAGCCCCAAATATCGGGACTGGCCCTATAAAATCAGGACATGTGGTCACCCTAGCTAGTGAGCTCGTCTCTCCCCGGGCAGGCAGTGATCCATCTCATCCGGAGGGGAGCTGCACAGGGCAGTGTGAGCTGCTGTGGCTCCGGGGGTGCCCCATCCCTGAGATCAGAAGCTGTGCTAACTTCACCGTGGTCCCTTGGGCGGGTGGTGGTACCCATCGGCATGTGATTGGACCTGATGGTTTGCTGCTGCTTTTGCTACTCTGCCCCCCCAGAGGTGGATTTGGGGATACTGCAGTTTTCCACCTATCTCCTCCTTTACTGCAGCTGTTGGACCAGCAGGCTGGGGCGTGAGTAAGCCAAGCATGAAAGCAGTACTGTGTTGCCATTTAGATTGTCATTTAATAATTTTTTTTGACAAAAATGCTTGCTAACAATCCTGAATCCAATTTCAATATTTTTTAAAAAAAATCAATATCTTATCCAAAAACAGAAAATTAAGTTGTTGACAATTATTAGTGACAAGTTTGGTTTGGGGCAGGGAGTGGGCCAGTTTTCATCAGAGAAACAAAAAATGTTGACTGGCTTTCCTATAGCCCTGTTACTGCTAAATAGAGCCCTCTAACAACTGTAATATGCTCATCTCCTTACTAGTGTATAGAGTGACCATATGTTGTATTAAGATTCTCTTGCTTTTTTTCCCAGTGAGTCAGTATAGCTTCTGCCAGCCCAGAGGTTGGACCGCCAATGTCTTATGTTTTCATTTCACAATGTTTTGTCCAACTTTCATAAAGTAAATACATGGTTAATATGAGTTTAAAAGGCCTGGGACACTTCTTTGTGAAGAATATGTGCAGCAGATCATGCTAGAGCTGTGAAAATGTCAGTTTTTGATGGAACTTTAGAGGTAGTGATTTGTCATGTATTTCTGGCAGTGCCCAAAATGTGCTGCTATTGCTAATGTCTTTCCAAACAAAAATAAGGCACAATAGGACTTCTGTAACATTTCTGTGCTGCCTTAATCTAGATGAGATGATTCTGTGCTGACTTCATTTTGGTCACTTTGTGCTTTACCTAGGAATAAAACTAGGGTTATATTTTGCCACTGTTTGGAAACCCTGTTTATTAAACTGGATAATGCCATTGATCTATTTACAGTATAAGGTTGATATAGAGTTGTAACTAACATTAAGACTGATGCCCACTATACATTTAAAACTAAAAAGTGGCTTTGTAAAAATGACATGGGTTTCCAACTCTACTGTGTCTCAGTCAGGGTGGAGCGCCTTGTGAGGTGTCTTCACACTAGCTCAAGGTCACAGACTCACGACTATCCTATATTAGTTATTTTAAATAATATGTCTGATAATCTGATAATTTAAAGAGCTATTTCTTTAAAAAACACCCTTATAAGTTATGTCATATCAAAACAACTTTCTGGGTCACAAAAAAGAAAATGGAAAGATGAAATAGGATTAGCTGTACAAGCACAGAAGGGTTGTATACTTAAGTTTGTACGTCATGAAAACAACGAAGTTGATCAAGATCATCAAGTAACTGCCGAAGAAAATATTTATGCAGATGAAGCTCAAGAAACGCAACAACACACAGAACAATCATTTAAACAGATGCAGACACAAAACAAGAAATTACAACAGTTGAGACTGTACTAGCACGGGATATAGATGACATTGGCACATGGCCGCAATCTTTAAACAACGAATTCCATTTCATTATACTTGAGAAAGACCGTGGGAGAATAAAAGGTCTTGAATATCCTAAAGACATTAGAGGTAGGAAATTCACAGAAAACAATTACTACAAAAGACTTTCTAATGATGAAATTGTTAACAGACGGTGGCTTCTGTACTCTAAATTCAAAGATGCTGTATTTTGTTTCCTATGCAAGCTTTTCAATAGTTGCTATTTTAAGATAGCAAACATGGTATTAATGATTGGAAAAATCTTAGTCACATATTACTGCAACATGAAAAGGCACAACACCACATTGAAAGTATGCACAAATGGTGTAAGCTGAGTGTAAGATTAAAAAATCAGACAACCCTTGATGCCCCAAATCAAAGATTGCTGGAGTCAGAGAAGCAGCATTGGCATCGTGTTCTTGAACATCTATTATCTATTGTTGAATATCTATCAACAAACAATCTTGCTTTTAGAGGAAGCATTGAGAAATTATTCCAGCCCCAAAATGGCAATTTTGGGGGCCTTGTACAACTGTTGGGAAAATTTGACACGGTGATGAGTGAACATCTCTGAAGAGTAACTGAAAATGAAATACATGACCACTATTTGGGACCAAGAATTCAAAATGAACTGATCGTGTTAATGAGTGATAAAATGAGAGACAAAATTGTTTCATTGGTTACTTTGGGAAAATATTTTGCCTTAATTCTAGATTGCACTCCAGACATAAGTCATCAAGAATAGATGTTGTTAGTAGTGAGATTTGTCGCATTACTGATTCAGCACAGATTACAGTTAAGGAATCATTTATCACATTTTTAGACGTAGAGGACACTACAGGTTTTGGACTTCTTCAAGCTCTCCTTGATGAACTAAAATGAATGGGATTGTCCATAATGAACATTAGAGGACAAGGCTATGATAATGGTGCCCATATGAGATGATGCATTTCTGGTGTGCAAGCTAGATCCACGAGCCTTTTTTGTTCAGTGTGCATGCCACAGTCTTAATTTATTTTTGTGTGATATGGCCAAGTCTTCTGTAGAAGCTATTTGTTTTTTTGGTTTGCTGCAAAGCATTTACGTGCTCTTTTCAGGTTCCACTCAATGATGACAAATATTCAGAGCACATGTCAATGTTATTAATGTTAAGCCTCTATCTGAGACACGCTGGGAAAGCAGAGTAGAAAGTGCAAAAACATTGAGATATTAATCTGAGGAATTTTACAGAGCACTGGTTGCTATTTTGGAAGAAGCCAGAGATCCAAAAGCTAAAAGTGAAGCACAGTCATTGGCCTCTGAAATATCCAACATCAAGTTTCTAACATCTGTCATAATCTGGTATAAAGAAAAGGAGTACTTGTGGCATCTTAGAGACTAACCAATTTATTTGAGCATAAGCTTTCGTGAGCTACAGCTCACTTCATCGGATGCCTTCATCCGATGAAGTGAGCTGTAGCTCACGAAAGCTTATGCTCAAATAAATTTGTTAGTCTCTAAGGTGCCACAAGTACTCCTTTTCTTTTTGCAAATACAGACTAACATGGCTGCTACTCTATAATCTGGTATGACATTCTTGTTAAAATCCCAAGTGTAAGCAAAATAATGCAGAGTCCAATGATGCAGCTTGATTCCATACTTACCTTACTAAACAACACAGGAGACTTTTTAGTGAAATACAGAGAAAATGGATTCAAAGAAGCACAGGTTACAGCAAGGGAGCTTGCACAGGCACTCGGTATAGAACCAAAATTTCCATGTCCAAGTGTGACACGAGTTTCAAGGAAAAAACGGCAAGCAGAATATGAAGGCACAGATGAGCCCATAGACAATCCAGAAAAGAAATTTGAGGTTGAGTTTTTTAATGTTGTGATGGATAAAGCAATATCTGCCATTGATGAAAGGTTTAATACCTTACGAGCACACCATGAACACTTTGGATTTTTGTATGACATATCTAAATTCAACGAAATAGGAAAACAACAGCAGCAAATGACAAAGTGCAAGAACCTAGACAGCCTCCTGAAGCACAGTGATAGTTTTGATTTAAATGGACTTGAACTGTATGAAGAATTGAGTCATTAATGTAATTAATTAATTGAGTAATTAATTAAGTAATTAATAATTATATAATTAATAACAATAATTAATTAATTGAGTAATTAACACATTGTCATTAATGTTGCCACATGCAAAATCGGTGATGGACATTGTACAGTTTATTCATATCAGCAAACTTGTTGACATATATCTTAATGTGTACATTGCCACACGTAATCTACTGACAATTCCTGTAACATTAGCATCAGGAGAACGGAGTATCTCAAAACTAAAGCTCATTGAAAACTATCTCCGTTCTACAATGAGTCAGGAACTATTGACTGGTCTTGCTATTCTTGCAATCGAACAAGACATCACTTTGTCTTTGTCATATGATGACATTATTACTGATTTTGCAGCCAAAAAAGCCAGAAAGTTTGCTTTTAATTAAAAACAAATCCTTGTTTCAATACCTCTTCATAGAAATGACCAATAAAATGTTGACAAATTAAAAACATTATATTATTTGCATCATTCTGTCAATAAATCAGAATTTTTTCTGTTGCGCTACTTCTTTAGTGCTAGTCCACCAGCATTACAGTGTGCTTAATTAAGTTAAATTGTTTTTAATAAAGTGCATGTGGCAAGTTTTCCAATACTGTAAGCTTATATTTGTGTTGCTAAGAGCAAGTCAGGCATAGGGGCACCAGTTTAATAATCCTGCCTAGGGCACCATGAATCCTAAGGACAGCCCTATCCATGCTTCCCTCGGATTCAGCAGAGCCCCACTGAGCCTTTTCGTTCTTCTAGGCAGTGTATAATATTCAGGCCCCAGGGATTTAATATCTATCATACATAAAAGAGATTCTCCCTCTATCAGAAAGAAAAGCAGTACTTGTGGCACCTTAGAGACTAACAAATTTATTAGAGCATAAGCTTTCGTGAGCTACAGCTCACTTCATCGGATGCATTTGGTGGAAAAAACAGAGGAGAGATTTATATACACACACAGAGAACATGAAACAATGGGTTTATCATACACACTGTAAGGAAAGTGATCACTTAAGATAAGCCATCAACAGCAGCAGGGGGGGGAAAGGAGGAAAACCTTTTATGGTGACAAGCAAGGTAGGCTATTTCCAGCAGTTAACAAGAATATCAGAGGAACAGTGGGGGGTGGGGTGGGGGGGGAGAAATAACGTGGGGAAATAGTTTTACTTTGTATAATGACTCATCCATTCCCAGTCTCTATTCAAGCCTAAGTTAATTGTATCCAGTTTGCAAATTAATTCCAATTCAGCAGTCTCTCCTTGGAGTCTGTTTTTGAAGCTTTTTTGTTGAAGGATAGCCACTCTTAGGTCTGTAATCGAGTGACCAGAGAGATTGAAGTGTTCTCCAACTGGTTTTTGAATGTTATAATTCTTGACGTCTGATTTGTGTCCATTCATTCTTTTATGTAGAGACTGTCCAGTTTGGCCAATGTACATAGCAGGGGGCATTGCTGGCACATGATGGCATATATCACATTGGTAGATGCGCAGGTGAACGAGCCAAAACAGACTCCAACGAGAGACTGCTGAATTGGAATTAATTTGCAAACTGGATACAATTAACATAGGCTTGAATAGAGACTGGGAATGGATGAGTCATTACACAAAGTAAAACTATTTCCCCATGTTATTTCTCCCCCCCACCCCACCCCCCACTGTTCCTCTGATATTCTTGTTAACTGCTGGAATTAGCCTACCTTGCTTGTCACCATGAAAGGTTTTCCTCCTTTCCCCCCCCTGCTGCTGGTGATGGCTTATCTTAAGTGATCACTCTCCTTACAGTAAAAAGAAAAGGAGTACTTGTGGCACCTTAGAGACTAACAAATTTATTAGAGCATAAGCTTTCGTGAGCTACAGCTCACTTCATCGGATGCATCCGACGAAAATCCGATGAAAGCTTATGCGCTAATAAATTTGTTAGTCTCTAAGGTGCCACAAGTACTCCTTTTCTTTTTGCGAATACAGACTAACACGGCTGCTACTCTGAAACCTCTCCTTACAGTGTGTATGATAAACCCATTGTTTCATGTTCTGTGTGTGTGTATATAAATCTCTCCTCTGTTTTTTCCACCAAATGCATCCGATGAAGTGAGCTGTAGCTCACGAAAGCTTATGCTCTAATAAATTTGTTAGTCTCTAAGATGCCACAAGTACTGCTTTTCTTTTTGCGAATACAGACTAACACGGCTGCTACTCTAAATCCCTCTATCAGAGAAATTAACATTCTACAGTCTGCCTCCTACCACCTTTTTTTCACTGTTTCCTTTCCATCTAGTTGGAACAGTGAATTTATTACATTTAAACAATGGACTGGTTATAATATTGTTCTTATTCTCTATATCATAACATATTGTAAGTCCTGCCTTTTTAAAACCCCAACAACAACCAGGAATGTCACTATTTTAGGAGATTCAATATGCATCTCCCCTTATGCTAATATATGTGGAGTTTATCTTTTTGTGGCACAAGTGTAGCACATATGAAGTAGCTAGTGGTAATACTTTGCACAGAAATGTGGAGAGTTTGTTTCATTTTGATGAGCAACCAAAAGTATTATGTCACATCATTAGCATACTCTTTTGCTCTTGGAAGGTGTGGCAAATGAAACTGTAGGAATAAATATTCTCCCAGAGAGTTTTACTAGATAAGTTACATCTTTGTAGTGGTACAGTAGAAAAGTATTTGACTAGGTTAGTTTACCTTAATAATACCAGATGGCTGTGTGCATTGCTGAAAACATTAGGCACTTCTCATATAAGGTTTTTTGGAAGAACTCACTGATAGAGGAAAAGTTATGTTGAGAATAGATTGTTAGACTGGAGGTCAGAAAAACAGTATTGTTTTCTGACCACATTACCTGCCTGGATTGTCTTTGTCAGTATTTTGTGTAGCAGCAGGAGAAATAAGGTTTCACAAATATTCCATCAGAGTTGACCTTGATGATATAGAATAATATGTATATTATACAAAAAGGATAATGAATAGGTTGAGTAGCAGGCAGCTGGGTAGAGCTGAAGTCAATTAATTTACTTAATAAGATGCATATACTGCATATGAATAATTATGAATCTATAATGAAACCAATATATATATAATACATATAACAGTGATAACTGAATAAAGTAACTAATACATACAATGTATATAAAAACTGCACACAGTTCGATTACATACTTCTCCATGCTTGGCTTGCGTTCTTAGATTTTAAGCTCTGTAACGCAGGGATTATGTGGACAGCATCTATCTGCAATAGTGCACAAAGCACGCAATTAGAATGGAGCCCCATTGGGTTCAGTGCTATACAAATCCCCAAGAAACATGTCACGGGGAAAATATCATTGTTATACATCTCTGTAAGACTAAATGAGCAAAGATGCATGATAGCTACCAAGTTATTGTCTATACTAATTCATTCATAGCCCATATTGTCAGAGATTGCACACCTTGATGAATGACCTACTCCAACAAAAAGAAAAGGAGCATTGCCACAAGTACTCCTTTTCTTTTTGTGGATACAGACTAACACAGCCGCTACTCTACTCCAACATTGCACCAAAGCAGTCAGTTAGTCAAGCCAAATTATGTTACTGTATAACTTATAAAGTCAAGTTTGTTTCTGAGATAAACCTGTTGCTTTGTGATATGCCACATAATTAAATTTCAGCCTGATTTGTGACTGCTTCATGAATAAATATGTACAGGGGATGTTTTTCTTCTACAGCAAAGTTTCAACAACACTACTCACCTAAGGAATCTTTGAGTTAAACTAATCAGGAACAACTCAGAATATTCCAAGGCAATATGTTAAGTGATCCTGACAAAACAACATTGAAAGGTACATATTGACAGATAGTATGTGTCAAGGTCAAAATCAATTACTTGTTAAAAAAACCCTGTGTTTTTTCCTTTGCCTGATTTGACATCAGTATGTTGCCATATATGGATTTAATCAATATTTGGTGGAGATAATTTAATTTTTATGTAACTAATCTGTTAACTAATTTTATGTACCTAAATATCACCTCATATATTGTACACCTAGCAGTAGATTTCTTATTGGTTACTTTTTAGCTAATCAATTATACGGTTTTGAAGTGAGCTGTAGCTCACGAAAGCTTATGCTCTAATAAATTTGTTAGTTTCTAAGGTGCCACAAGTATTCCTTTTCTTTTTACGGTTTATAAGGAGTGTATACATTTCTTTTCACTTAGTATGAGTACTGCCATGCCCACATTTCCTGTGGAATGGCCAAAATCCACTGGAGAAAGTCAGGACATAGTTCAGGCAAGAGTCTCAGTAGATCTGCAGTAGTCAAGGCAGCCCACTAAATTACATCAGCTGAGGTTATAGCCTCAGGCTTCTCCCAGAGGGACTTTGTCCCACTATAGAGCTGAGCTATATGGTGTCTGACTCAGTGGTGCTTAGAGAAGAGAAATGGTTTGAAGTGGATGGGGTAAGCTGTGCCCATGGCTCTACACTCTAAAAACGTACAAGTTACTCCTGCCTATGATGATTTTCTTCTGAAGATCTATGTGCAGGATTCATCCCTGTTACTCATTCTCTGTTATTATTTTTAGAGATTCATCCCATAAAACTACTAAATCTACATATGGGGCCTAATTCTTTGCTCTTAACTCAATGGAGCTACACCAATCTAATGTTGATGTGAAATCAGAATCAATTCTATATAAAATTATAGCTATGTATAAATAATAGTCTGGCTCTTATATAAAGCTAAATTTGACTAAATATATGCACGTCATGTCATAAAAAACTAGGCAGATTGATTGGTTTATTAGCATTTTGCTAATTACTGCCATAAGCAACTTTTATAATGAGTACACCTGGAAGTAACAGAATATCAGACTAAATAAGATTTGCTTTCATATAATTGCAATAGGAGTCAAATTTATGTGGCTGAGCAATAAAGAGTAAGAGTATAGAAAAAGTTCCAGAGTAGCAACCGTGTTACTCTGTATCCGCAAAAAGAACAGGAGTACTTGTGGCACCTGTTCTTTTTAGTATAGAAAAATCCATTCACCAGAAATCAGTATCCCAGGCCAAATATCATTACTGAAATGGAAGTTAGCCAAGGGAATGTGGGAATTTCAAATAGTCGAATATATCAAGATAATTTTAAAATCATCTTCAAATATAATTTACTTTAAATGGAATTACTGGTGCTTAGCACCTCTGAAAATTAGATCCTCAGTGTCTAAATTTTTGCACCTAAAATCGGAAAACACTTTTGGGAAATATGACCCCAAGTTACTTGTCTAAAGCAACACAGCAATTACATAGCAGAGACAGGAACAGAAACACATGGCTACTTTTCTGAGGATCTACTTTTTGCACATATATCTTCATTTCCTGGTTGTGTGTGTGGTCTGCAGCTGAAGTACCTCACTGCATCCAGAAGTCTGTTTGAACAACACATTTAGCTCAACCAAAAGTAGAGGGAAGGGGGATGAATAAATCAGAAAAAACTCTGTTCTTGTGTCACTTCCAGCTCAAGTTTCAAAACTCAGAGTGGCTAAGCATGCAAACTTTTAGGTGCTTATCCAATTGGAATCACTGATTTTTTTTAGATTCATCCATTGGTATTTATTTGTACATGTTCGCATACATATATAGAGATGGAGCAAATATCTTACTTAAACCAAAGAACTTCTCCTTATGGTAATCATTTTAACATATTGAATTTATGAACTAAAATTTGATAGAAATGTAAAATGTCTAGAGGACTGAGAATTTGATTGGGAGATAAGAATGCCTGGCCCTGATACTGATCTCATGTACACTGAATCATAGAATCATAGAATATCAGGGTTGGAAGGGACCTCAGGAGGTCATCTAGTCCAACCCCCTGATCAAAGCAGGACCAATCCCCAACTAAATCATCCCAGCCAGGGCTTTGTCAAGCCTGACCTTAGAAACTTCAAAGGAAGGAGATTCCATCACCTCCCTAGGTAACACATTCCAGTGCTTCACCACCCTCCTAGTGAAAAAGTTTTTCCTAATATCCAATCTAAACCTCCCGCACTGAACTTGAGACCATTACTTCTCGTTCTGTCATCCGCTACCACTGAGAACTGTCTAGATCCATCCTCTTTGGAACCCCCTTTCAGGTAGTTGAAAGCAGCTATCAAATCCCCACTCATTCTTCTCTTCCACAGACTAAACTATCCCAGTTCTCTCAGCCTCTCCTCATAAGTCATGTGTTCCTGTCCCCTAATTATTTTTGTTGCCCTCCGCTGGACGCTTTCAAATTTTTTCACATCCTTCTTGTAGTGTGGGGCCCAAAACTGGACACAATACTCCAGATGAGGCCTCACCAATGTCGAATAGAGGGGAACAATCACGTCCCTCAATCTGCTGGCAATGCCCCTACTTATGCATCCCAAAATGCCATTGACCTTTTTGGCAACAAGGGCAAACTGTTGACTCATATGCAGCTTCTCGTCCACTGTAACCCCTAGGTGCTTTTCTGCAGAACTGATGCCTGGCCATTCAGTCCCCAGCCTGTAGCAGTGCATGGGATTCTTCCATCCTAAGTGCAGGACTCTGCACTTGTCCTTGTTGAATCTCATCTGATTTATTTTGGCCCGATTCTCTAATTTGTCTAGGTCCCTCTGTGTCCTATCCCTACCTTCCAGCATATCTACCTCTCCTCCCAGTTTAGTGTCATCTGCAAACTTCCTAAGGGTGCAATCCACGCCATCTTCCAGTTCATTAATGAAGATATTGAACAAAACCAGCCCCAGGACTGACCTTTGGGGCACTATGCTTGATACCGGCTGCCAACTAAGCATGGAGCCATTGATCACTACCTGTTGAGCCCGATGATCTAGCCAGCTTTCTATCTACCTTATAGTCCATTCATCCAGCCAATACTTTTTTAACTTGCTGGCAAGAATACTGTGGGAAACCGTGTCAAAAGCTTTGCTAAAGTCAAGGAATAACACATCCACTGCTTTCCTCTCATCCACAGAGCCAGTTATCTCATCATAGAAGGCAATTAGATTAGTGAGGCATGACTTGCCTTTGGTGAATCCATGCTGACTGTTCCTGATCACTTTCCTCTCCTCTAAGTGCTTCAGAATCGATTCCTTGAGTACCTGTTCCATGATTTTTCCAGGGACTGAGGTGAGGCTGACTGGCCTGTAGTTCCCAGGATCCTCCTTCTTCCCTTTTTTAAAGATGGGCACTACATTAGCCTTTGTCCAGTCGTCCAGTACCTCCCCCTATCACCGTGAGTTTTCAAAGATAATGGCCAATGGCTCTACAATCACATCCGCTAACTCCTTTAGCAGCGCATCTGGCCCCATGGACTTGTGCTCATCCAGCTTTTCTAAATAGTCCCGATCTACTTCTTTCTCCACACCTCCTCCCCATACTGTGCTGCCTAGAGTAGCTCTGTCATGAAGACAGAGGCAAAAAAAGCATTGAGTACATTAGCTTTTTCCAGATCCTATCACTTGGTCGCCTCCCTCATTCAGTAAGGGGCCCACACTTTCCTTGACTTTCTTCTTGTTGCTAACATACCTGCAGAAATCCTTATTGTTACTCTTAACATTCCTTGCTAGCTGCAACTTCAAGTGTGATTTGGCCTTCCTGATTTCACTCCTGCATGCCTGAGCAATATTTTTATACTCCTCCCTGGTCATTTGTCCAATCTTCCACTTCTTGTAAGCTTCTTTTTTGTGGTTAAGATCAGCAAGGATTTCACTGTTAAGCCAAGCTGGTCACCTGCCATATTTATTATTCTTTCTACACATCGGGATGGTTTGTCCCTGTAACCTCAATAAGGATTCTTTAAAATACAGCCAGCTCTCCTGGATTCCTTTCCCCCTCATATTATTCTCCCAGGGGATGCTGCCCATCAGTTCCATAAGGGAGTCAAACTTTGCTTTTCTGAAGTCCAGGGTCCGTATTCTGCTGCTCTCCTTTCTTCCTTGTGTCAGGATCCTGAATTCGACCATCTCAGGGTCACTGCCTCCCAGATTCCTATCCACTTTTGCTTCCTCTATGAATTCTTCCATTAGCTTTAATGCAGTTACTCCAGATTGACACCAGTGTGCATGAGAACAGAAATAGGGTTGTTGAGGAATGGGCTTCTGCTCAAATTATAAAAAGAGGGCTCTGATTTTGGGTACTATGACAGGGTTAGGCCAGATGGCTACAGGAGAGTGATAGAAGGCAGATATATTAGCCCCAGGTTAAGTAGGTCCCTTTTCCCTGGGTAAGATAACAGGGAAGGTTCCAGAACAATCAGGGACATTCTGGAGACAATTAAACAGACAGGCTGTTTAGAACACCTGCAGCCAATCAAGAAGGTGCTAGAATTAATTAAGGCAGGCTAATCAGGGCACCTGGGTTTAAAAAGGAGCTCAGTTCAGTTTGTGGTGCACGTGTGAGGAACTGGGAGCAAGAAGCGCTAGGAACTGAGAGTGAGAACACGTACTGTTGGAGGACTGAGGAGTACAAGCATTATCAGACACCAGGATGAAGGTCTTATGGTGAGGATAAAGAAGGTGTTGGGAGGAGGCCATGGGGAAGTAGCCCAGGGAGTTGTAGCTGTTGCACAGCTGTTCCAGGAGGCACTCTAGACAGCTGCATTGCACAGGGCTCTGGGCTGGAACCCAGAGCAGAGGGAGGGCTCGGGTTCCCCCCAAACCTCCCAACTCCTGGTCAGACATAGGAGGAGTTGACCTTGACTGTGAGTTCATGAAAATGGCCAAATTGAGGGCTGCCGTGAAGCTCCAAGGCGAGCAAATCCACCAATAAGCGCAAGACCCACCAAGGTAGAGGAGGAACTTTGTCACAGTACCTTAATTTTAGATGCGATATTGTAGATACCCTGCGCCTCATTTTCAGAGGTGCTGAGGACCACCAACTCTACTTGCAGTCAATGGAAGCTGTGACAGTGATGTCTGAAGCTGGGCACCCAAAAATTCAGGATCCCAAATTTAGGGTTTACTTTGGAAAACTTGATATTTAGACTTTCTGTGTCTCAACTGTGCTTCCTGTATAATAGGGCTAATAATAATCACCTCCTTAATGTGGATGTTATGAGGATCAAGTAGTTTGAAAACAAAATTGTCATTATTATCGAACCATTTTTTGATCCAGTGTTCTGAGGACCCAGTCAGGATCAGGGTTCCATTGTGCTCTGCAAACAATGGTAAGAGACACTGCCTGCCTCAGGGAGCTTACAATCTAAGAAGACAAATAACATCTAAATGGAGAAGGGAGAGAGGAAACAGTATGCTTCAATCTATACAATGTTTATATACAGCTGTACAGCTGAACTGTTTGTTTGTTTGTTAGTTATCAAGTTAGAACCAGTTATCCCTAAGAGCCATCAACACAGCCATCACTCACTGAATAATTTTTTTTTAACCTTAAAGGCAAAGTTGGGTCTTCAGAAGAGTTTTAAAGAAGGGTAGCCCTATCGACTTATAGAGGAAGGAGGATGGGCCTTTCAAATGTAAGGGAAAAGAAAGCTTGGAGATTTTTGTGTGAGAAGCTGATAGATAACAAGTGGCAGAGTTCTTTGACTGATGCACCCTGTTAGCCAATGTTGGAACTTCCTTGATTTCTACAGACAAAATGTTGTAGCTGTGATTTTTTTTAACTCTACGATCCATATATAAAATCGAGATAGGAATGGTCTTTTGGATAAAGGCATTTAATGTCTAGTTCACAAAAGTGCAATAGGAGGAACCCTAAGGATAGCCTGGTGAGAAGTCTTGGAATTTATACCGTATTGGTTTCATTATTAAAGCCAAACCTCAGGAGTTGGCGAGTTTGACCCTGTATAGCACATACCGACTTTATTTGGAGCAGGGATGGAACACCATTGGTTCAGAAAATATTAAGTTCAATTACTTTTAGGAACAAGACTTTTTAGAGGCTGCAAAACATGTTTTGGTGGAGAGTCCTTATTTTCACTTTTCCCCCATTGTCAAAATTAGAATTGAAGTAAAGTAAAGTGAAGTAAAACATGTTTGTCCAATGTGCACATAAATTGAAGTATGCCTTTTATTGTCAAATTGGGGGGAAACATTTCTCTTGTAGAAGGAGAATGCTTATTAGAATGTTACAGAAAGAAATGTTTTATCTGAACTTATTAAAATTCCTCATTACAGTGTAACTACTGAATATTTGTATTTAATGACAGAAACCATCATTTATTAATAGGGGTCAAGACTGGAAAAATACACATTTGCCATTTGCTGTTATGAATTTTGGAATATATCATTGAGAACATTGAAACGTTATAATGAAGATCAGAACAAACCACAATGTTAAAAATGTGAGTCTAAAGAATACAGAGATTCTTTATTTCAGAATACATTGTTCCATATTTGACATTTGAATGTAGCAGTCATATTGTTACAGAGATCAAATATAAACTTGCAAATCAGAATGCATGAATAAAATGCATGAGTTAAATGTGTTTGCAAAGAGCTAAAAATGGGGGAGGAGAATGCCAACAAACTGTTTTTTTAAATGTAAGTATACTGAACAGCCTGTATCAGAAGAACCTGACTGTTCAACAGTAATAGCCTAAAACATTGCAGTATCACTACTGTAAGTTGTAATAATTTAGAAAATATCTTTAGAAAACTAAATATTTTATAAGGAAAGTAATTGTAACTTAAAGAGTGAATAGGAAATTGCTACAGATGTTGGATGATGACATTGGCAACAATGTACTTCTCTTGGCCAAACTGCAAAAAAGTATGTTTTATTTTTATGAGATAAACTCTGAAGGAGCCTTTTTAGAGGGTTGTCTGTAAAACAACAGCTACAGAGTTTACTCTAACCTTGCAATTCGGAATTAATCCTAATATGTGTAGGTAGGTGATTGGTAGTGCAGGTGATTGGTAGTGAAGTTTGGCTAAATTTGGATGAGGATCCAAACTTTGGAGCCCTACTTGAAATGTTCTGAGCATTTCTTGTTTGAGCCCTCATTCTCAGAAGGCTGGCTATTGCTACAGAAATGTGGAACTTGGGTATACAGAACTGTTTCTACAAACATGCTACATATGGTTATTTAAAGGGAAGCAAGAATGGAAATAATTTATATATGTATATACAGGATTGTGTGCTGTTGTAGGGTAAAATATAAAATGTTCATTTTCAGATCCTTTTCCAGTATCATGGGAATTCAAACGATAGGTTGGAAATATAGCATTCTTGTTAGCGTGTTCTAAGTTCCTAGAAAATTCCAACATTTGATGGATACTTTCAGCGTTTTACATATTTGTAGCAGGTAATTAGATGAAATTAAGGCAATAAATGGAATGCTTTGGATTCAATGCCAACATAATTTTTTTACATTACTATATAGTATCCTGGCTACCTTCATAATATTAGCTGAGTACTCAGTTCCTTTACAGTTAACATTTTCTTCTCAAAATTTCTTGCTTTAACAAAATTGGACCAAGTGGCTTAAATTTGACTGGGAGCATAAGTTGATTTAATTTACATTCTGATGCTGTGTTGTTGGATAAAGTAAGAACGATTGACTTTTTAGGGTTTTATTTTTTATCTGATGTTAGTTAGTGATAGCAACCACAGCTTATGCTCAAATTAATATTTTAGTCTCTAAGGTGCCACAAGTACTCCTTTTCTTTTTATGAATACAGACTAACACGGCTGCTACTCTGAAACCTAGCAACCACAAAGTCAGTAGAGTTCTTGATGTATGTACAAGTTGATACATACATACCTTCTCATTGGGAAGGGCGAACTGAGACAATTAAAACAAAAATCTATGTTCTAATGATATTTAAAAGTTCAAGAAGTTCATATAAAGACCCTTTCCCTCCATATTTCAATTAAGCCTTTCTACTGCTTCACACCCTCTATAGACCCTCCCTTCAGCCTCCCCTACAAATCCATCAACAACCTCCACTTTCCATATCTGTCCAGCAGGCTTTCCCTTAAGAGGGGACCCATCCTCTCTATGAACTCTTTCCTGACTGACCAATAGGGAGCCCTGACTCAGATAGATGTCTGTGGTAACTACTAACATCCACAAACAGCAGTTACATCTCAGAATAATATAATACAACACCTTCTGAAGATATCAACATTTTGTAGCTTTTAACACCCTGTAGCACCCCACTGAACCCAAATAAATGTTTCATATGTATTGGGGGGAGGGGAATGTTAACCACCCCTTCCTCCCCACATTATAGTTTAAAGTTGATAAAGCTATGGCCTTCCACTTTGAAATACAGGCACGGAAATACATTCTATTGTCCTGAGTGTCCAGGCCAAGCATCTCAGGGAGTCAATGGGATTTTTGTTCCTAACTCCCTTAGACATTTTTGAAAACCCTAAATAAATCCACATCATACAAATATTTATAACACTCTCCCTTTGTGCAAATTAAATTTCTGCTATGCAAATGTTCTCAGGAAGTGAATTAAAAGGGATTACAAATACAATCAATATAAATGAGTCATGTTTAGTCAATAAAAGTTTGGATAATTTTAAAAATGAACACTTCAAGCTAGAAGAAAAGGAGTACCTGTGGCACCTTAGATACTTACAAATTTATTTGAGCATAAGCTTTCGTGACCTACAGCTCACTTCCTCGGATGATTCAATGGAAAATACAGTGGGGAGATTTATATACATAGAGAACATGAAACAATGGGTGTTACCATACACACTGTAAGGAGAGTGATCACTTAAGATGAGCTATTACCAGCAGGAGAGCGGAGTGGGGGGGGAAAACCTTTTGTAATGATAATCAAGGTGGGCCATTTCCAGCAGTTGACAAGAATGTCTGAGGAACAGCAGGGGGGAATAAACATAGGGAAATAGTTTTACTTTGTGTAATGACCCATCCACTCCCAGTCTCTATTCAAGCCTAAGTTAATTGTATCCAGTTTGCAACTTAATTCCAATTCAGCAGTCTCTCATTGGAGTCTGTTTTTGAAGTTTTTTTGTTGAAGAATTGCCACTTTAGGTCTGTAATGAAGTAACCAGAGAGTGGGCCACTTTTGGTAAGCAGAACTGGCGCTGTGGGATGAACCGAACGCCGGGTTAAGGCACCCGATGCCGACGCTCATCAGGCCCCAGGAAAGGTGTTGATTGATATAGACAGCAGGATGGTGGCCATGGAAGTTGGAATCCACTAAGGAGTGTATAACAACTCACCTGCTGAATCAACTAGCCCTGAAAATGGATGGTGCTGGAGTGTCGGGCCCATACCCGGCCGTCACCGGCAATGAGAGCCGTGGGGGCTATGCTGCAATGAGTAGGAGGGCTGCTGCGGTGTGCCTTGAAGACTAGGGCTTATGCTCAAATAAATTTGTTAGTCTCTAAGGTGCCACAAGTACTCCTTTTCTTTTTGCGAATATAGACTAACACGGCTGCTACTCTGAAACTTGAAGCTAGGTAAATTCTGCTCACTTTTATTTATGTTTACATCTGTGTTGTCAACTCAAACATCATGACTGTGGGGGACAGCTGATTCAACAGAGTATCTACTGAAACTACCACTGACTGGAGATAGAAACAAGTTTGCTATTAAGTTGTTAGGGAGTCACTGGATATTGCCCTAATCTTGGAGAATGATGGGTTGCTTCTTTTTTCTGACCTGCTTTATAGAAAAACAAGAGAATTTATGGTTATTTTTCTATGACCATAGTAACAATAAATAGTTTGAAGTGTATTATGGAGAACAGAGTAGTCTATTGAATTGCTATATAAAGTTAGATGGAAAAATACATTTCAGAAATCAGGACATCAAACACAAATACCAAATCATTGCCATACTAAAAATAAAGCCTATTCAGCAGAAATACAATATACTATCGCCTTCTTTTGTAGCCACCTCAAGAAACTGAACTGTTAACAAAGAAGATCGATAATCAAATGAATATAGTTCATGTATAATGCTGCAGTGTTTGCAGTTCCAGATCTTTGGACATACAGGGGAACCATTTTTAAAATGTGCAATATTAGGCCCAGAACTCACATTATTAATTATGGAAGCACACTGTACATTAAAGCTGTTTGAATTATACATGGCCAGTTATTTACCAGATAAACTTAGCATCCCCTTTTCAATGTTTACTTGTTATCTGTGATCAAGCTGTGATTGTTATGAATATGTTCCTTATTTGTAATTGCTCCACTAATAGTTTGTGCAAGCATTTGTTAGGCTATGGTTTGGTTTGTAAACTAGTTGCTATGAGTAGTTGTTAATTTGCTACCCATGTCACATGTGGATCTAATTCACTTGATGGCATTTGTGTTCCCTCAATGAATGACCAAAGCCTTATAAAGAAGAAAAAAAAAAACCCTGGAAACCTTTGTGAATGTCTATATGCTTTGAATGTATGGCAAAGATAATAAAAAAGAGTTTTTCAAAATGGCCCTGAGAGCCCTTGACTGGAAATATATGAGCCCATACTGAGGAGAACACAAGCAGCTTTCTCACCCACCCCATTTACTATACATTCCCATGCGAAGGTCAGGGGCAATTATAGTACAAAACTAGTTCACATAATTATTCCTGACCCTTTTGTTGTCCATGATTGTTGTGAGTTACAATTTAGTCATTTGAATGTTTACAAGTAAGCTCATAAACCAGTCAGGAATGCTGGAAAAGTATTGACAGGTTTCTTTTGTAAAATTATTTGCAAATACAATTTTTCATCATACACCTGCACTACTCTTTCAGAAAAAAATGTATCTCAGGGACCTGCAACTGTAATACAGTACTTATGTCCTGTTGTAATAACTGAGCCTAAAAATTTATCCTAATTGTGAGATGAACTGTGAAAAAGAGAGTTCATAAAACATCATAATAGCTCATAACAATAAACAGGGAAAGTTGTGAAAAAGAGATGGAGACTGAATTATCCAAAACAGAAAGACCTACTTATATAACTCGAGGACTGTGTCAAAATTATGCCTGATAAACAAGAACAGTGTGAGAAAGGAAATCAACTAACCAAAATTTGTGTAAAAAGAAAAGGAGTACTTGTGGCACCTTAGAGACTAACAAATTTATTAGAGCATAAGCTTTCGTGAGCTACAGCTCACTTCCTCGGATGCATCCGATGAAGTGAGCTGTAGCTCACGAAAGCTTATGCTCTAATAAATTTGTTAGTCTCTAAGGTGCCACAAGTATTCCTTTTCTTTTTGCGAATACAGACTAACACGGCTGCTACTCTGAAACCTGTCAAAATTTGTGTGTTGGGGTTAGGCCTAATGAGTGGACAAAATAATGAGAGGATGTGCTACCCATCTCTCCCTTTTGATGCTTTTTGTTGAGGGGGTTGGGGGAGAGCTGGCTATGGTAAATGCTAGCTGACTAAAAGATTGAGGAAAGGGAAGGAGCAGGCTTTATCATGGTTGACGCCCCCAGTGTCTCCTGGCACCCCAGACCTTTATCATCTAATCCTGAAAGATGTCTTGACTAAACCGGGCCAAAGAAAGGGAAACAGATGAAAGTGCCACTTCCATCAGTGCCACTAAATTCCAAACACCACCTGGGATGGGAGACTTCATCTTCCCACTCCAAAATGTTTTTTTTTCCTTCCCTACCTTATTTCTTCTCTTTTCCATCTGTCATCTTTTCCCATCTATCTAATAAGTGTCTGGGTTAGCCAGCCACGATTGCATATTTTGCAACACTACTGTAAGCCTGTGACTAGAAAGGCAGCTAAGTGCAATACCCTAAACAGCCCAATGCTGGTACAAGTTAGCCAGCTCTCAGAGTGGCTGATAAGATGGTGTGCAGGGCCTGTGTTTTTCCAGCAGTGAGATTACAAGTGAGAATCAATATCAGAGATGGAAGCTGCATTTTCTGTCTTTGCTGTTCTCCTCTTTTCCCTTTTGTGTGTTTGGTTTTTTTGCCTTCCAGGAAATGGGATCGGACTTTAACCATAATAGCAATAACAACAGTTCCAGCCCATCTCTACTAACTTCTCTTCTTTTCTCCTAAAAGGACAGTTATTACCATCATTGATACCATCTAAGAGACTGTCAAACAAGAGCTTTTTTCCCTTCTAAATATTCTTTCCAGCTAAAGGGAAAGGGATGTTGTTAAAATGAAATTCTTACTTAACTTTAATTGTTTTTCCTTCCTTTTCTTTATCTTTAACAGCAGATAAGAAAAATGTTTAATGGCTTGTTTGCCATGGTGCTAAACAGGCTGAAGTCTCTGTGTATCAAACCCTGAACCTTGTTTAAAACGGTTTAATGTTGGATGTGACTGAGTCATGTTAACCCCTTTAACTCTTTGGGCCCATATATTTCAACTACATTAATACATCAGCCCTCTTCTGCTTTGTCTTATACTAATATGTGTAAACAAAGGACAAAGACACTGTGTTACATCTGTCCACAAGCAGATAGTGTGAAGAGATAAGGTAGAGCAATTAAAGTGTTACAGGATATGGTGGGAGTGTACTATATGAGCATACACTTGAAGGCTTCCTGGCTCCTCTCTCAAGCCAAGGTCAAGCAACCATTTAGGAGGGGTAAAGGGGGGTGAGGGTGGGAGGGGAGGCATAAGAAACACTAAAAGCCAAAGAAAGGCCTGGCCTTGGGCAGAGCACAACATCACTTCTTACTCCTCTCATGGGATACAAAAGGGGTGGGATGAAGACCACAGAGCCATAACCTCCCAAAACACAACATGACCATAAGTTGTAAAAGATCTGACTAGGGGCATGCACTGCAGGTATATTTGGGCCTGCTAAGGAGGGGGGGGGGGGAAGAGGGAAGGGGGAATAGGGAACAGGGACACAGGCAAGGCTCTGTGGTGTCAGAGCTGGGAAGGGGATATGAGGTACAGGCTCTTTGGTGTCAGAGCTGGGAAAAGAGATATGGGGTAAAGGCTCTGTGACATCAGAGCTGGGAATGGAATACTGGGAAACCGACTCTGCCCTCGTGTAGAGCTATGGATATGCTTGCTTGGAAACTAACCCCAACAAACATCGAATTGCCTGCACTTCGGACTTTTGGTCTTCTGCTTTCTGTCTGTATGACAAGAACCAAAGGAAGGGGATGAAGGGAAAGCTCTCTAACATCCTGTATTGTCACAATGGTCCACAATTCTTCTGATGTGGTTACTTTGATTTGTGTGTGTGTGTGTATGGTAGTTTGCACACTAATCTTTTTTGTTAATGTCTCAGTGTAGGGAGTAATTAATGGAATTTGCCATAACAATGGTGCTAATGGAAGGTTTCCCTGAATAAGACTGGCATATTCCTACCCTTTACCTGCGGGATAAAGTTAGCAGGGAGGGCAGGGTTTACCGGTCCAGGGGGCCATGGCCCTCCCATTTTTTACCATAAGGGAGAGCAATGGGGGAGGAGGGATGAGCAAGCAGGGAGATGGGATTTGGGAGGGAAGGTGGCACAGAAGCAGGATCTTGGGGGAAGAGGCGGTGTGAGGGTGGGACCTCAGAGAGAAAGGGTGGGGCACGGTGGGCCTCAGGGGAAGAGGCAGGGCAAGGCCTCAAGGAAAGAGTGGCATGGGAAAGGGCTATAGTTTGGATGCCAGTGGATCCCCCTACATTTAGGGTGCTTCTGCTACCCCTGAGAGTGGGCACTAGGACTGTTCCTATTCACCTCTTGCACATCCTAGGTGAGGGAGGGAGGTCAAGAGATGGGCATAATCTCTTCACTTGGGGGTGCACAAAGACTTCACCATCTCCAAACTCCTCCAGAGCACAAATTGTCTCAAAGGGGATGAGGCAAAGGTGGATCATGGCCCCACACCCCCTCCACACCAGCCTGCAGAGTGTGCTCTGTACACCTTTCTCTAACATATAATTCCTCCCTGAGCACCCATGGGGATGATACAGCTTCACACTACTCCCAACAAAGGCTGTGCCCAGATGTCATAATCTAGTCCTGAATAAGCACTTCAGGATTTGTTTGACTCAACATTTAAACCAACAACCATCTCCACACAAAATTCAAACTAAAAACAGCCAAACACAGTTGCAGGAGATAATGCACATAGTTTCTCACAGACACATTAGACTATTATCAGTTGTATAATAGTCTTAGGACCTGATCCAAAGCTCGATAAAGTTAATTGAAATGATAGTATCTGAATCTGGCCCATAGTGCAAAACTTTAATACTGCAGAGTCTCGTAAGTGCTCTGAGTCATACGACAATCACAGCTCATCCTAATCATGTAGGAAAGGATATTACATGTACATTATGGGCATTTTTCACGCAGTGGATAGTCACATCACACAACAAGCACTCTTGGCTTGAGATCTTCATAGTTATTTCAATCACACAGCATGCCAGGGTTATTTTACCATTAGATCACATTACATTTATCATTTTATCTGATTGTACATTATGGTCACCTCAATCACAGTCATCCAGACTATTCTCACTACAGATTTCAGATGCTTTCCACATACCAGTGTCCAGTGACTGGGCCTGATTCTGATCTCATTTACACTATGCTAACGCCAGTGAGATCAGTGGACTTACTCCTCATTTCTGCCTTGTAAGTGAGATTAGAAATGAAGCCCACTCTTCTCACTGCATCTAGGATCCTCTACTTGTAGTACTGTAGATGTGTAGAGATTGTCTTTCCAGTTTATGGGACACTGCAGAAATGTCTAAAGAATCTATAAAGTATATTACATGGGTTGATATTTTGTTCCTGTCTTTGCTAGAATATTGCAGATATTTAAAATGTATCTGATACCTATTATCCTCAATAATAAAACTATAAACCAGAGTGAAAAAATACTTCTAATGCTGTAACCTACTGGTGATTGTATGTTACAGGTCTTCTCTGTGCCAAGTTGCAGAGGATATGAGTTGATGGTAGAGCACCCAACTGCAGTGCCTTGCCTCTTTAGCTTTTGGGTTACATTGCCATTCTTCATCTCAAACAGAGACCATTGGTACCTGGTTTGTTTTCTAGTGCATAAAACCGCAAACACCCCCTATGTCATGTGCAGAACCTTTCATCCCAAGAGGGGTTGGTTCTGATCCATTCCCTCCCCCTGCCAAGTCTACTGGCATGGTCTAAGTGATACGATTAGTATTCCTATTAAATATTTTTTTCTCTGTGCAGAATGAATGTCTGCCAGAGCTAATTTAAAACTGATGAGAACAGTCTTTCCCATTCCAATTTCCTGCCCTTCTGATCCTCCTTTTCCCCCCATTTCTTCTATCCCCTCATTCAAGATTATAGTTGTCATTACATTATTATATAATGTAGCATTGGAAGGTCTGTGTTATGATTGTGTGTTCCACATTGATTTTCTATTCACTGATGTCTTAAGGGTGATAGTATTGTTGAATTGAAACTGAGCATATTGGAAAGGGTATTAAGGTGCTGGTGCAGTTGAATGTTGTGAAGGTAGTGGAATAATACTTGAAAACTGAACGGTGTTGAATATAGATATATGATTTCCTTGCTTTTTTTTCCAGTGTGAGGACAATACACTAGAACTGAACATCATGGTTTACAATTTTCTTCTTCTGTGTGTGAATTATCATGTAGTGCAGTAGGCAACAAAGGTTAAATAATAAAGGGAAAGACTAGCAATAAAAGCAGCACTGAGATCAACAATCACTTTCATTAAGGTGATCCATAGCATCAAGGGAAGCTGGATCCAGGTTTCTGTTCTTTTGACCTGATATCAACATACAATATTTGAAATATAAAAGTGAAAAGTTATTCTCTGCAGGGTAGGAAACAACCACAAAGGGAAACATAACTCTCAACAAGGGTGATGCTCCTAAAGGAAAAGGATACAAACCATAGAGAAATGCATCAGGAATAACTAATTCTATGTGTTATGTCACTGTATGTCAGAGAATTAAATAATAACAAAAATTGAGAGTTATCACTGCAGGTTGCTCTCTTGAACAGAGCCCTGATTAAGGAAGTCATGTGCTACAGACAGCAGATACAACTACTACAATCTCACAGAAAACACTTGGTCAACTAAGGCTGTGTCTGTACAGTACCATAGTGGACCAGAGAATTGAGGTCTAACTACCCTGTGTGGACTCTGCTTCCGCAAACTAAAAGGTACCTAGTTCATGTTAACATAGTCCTATTTGAAACATGATTATGTTAATGCGATTTACACCCCTATAGTCTTCAAGGTGGTGCAGTGTAGCCAAGCCCTTAGAGTTAAGGCTGCTCATATGCATGTCTATCAATTAAATCACTGGAAATTTAGAAAATCATTAGTTAAGGAAACATTAGCATCCAGATAACCCACATATTACCTATCTTTACAACAACACATGCCAACATTATACATCCACGTTCCCTCTAGTTCATATCTATAGCCTCCCAAAAAGTTTATATCCAGTTACTGAAAATCAGATGCACATCCTTCATATAATATGAACAGGAAGTGTTTAAAAGTGGAATGCGATGGAGGGTGACAGGAGGTTGGACAGGTAGAGAGAGGTGAGGGTCAGGAGGACACGCAGGGAGCTATGAAGCGAGTATTAGTGTCTTTAACTGGGAAGCCAGTGTTGGGGAGCTCAAAAATAAAGTTTTGACAACCACAGAAAGTGCCTCTTTAGCTCAAACACCAGTCTCTGTGCCACACTTTCCTATCTCCCTTCTTAGTTCCAGTTCCACCAGTGAAGTACTTTATTGAGTTGATGGATTTACAATAGTCTGCCTCACTAGCTGTCTGATCCAAAGAACCTTACTAAATCTGTTTGATTGGGTCCCATCTGAAGCTTAGCAAGTCTGTGGGAAGCTGGGTGAAGGGGAAAAAGAAGAATAAACAGAGAAAACCCATAGGAAGGGCAGGGTCATCAGCAGGACCAGCATAGATAGTGAAGCATGCTATGTGCTGTTAACTGGTTGTTTTATGGAGGATACATCCTCTACTGGCTCTTTTGGCCTAGAAACAGTGATAATTAATAATGCTAATAACTTTAGTATAGTGTAACTCTTCTGCCAGGTGGTTAATGGCAGCAAAAAGGGCCAGTCAGTAAAAAAGTTATGGGTAGGTTGAAGCTCTCTATGGCAGAACTTTTCCCTTTTCACCAATAGAAGGAGTAGAGAGTTCTTTCCCCTCTGAATCTTCTGGCCATTAGGCTTACCATTGTATTTTAAAAAGAAAAGGAGTACTTGTGGCACCTTAGAGACTAACAAATTTATTTGAGCATAAGCTTTCGTGAGCTACAGCTAATTTCATCGGATGCTTATGCTCAAATAAATTTGTTAGTCTCTAAGGTGCCACAAGTATTCCTTTTCTTTTTGCGAATACAGACTAACACGGCTGCTACTCTGAAACCTGTCATTGTATTTTAATTAGCTTCCTCTACAGTTAAATTAGACTTAAATTTGAACTCCTATAACCAAGGCATTTGTTAGGTAAAAAACATTAGACTACAAATCTAAATTTCAGAAAGGAGTCATCTTTAAATGCTTGTCAATCTTAAACTCCTGAAAGGATTTACTTTTAATTGTACTGAAATGGAGGAGTATACAATGAACTGGTCAAAACATATGAAAAGGATTTTGTGGAAATTTTGAAATTTTGAAGGTGTTTGTATTTTGCATAGTTGTATTTTGCATACCTCAAAGAACATTTTCTATTTTTGTGAAATGTTCTGTTATTTTTTCACCATTTTTACTAAAATATTTTTAGAAATGTGTGTGTATGTGCAAAATTTCACGAAAAAACATAAAATTTGGATAATTTTGACAATTTGTGTAAAATCTTTTGTTTTTTGTGAAAACCGAGTTAAAATTTTTAACCAGATCTAGAGCTGAACAGTAAAGAAGAATCAGGCCCCAAGTCTCTATTCTAAGTGGAAGTATTTATATGTTTTCTGCTAATATATATTGATTTTCACACATAACAAAGGGACTTAATCCAGATGTAACGGCAAATCTCAATACAGCCTTAACAGTGCATCCTGCTCTTCTCCTGGAAAAGTTCCATTGATGTGAATGAAGTCTTGTCTGTTTAAGAAATGAGTTATAATTTCTGTCTTTGGCCATATATAAATGGCATTATTTATTATTAATATTAATATTCATCTTAATATTTATTGTTAATGAATTTAGAATTATATCTGGATTCTAAACTGATATGGTCCCTCTTGCTTGCTTTACCCCCTTCCACGGTCTCATAAAAAAGGCACTTGCAAAATGTTGGCTGGGTTCATGCATTGAACCCCTAAAGATTTAGGGTTGTTTTGGTACAGGGATTTGACCATTTTCCATTTATTTTATTATCAAAAATTACATTATTTTTCCATTGTGAGTCAAAGTTTTCTAAAGGAAAACATAATTTCTGTTTCTCATGAAAATTTGAAGTACATTCCTACTTAGAAAAATTATAAAAATAGCACCTTCATACTTAGCTGTTTTTATTTATTTATTTATTGCACATTTCAATGGACAAAAAAAAAGTTTATTATATTTTATTCCTGTTAGGCCTCCAAAGCCAACACAGGCCAGAGGGAAGTATTTAGAACATTTTCTTTCTTTTGTATCATCAACAGAATTGTTTATTAAGTTCTAGCAAACCACTGCTATGTAAATCCTCTTAAGACAAATGATTGAATGATTGTCCTGCAGAAATATTTACTTTTGATGGAAAGATCCTCAGAGCCCAGGCTCTTTATACAATTCTAGAAATTTGTGTGTGTGGGGGGGAATCATCTTTTTGTTTTTATTGCAAAATGAGTATATTTGTTATAGAACCTTTTGAGATATAATTAATGTGGAACCTCATACTGGTGTTTTTACAAGGTCACTTTTCTGAGTAGGCACATTTTACTGAAAGTCCTTTGACTGTTACAAATAAGAATGGATTTTACAAAGAAATGGAAAATGTCCAGCTAATTTCCACATCCTGAGTTTGTACAGACTATATCATGCAGTGCATAATCCAATTAATCACCAGTGAAGTTGAAATCAGGAGCCATCAATTATTTGCTATTTTAAAAGATTTTACTAAAGCAATAATTAGTTTTATTAAAACAGTGGTGATATCTGATATAAAGAGATTACCTGTCATTCTGAGACTCTATATGTCAAACAGGGTAAAGAATGGTAGCCCTTTCCACATTACAAGTTAATTTAATAGCTTTGGTCGTTCCTGTGTAAGGTCATTAGTTATTGTAATTTGAAGATAGAGATAGAAAAGAAAAATAGCTAACTGACTATTTAATGGTTTATAATACAATCAGCTTGACTAAGAAAAAGACCAAAAACCCATACAGAAACATGAACAGAATGATGACGCTCCACAGTAACGCATGCAAAGCAAAGAGTTGAAAAAGTTAAAATTGAATCTCCAACCTTAACTCCGGCTGGTATACAGATTAGATAGATACATAGATATACATAGAGTGGGTGTGTCACCAAAATTATGCCAATAGTTCCAAAAGTCTGGCCCAGTGTTAATAGTCATTTGGGCTCTTACCTAAGGGCTAAAGTAGAGGTTGGGAGTCCCAGGAGATTTTCAAATCTTGTGTTTGGCCATACCCAGTGTGATGTCCTGTCCTCAGGGGAACATCCTACACCCCCATGTTCATCCTTGTAATATGATTGTGTGGTATCTAATGCAAACTTTGTCATGCTGGATGTCTTTGGAAGTGTCTTTGCTGCACTGAGCATTGTTGTTACAATAATGTTATAGTAACTGTTGTTATAATAATGTTATAGGTTGTAATTTCATGTATATAGTTATGAGGCTGAAAATGTATCCTCATGGCTTACAGCAAGCCCAGGCAAAAACTCTCCAAGTGTAGAGGGGCAGTTCACACCTCATCAGGGCATGTATGGGACAAACCCAGCCCAGCCTCATAGGAACACCTGCCTAGGCAGCAACAAAGGATATGTTTGACTCTCGAGTGAGTCACCCCCTTCCTTTGGTCAGTTTGGGGCTATGATGAGGTAATACTCACCTGACTCTGAAGGGGAGGCCAAAGTCAAAAGGGAAGAAAGGACATGATAAAGGGAGAGACATTTGCCATGCTCTTCCTTTCTCTTCCGTCTCCATCTACAGACATCACCACCAAGCAACTGAAGCATTGATCGAAGGAGAGAGCCTGGCTGAAGGGCAACCAGCCAGCCTTTGGTGAGAAGCATCTGAGCTTGTAAGGGCATTGAACGTGTTACGATCAGCTTAGAATGTGTTTTGCTTTTATTTCATTTGACCAAGTCCGACTTGTTGTGCTTTGACTTATAATCACTTAAAATCTATCTTTGTAGTTAATAAATCTGTTTGTTTATTCTACCTGAAGCAGTGAGCTTGGTTTGAAGCATGTCAGAGATTTCCCTTGGGATAACAAGCCTGGTATATATCAATTTCTTTGTTAAATTGATGAACTCATATAAGGGCATGGCTATACTTGCAGATGTAGAGTGCTTTGAGTTAAACCAGCCTTCGGAGAGCACACTAGGGAAAGCGTTGCAGTCTGTCCACACTGACAGCTGCAAGCACACAAGTGTGGCCACATTTGCAGCATTTGCAGCAGCATTGGGAGTGGTGCATTATTGGAAGCTATCCCACAGAGCACCTCTTCCCATTCTGGCGCTGTGGTTTGTGGGAAAGGAGCAGGGAGAAGAATTCTGGGTCCTGTCCCAACACCCCGTGATGCATCGGTTTTCATCCCAGCATTCCCTTTGCTTCAGTCCACATTTGGCACCATCTTTCAACTTTTTTTGTACTGCACGTTCTGTCTTCCCTTTCAGTCTACGGGAATGGAGCCTGAACTGATGAGGAGTATGCTGACAAGTCTCACCAGCATGCCACGTTTGGCAGTTGAGTTATTCCTTATGATCCAAAGTGACAGTGAGGGCTCAGATGATGATATTGACTGGAGTAATGCATATGACATGAGTTTGCTTATGGCATTCACAGACATGCTAACCACCATGGAACGCCTCTTTTGGGCTTGGGAAACAATCACTGATTGGTGGGATCACATTGTCATGCAAGTCTGGGATGACGAGCAGTGGCTGCAGAACTTTTGGATGAGAAAAGCCACTTTCATGGGACTGTGTGATGAGCTCGCCCCCACCCTGCGGTGCAAGGACACGAGATTGAGAGCTGCCCTGATGTTGGAGAAGTAGGTGGCTATTGCAATCTAGAAGCTGGCAACTCCAGACAGCTACCGATCAGTCACTAGCCAGTTTGGAGGGGAAAGTCGACCATTGGAATTGTGTTGATGCAAGTTTGCAGGGCCATTAATCCCATCCTGCTCAGAAGAACCATGACTCTGGGTAACATGCATGACATTGTAGATAGCTTTGCACAAATAGTTTTCCCTAACTACGGAGGGGTGATAGATGGCATGCATATTCCAATTCTGGCACCAGCCTACCTAGCCTCCAAGTACATTAATCGGAAGGGGTATTTCTCTATGGTTCTCGAGGTGCTTGTGGATCACCGTGAACATTTCATTGACATTAGCACAGGCTGGCCCGGAAAGGTGCAGGATGCATTCATCTTTTGGAACACTAGCCTGTTCAGGAAGCTGCAAGCCAGGACTTTTTCCCCAGACCAGAAGATCGCATAGGGGAAGTCAAAATGCCCATTGTGATCCTTGGAGACCCTGCTTACCCTTTAATGCAATGGCTCATGAAACCCTACACAGGGAGCATTGACAGCAGCAAGGAGTGATTCAACAACAGGTTGAGCCAGTGCAGAATGACTGTGGAGTGTGTTTCTGGCCATTTAAAGGGCCACTGGCTCTCTCTGTATCGCATAGGGGAAGTCAAAATGCCCATTGTGATCCTTGGAGACCCTGCTTACCCTTTAATGCCATGGCTCATGAAACCCTACACAGGGAGCATTGACAGCGGCAAGGAGTGATTCAACAACAGGCTGAGCCAGTGCAGAATGACTGTGGAGTGTGTTTCTGGCCATTTAAAGGGCCACTGGCTCTCTCTGTGTGGGAAGCTAGACCTGGCCGATGACAGCATCCCCGCGGTTATATCCGCATGCTGTACCCTCCACAACATTTGTGAAGGGAAAGGTAAACTATTCATTTAGGCATGGAACTCGGAGGTTCAACACCTGGAGGCTAAATTTGAACAGCCAGAGAGCAGGGCTATTAGAGGGGCCCCAGCGCAGGGCTGCAAGGATTAGGGATGCCTTGAGGGACTAATTTGAGGCTGAAAGCCACCAGTAACATCTGGTGCCCTGCACAGGAATGAAGTGTAGTGGTTCCAATGTTATTAGGAATCTGTGTTTGCTACGCTGTGTTTGCAGTGCCTGTTTCTTTCCTGGGATAAGGTATCTTTTACTTTATGCAATAATAAAGAATTTTTTCAAAGCCAACAAGAAAATTCATTTATTGAAAAGAAACACAATTGCGAAATAGAAAAGGCAAGGGGATGAGGTGAGGAATAGTACAATCACAGATTTGTGTATGTCCTGTTATCATACTCAGCCTTCCTGTCTGGAGTGCTGTGCAATGAGTGCTGCACTTCAGAATGGCTATACTGCATGGTGATGGGGGTTGAGTGCAGTCGGTAAGGGTCATAGTTTTCAGGGCTGGGTGGTGAAGCTACAAGTGTTGGAGGCAGCTGGTGGTGGTAAGAACCTGGATGTTGGGGAAAGTGGTTTGGAGGTGACATGGGGACACAAGGGAAAGAGTTTTGGGACAAGGGCTGCAGGTGTGTGTGCCAGTGCCTTTCACTCTGCTGGCGGATCCTCCTTTCACTGTCCTGCCACTCCTGCACTTTTTGATTTTCATTACTTGAATGCTGCATTACTTCATGCAACATGTCTTCCTTGCTTCTAAGTGGCCTCTTTCTGATTTTTTGGAGTCTTTCGGCCGGTGATAACACGGACAGCTGAGATCTCAAGCTTGCATCTGTAAAGGCAAAATGCAACACTTAACAGAGGCAGCATTGCTCACACCAGACAGAGCAATGATTCTTCTGTACTTAAGGGCAAGCACAGTCTACACAATAGCATAATTTGCCTGTCCCAAAGCAAGTGCACATAACCAACTGGAGCCCCAAAATGGTGAGTAAGCACAGGGTCAAGCATGACTGATTGATTGTTTCATGGTTGTACTGCCCTCTGGGTTTCTGTGACTTGGGGAGAGCCCCTCTATTGAACACCGTCCCCACATTTTCCACAGGAGTTCATCCTGGAAGATATCTTGCTGCTGAGGGTGATCTGGGAAGCAAGGGAGGATCTTCTACTGCAATACGGCTTCTGCCCTAACCCACATGCAGCTTGCGTGTGCAGCAGTGGTCCACATTCCCCTCACGGCACAGTGGCACAGACAAGTTAGCCTTACTGGGACAAAGATCACAGTGGCTCTCTCATGAAACCTGCGCAAGCACATTGCACAAGTTCTGGATGAGACCTTTGAAGAGATCACTGAAGCCGATTACTGTGATGTGAGAGAACGCATCTATTCCGCATCTAGGCATGCATGCAGCCCTAGCCCTCCTCGCCTCAAGAGCCCGCACCGAATAACTTCCTTCCCAAAATAAAAGCCGCTTACCGGGAACCTCCTCTGGTGTTTGTCCTTCCCTAAGCACTAGCTGCCGCAACTGGCTACCTTCCTCCTGGCTTGAGAACACTCTTGGCTGCATGCATCTAGGGATTCCGTGGTGTCTTCCTCCACCTCAGCACCCTCCCTCCCGCTTTGTTGCACTGGTCTCTGAAGTGTCCATGGTGGTCCTCGGAATGGAGGCGGGGTCGCCTCCAAGTATCACGTCCAGCTCTTTGTAGAAATGGCAGGTCGCAGGGGCAGCACCGGAGCGGCTGTTTGCCTTGCAGGCTTTGTGGTAGGCATTCTGCAGCTCCTTCACTTTAACCCTGCACTGCTGTGCATCCCTGTCGTGGCCCCTTTCCATCATGTTCCTTGATATCTGCCTGAAGGTATCGTAATTCCTACGGTAGGAGCACAGCTAGGACTGGACAGCTTCCTCCCCCCAAACACTGATGAGGTCCAGCACCTCGCCATTCCTCCAGACTGGGGATTGCCTGGAACATGGAGGCATGGTCACCTGGAAAGATTCACTGAGAGCACTCCACGCCTGGCTGAGCAAACAGGAAGGGGATTTTCAAAATTCCCAGAGAATTTAAATGGTGGGTCTGATGGTTGGTCACCTGAGGGCAGGGCAGTAGAGTTCAAAGTGATGACCAGAGTGGCTAGAACAGGCATTGTGGGACACTTCTGGAGACTGATCAGAGCACACTAATAGACCAGGGGATCCACACTGGTGCCACAGTGCTCCAACGGGGACACACAAAACGTTTTTCCACTCGCCGAGGTGGAGTACCAGGAGCGCTCTAGCTGCAGAGTCAGAGCACTTTACGTGCCTTGCCAGTGTGGACAGGTAGTGAGCTAGTGCT